>NC_012877.2:53966889-54279724 GCF_000003195.3 Sorghum bicolor | reverse complement strand
GAATGAATCCATTTGCTGAGAGGAGCAACAAGCATAACACATGGCCGGTGATCCTCACGATCTACAACCTTCCTCTGTAGTTGATGCAGAAGCAAAAGTACCTTTTGCTAACCATCCCTATTTCTATACCTACACAATCTGGAGTTGACATGGATGTCTTTTTGGAACCCTTAATGGAGGACATAAAAATATTGTGGAAAATAGTTGTTTAAATGCTTGATGCGTACCGCAAAGATTCAGTCATGCTAAGAGCAATTATTTTTGTTACGATTAACAATTACCCTGCTCTCTTCACATTATCAAGGCAGTTCAAGGGAAAGGTTGGTTGCATAATATGCATAGATGAAACCGCTTACGTGTCCCTTTATGTATCTAAGAAGATAGTGTACATAAGCACAAATGCTTCTTATTAAAAGGACACATATACCGTCTAAAAAAGATGGATAAGTACTTCGACAATAATGACAAACTGCACTCTACTGCACCATAAGGTACAGTAAAGGCCAAAGAGTTTTCCAAATAGTCAGCAAAATCAAATTTGTTTTTTTGCAGGAAGACAAAAGATGGAAAACGAATAAAGGATGTGAAACCAACTCTAGGGGCTACATTCAAGAAGAAGTCTATTTTCTTTAAGTATTTGTCATACTAGAAAGAGTTAGATGTACGACAAGCGATTGAAGGTATGCACGTTCAAAAGAATGGGTTTGAAAGGCTTATTGGCACCTTGCTAGACATAGAGAAAGACAAAGGAAGGACTCAATTCATGCATGGACATGGTACAGTTAGACATAAAAAAGGAAGTTCACCCTGTTCTTCAAGAAAATGGGAAATACCATCTCCCGGTAGCGAGCTACAACCTCAACATAGATGAGAAACATGCGATGTGTGTGTCATTGAAGAATTTGAAAGTCCCATCTAGACTCTGCTCTAGCATATAGATTATTGTATCAATGAAAGACCCTATACTAACCAACTACAATTCATATATTTGTCATGTCATGCTAACTACTTTCCACCCTATTGCCATTAGGGCTATAAATCATGTGCTCATAAACATGGTCGTCACCCGGTTGTGTTACTTTTTTAACAAGATCTCACGAAAGATAATTGACCGTGATAGGTTGGTGTCTCTTTAGGAATTTGCAGTGGAGACAGTGTCACAATTAGAGATGTGTTTCCCCCATCATTATTTGATATGATGGTGCACCTTGTGGTGCACATGGTTCCACAAATACAAGCATTGGGTCCCATGTACTTGCATGAAACATGGACGTATGGGTGTTTCATGTCAATACTAAATAGCTATGTATCAACTAGTGCTAGTCCTGAGACGTCCATGGTAGAGGGCTACTGTACTGAAGAGGCTATTTAGTCTGAAGGTCCATTTTATAATAGTGTCCTAAAAGACTAGGTGGCAATAGTTCTCCCTTCACAATGACACAAGGATAGTCTACATAGATGTAGGAGAATATATAGGGCGCAAATCATTCATCTCTCTAGATTATAATACATTTCTTGAGGCACATCATAGCATCCTATATCACCTCTCGATAATAGAGCCTTTGATCAAGCAACACATGAATGAGCTTCGCAAACATAAGCATGGACACACTAACGATTGGGCAATGAAGGAACAAAAGAATCAGTTCAGCACATGGCTAATAGAGCAGAACATTCCATATGGGGAAACAATTGAGGAACAAACCATCAAGATATTGGTATCTAGACCATCACGCTAGGTCTCAACATGGCAAGCATATGACATTAGTGGCTTCACATTTTGTACTAAGTCCCAGTACAAATCAAGCATGACACAAAATAGTTATGTTGACGTGAGGCCATAGACGATGACATTGGTGAGATTAGTACATACTTTGTCTTTATTGAGGATATATGGGAACTAGACTATGGCACATTTCAGATCCATGTGTTTCGATGTCAATGGGTTGAAGACAAACATGTCACAATGGATAACTGTAACACCCAAAATTTGATTTGGAATTAATAGGATTTAATTTGAATTATTTAAGAATTTTAGTGAGCATTTAATGTAGCAAATAAACATTTTTTGTGGAAATTTAAAATTTATCATAAGCTTAGTAACATGATTTTGTGCATTCATGCTGAGACATATTTTTTTTTGTGGTGATTGTATTTGGTTTATATTTAATTGTCCTCAAAATCCTTTCTAAAAAAAAAAACTTTGAAAAAAAAAATAAAACAAAACAGAAAAGAAATTGGAAATAGAAAAAAAAAAAAAGAAGCCTCCCAGGCCGCAGCCCGAGCATCCCCTTCCCCTCGCCTCGGCCCAGCGCGGCCCAGGAAGCCCGCGCGCTGATCCCCTCCTTTCTGTGACTGGCAGCCTGGCCCCGCAGCGCAGTGTCTTGTTCATCTTCCGAGCGTCACCGAGCAGACACCAACCGGAAGCCAAACCGAATCGCTGGAAGTCGGGATTTCTTCCCAAAATCGTTTCCTCCGCGCCCTATAAAGCTCCCTAGCACCGCAGCGAACCCCTTTTGCATCTAAAACGCGAAGCCAAGCCTTAGCCACCTAAAACCGAGCGGTTTCGGATCTCGCCGAAAGCCAACTCCATCTCCGTACGCCGCGAGCCGTCTTCGTCATCTCTCGGACCCAACCAAGCGCTTAGATGAGATCGTGGTGAGCTCCTCTTCATCCCGGTGTTTTCCTTTCGCGAAACGGTGCTCGGAATCGAGAAGTCCGTCGTCGCCGGCGAGCTCCGAAACGGCCGGCAATGGAGCCACCGCACCGGAGCTGGTGACGGCCGGTTGAAAAAAAAAATGTTTTTTCTGCTATTTACAAGATTGCCACTGATTTTGTTTTGCTCATAAAATATTCGTTTTAACTCCGTTTTTATCCATTCAAATTGCGTTAGATTCGTATTTACGATCTCTACATGTTAGAAATATTAGTTTACTGTTTTGAAACTTTTTAATTCTGCAGTAGCATTTAATTAATTATTTCTTTATAGGAAATCTTAGAAAATTCATATCTTACTCGTTTTAATTCCGATTTTCGTGAACTTTACGTTTGTGTGATCGTAGCGCTGCGTAGAATATTATCATAAACTTTTATATTTGTTTTACCACTGTTTGGTGTATTGTTCTAATTATACCTTGTTTGCTTCGTGTATGATTGTCTACATTGGATTGCGTGTTGTTGATTGATGATTGGGATTAGACGGTGAGCCGTACGTTGGTGACCAAGCCCAAGCTTTTGAGGATCAGCAAGCTCAGGAGAGCTTTGAGCAAGGCAAGTATAACTTGGGATTATCCTTGTTACCTATTCACTTATAACTACACATATATGTCATATGCATGCTATCACCTTGTCGACCTTAGCAAAATCATAGATGATTGTTACCTGGATTCCTTGCTACCTACTTGATATGCATTTGGAGTAGATGTGCTAGTGCTTGATATAATCCATGATCTTGTAAGATGATTAATAGCTATGCAATGAACATAAAAGAATGACAAATAACGACATGAGATCTTGTCTGTACGTGATCACCCGGGATAACAGTGCAACCATGAGGGCTATTATGGCTCTGGCTTTAGCTCAGTATGAAGACCTTTTCTAGCTTGTTAGCGGTTACCCGAAAGGGCGGAGGGGCTGAACCGACACGGGTATAGTGCGAGCCCCTGTCCCTATGTGTATAGGCTGCGCGTCATTGTGCCATTCGGAAGGGGGGTATCTATATCTGCTCGCAAAGGAAACCTTGCGGCCCTAACATGTTAGACGAACTTTTGAAAGGCTTCATAGTGATCCCTGCCGACCTCCCTAGGAAGGGGGTTAAGAGACTAGCTACCTCGGGCGAAAGGGTAAATCATGACTCATGGGTAAAGATGTACAACCTCTGCAGAGTGTAAAACTGGTATACTAGCCGAGCTCACGGTCAGGAGCGGCCTTGGGGACATCTACATTAAGATGATGAGCTTGTTATGTTATTATGTTCATTTGATTATTGTTTATGCTATGAGTTAATTATGCTTACATTGATCATGGGATTAATTGATTATTTATGCTACCTTGAGAATTGCTATTTAATTATGAACATGCTATCCACTATTAAAAGCTAAATGCAGTCAAACCAGTGTCAGCTATTTGAGCCTCATGAACCCCTGGTTATACTTGTTGAGTACGATATGTGCTCACTCTTGCAATTTCCCAACACCTCAGGGTATGATAATGAAGATGACTGGAATGAGGATTATCGGTATGAGTACTAGGTTTGGAGTCAACCAGTCAACAGTGTCCCTGTGTGGAGCTTCCGTTGAGAGCGTTGTTTACTTTATGTTATCATTTTTGTATGAGACTATGTGATATTTTATATTCCGCTATGTAATAAACACTGCGATGGTACATTTGAGATTTGTCTACTTATGTGTGCGACTGTTTCTGGGGCACATATGAGTCTTTTATGCATCCTATTTTGCTCTTAAAATATGGGTGTGACAAATTGGTATCAAAGCTTTGTTGACTGTAGGACGCAAACCTAGTTAGCAAATGGTCGAAAACTTAGGTCCTTATTTTACTTACTTCATGCTTCCCACTATGGCCTTGTTATTTGCTAAAAGTTTTATGCTTCTCTATCTTGCTCTATTGTGAAATTATTGCATCCATCTGATCTATGTCTAAAAACTTTTTGTAGATGCCGCCCCGCACCCGTAGTGCTGCACGCATGGCTGCTGAGGAGTACCGTGCCATGTTCAACCTAGGAGGACAGCATGTGGATGGAGTTCCTGAGCTGGAAGATGAGGAATCAAGGGTGGAAGCTCAGGAGGAAGTGCCTGAAGATGAGGAGATGCAAGATCCACCTCCACCACAGTCTGCTAATGCAAGGATGGGGTGGACTACTGAGCTGTGGATTCCAGAGGCAGATCCCAAGGACTTCTTCCATGAGAATTTGGTGCTGACATTGAAACACCATTACCCAGATTTGCAAGCCACACTGGAGTATAACTGCACGGAGCACAAACACCCTCTGAGGAGATCACTTTGGGTTGCAGAGCTGATAGTCAAGACACTGGATGCCACCAAGGGGTTTCGAAAGGTGGAATCAAAACACATCGCTCGAATCAGCCGGGACACGATGAAAGAGAGCATGGCAGATGCAGCTTACCAGGCCTTGGTCTTCTACCGTGGTAGACGCTTTGAGGATGTTCAGTATAATGCAACATATCACTATCCTCGCTTTGTACCAGAGAAGATGACTTGGGCCATAGAAGTTGCAGATGCTTCACAACCAAAGCTTCAAGCACAAGTGGAGTTGACCTATGAGCTGACACTCAAGGTGATAGAGTTGGAGAATGAACTACACCGTGAGAGGAAACTGCTGGAGAAAGAGCAAAGGGAAGCGGATGACCTTCGAGCGGAGTTAGGCCGCCCCAAACTTCATAAGAGGCTGCATGTTGAACCCATCTTGAAGGATGCTGCACCCGAGGAATAGAAAAGAACCCATATGTAATAGGAACGTTAGTAGTTTACGAGTTATTTCGAGTCTTTTGCTATTGTGGCGTGAACTTGGTGTGCTTGCTGATTTGTTATTATGAATATGTGTGATTTGGATTTTTGTAATGAGTGCTGGGACTTTGTGGGCATGTCCACAAGTTCCCTAGTTAAGAACCTTAAGTAAGAATATGAATAAATAGTGGGTTGGGGTCATATCCTGTTTCTGTCTTTTGCTGTTTTCTGGAGCAGTCTGCCATGATTCTGGAATAAATCAAATTCTGTTCGTGCAATGTCCATCAAATTTTTCTGGGAATAAGTAGACTTTCATATCTTTCCAATGCCGCAAGAATGACCAAATTATCTATTATGAGCTGTGAGTTATGACTGTTTAAAGTTGAGGTTTCTGCGCAGTCTGGAATTCTGGAACAGTTTCGGTAGTACCCAGTTTTTGGTTAATCTCACGTTGGAATCTGGTAATATGGTCAAAATGAAAGTTGTAGACAATTTCTTTATCTTTCCAACGGTGTACAGCATGTATCCTTTTGAATTCTGGAACTCGAGATATTACTGATTTTCTGATCTGCTGATGTTGGATGTTACCCAGAAAATTTCAGATTCGGTTAACTCTTGTAATTGTCATGTTGGACATTACTAAGATGTGTTTATATACCTTGGAATGCAGATGGCAGCAAGGGGAAGAGGCAGAGGCAGAGGCCGTGGCAATGGCAATGACAATGGCAATGGTGGCAATGCTCCAATCACCGTGGAGGAACTCATGCAAACCCAAAATCAGATGATGCACGTTTTCATGCAGCACCTGCAGCAACAACCTCCACCCACACCACCACCTGTTCATGTGAGGGACAAGCGTGGAGAGTTTATGAAGGGAAGACCTCCGGTATTTACACACTCAGCTGATCCCATGGAGGCAGATGATTGGTTACGTGCTGTGGAGAGGCAGCTAAACATAGCACAGTGCAATGACTTGGAGAAGGTGTTGTATGCTTCTGGACAGCTTCAAGGTGCAGCTCAGACATGGTGGGAGTCGTATCAAGCTGCTCGCCCCAACAATGCTTCTCCTGTCACATGGCTGGAATTCTGTAGGGACTTCAGAGCTCGACATATAAATGAAGGAGTGATGGAGCTCAAACAAGAAGAATTCAGATCACTCAGGATGGGATCCATGACTGTGGCAGAATATCATGACACATTTGAACAGTTGGCTCGCTATGCTCCGAATGATGTCAGGGAAGATGCTGATAAGCAGCGTCTATTCATGAAGGGCTTGTACTATGAACTCAGGTTGCAGTTGGCGGGAAACACTTATCCTACCTTTCAAGCTCTTGTGAATCGTGCTATCGTGCTTGATAATATGCGGAAGAGTCAGGATAAGAAGAGAAGGATGCTGGTACAAGGATCTGGGAGCAACAACCGTCAGCGTTTCAGTGCTCATCAAGGCCATCAGCAGAGGTTCCAGGGACCAGTTAGTCAGTGGAACCGTAACCAGCAACCCCAGCGTTTCCAGAATCAGCCACAGAGTGGGAACCAACGTCCTCCTTTCCAACAACGTAACCATAGTCAGCAACAGCATGGTCAGCAGACACCTCGCTCAGGGAACTCAAATGCCAACTCTACAAAAAGGAGTGCTTCTAACAATCCTACCAGGTGTTTCCGTTGTGGGAAGGAAGGGCATATGTCCTATGATTGCCCAGATTAGTTTAATCCGCAGTACAACGACCGGAGATCCACTCCTAATTCAGCAAAGGTGAACAACGTGGCAGCAGAAACTGTTCAGGAGGGACCAGAAATCATGATGGGTACGTTCAGCATCAACTCTATCCCTGCTACAGTTTTATTTGATTCTGGAGCTTCACATACTTTCATATCACAAGCATTTGTTAGAGTTCATAGCCTTCCTCTTGTTGCAATGAACACCCCTATGTTAGTTAATTCACCGGGTGGGACTATACCAGTTTCTTTACGTTGCCCCTCAGCAAGTCTTTCTTTAAGGGGGGTAGATTTTCCTATCAGCCCCATGGTTATGAGAACTTCAGGCATAGATGTGATCTTGGGTTTGGATTGGATGAAGCAACATGAAACAAATATTAATTGCAAAGAGAGAGTAGTGGCTCTAACAACACCAAAGGGAGAACGAATCAGTGTTAATGTAACAGTGCAAGCACCACTCACAGCCAAGGTGAACCAACTGAATGAAGATGTTGATCCTCAGAATTTGGTAGTGGATGAGTTTCCGGATGTCTTTCCAGATGAATTGCCAGGTATGCCACCTGACCGAGACATTGAATTTATTATTGAATTACTACCTGGTACTGCACCCATAGCTAAAAGACCATATAGAATGGGGGTTAATGAACTAGAAGAACTTAAGAAACAAATTAAGGAATTGCAAGATAAAGGGTTCATTCGTCCTAGTTCATCACCATGGGGTGCACCAGTTATCTTTGTTGATAAGAAGGATGGTAGTCAGAGGATGTGTGTTGATTATCGGTCACTTAATGAGGTTACTATCAAGAACAAATACCCATTGCCTAGGATCGATGACTTATTTGATCAGTTAAGAGGTGCTTGTGTGTTCTCTAAGATTGATTTGCGTTCTGGTTATCATCAATTGAAGATTCGGAATTCAGATATACCAAAGACAGCTTTCACAACAAGGTATGGGTTATATGAGTATACAGTTATGTCTTTTGGTTTGACCAATGCACCAGCTTACTTTATGTACATGATGAATAAAGTATTTATGGAGTATCTTGATAAGTTTGTGGTGGTCTTTATTGATGATATTCTGGTATTCTCTAAAACCAAGGAAGAACATGCTGAACATCTGAGATTGGTCTTACAGAAACTTAGAGAACATAAGTTGTATGCTAAGCGTAGTAAATGTGAGTTTTGGTTGGAGGAAGTTTCTTTTCTTGGTCATGTTGTCTCTAATGGTGGTATTGCAGTGGATCCTAGTAAGGTGAGAGATGTGTTGAATTGGAAACCACCTACTGATGTAAGTGAAATTCGCAGTTTTCTTGGTTTGGCTGGTTATTATCGTAGATTCATTGAAGGGTTCTCAAAACTTGCAAAGCCTATGACAGCTCTGTTAGAGAAGAATGCTAAGTTTGTATGGTCTGATAAGTGTCAAGCTAGTTTTGAGGAGTTCAAGAAGAGATTGACTACTGCACCTGTGTTGGTTTTGCCAGATCTGAGTAAGAGTTTCTCTATCTATTGTGATGCTTCTCGTCTGGGTTTGGGTTGTGTTCTTATGCAAGAAGGTAGAGTTGTTGCTTATGCATCTAGACAGTTGAGGAAACATGAACTGAATTATCCTACTCATGATTTGGAGTTAGCGGCTGTGGTTCATGCATTGAAGATTTGGAGACACTATTTGATTGGGCATAAGAGTGACATATACACTGATCATAAGAGTTTGAAGTACATCTTCACTCAGACAGATCTGAATTTGAGGCAACGAAGATGGTTGGAACTGATAAAGGATTATGATTTGGAAGTACATTATCATCCTGGGAAGGCGAACGTCGTAGCTGATGCACTTAGCAGAAAGAAATTTGCTAATGAGCTTCAGGCGACACCTGAATCTGAGGAGTTGTGTGCTGAATTTGCATATTTGAACTTGGGAATGGTAGTAAATGCTATGGAAATTGAGATCACTCCGACCCTAGAGGAAGAGATATTGAAAGGACAGTTGGAAGATGAGAAACTAAAGGAGATAGCACAGAATGTGGTACTAGGCAAAGCACCAGGATTCAGAATAGATGACAATGGTGTATTGTGGTTTGGAAAAAGGATATGTGTTCCGGAAGTGAAGGCTATTCGTGATACGATTCTGAGAGAGGCTCATGAGTCAGCATATTCCATTCACCCTGGTAGCACCAAGATGTATCTAGATCTGAGGCAGAAGTACTGGTGGTATGGTTTAAAGAGAGATGTAGCTGAGTATGTTGCTTTGTGTGATACTTGTCAGCGAGTGAAAGCTGAACATCAGAGGCCAGCTGGACTGTTGCAACCAATGAAGATTCCGGAATGGAAGTGGGAAGAAGTGGGTATGGATTTTATAGTGGGTTTACCACGTACACAGAGAGGGTATGACTCAATATGGGTGATAGTAGATCGTTTGACCAAAGTTGCTCACTTCATACCCGTTAAAACTAAGTACACTGGAGAACGCCTAGCTGAGCTGTATATGGAGAGAATTGTTTGTTTGCATGGGGTACCTAAGAAGATTGTGTCAGATAGGGGTACTCAATTCACATCTCACTTTTGGAAAGCAGTGCATGATTCATTGGGAACCAAGTTGAATTTCAGCACAGCATATCATCCACAGACAGATGGACAGACTGAGAGGATCAATCAGATATTGGAGGATATGTTGAGAGCTTGTGCTTTGCAGTATGGGGCTAGTTGGGACAAGAGTTTGCCATATGCAGAATTCTCCTACAACAACAGCTATCAGCAAAGTCTGAAGATGGCACCGTTCGAGGCCCTATATGGTCGGAAGTGCAGGACACCTTTGTTTTGGAATCAGACGGGAGAAACTCAGGTGTTTGGGACAGATGTGCTTAGACATGCAGAACAACAAGTGCGGACTATTCGGGATAACTTGAGAATTGCTCAATCTCGTCAGAAAAGCTATGCAGATACGCGTAGGAGAGAGCTGGCTTTTGAAGTGGGTGATTATGTCTATCTGAAAGTGTCACCTATGCAGAGTGTGAAGAGGTTTAATATGAAGGGAAAGCTAGCTCCAAGGTATGTTGGTCCGTTTAAAGTTTTAGAAAGGCGTGGAGAAGTAGCATATCGGTTAGAATTGCCGGAAAGTTTATCTGGTGTGCACGATGTGTTCCATGTGTCACAACTCAAGAAGTGTTTGCGTGTACCTGAGGAGCAGTTACCATTGGAAGAACTTTCCGTTAAAGGTGACCTCACTTATGAAGAGCATCCGGTCAAAATATTGGAGACAGCAGAGAGAGTCACCAGAAGTCGGGTCATCAGAATGTGCAAAGTACAGTGGAATCGGCATTCGGAAGCGGAGGCAACTTGGGAAAGAGAGGATGATCTGAGGAAGTCATACTCATATCTGTTCGAGTAAGCACCGTTCAATCTCGAGGACGAGATTCTTTTAAGGGGGGTAGAGTTTGTAACACCCAAAATTTGATTTGGAATTAATAGGATTTAATTTGAATTATTTAAGAATTTTAGTGAGCATTTAATGTAGCAAATAAACATTTTTTGTGGAAATTTAAAATTTATCATAAGCTTAGTAACATGATTTTGTGCATTCATGCTGAGACATATTTTTTTTTGTGGTGATTGTATTTGGTTTATATTTAATTGTCCTCAAAATCCTTTCTAAAAAAAAACTTTGAAAAAAAAAATAAAACAAAACAGAAAAGAAATTGGAAATAGAAAAAAAAAAAAAAAAGCCTCCCAGGCCGCAGCCCGAGCATCCCCTTCCCCTCGCCTCGGCCCAGCGCGGCCCAGGAAGCCCGCGCGCTGATCCCCTCCTTTCTGTGACTGGCAGCCTGGCCCCGCAGCGCAGTGTCCTGTTCATCTTCCGAGCGTCACCGAGCAGACACCAACCGGAAGCCAAACCGAATCGCTGGAAGTCGGGATTTCTTCCCAAAATCGTTTCCTCGGCGCCCTATAAAGCTCCCTAGCACCGCAGCGAACCCCTTTTGCATCTAAAACGCGAAGCCAAGCCTTAGCCACCTAAAACCGAGCGGTTTCGGATCTCGCCGAAAGCCAACTCCATCTCCGTACGCCGCGAGCCGTCTTCGTCATCTCTCGGACCCAACCAAGCGCTTAGACGAGATCGTGGTGAGCTCCTCTTCATCCCGGTGTTTTCCTTTCGCGAAACGGTGCTCGGAATCGAGAAGTCCGTCGTCGCCGGCGAGCTCCAAAACGGCCGGCAATGGAGCCACCGCACCGGAGCTGGTGACGGCCGGTTGAAAAAAAAAATGTTTTTTCTGCTATTTACAAGATTGCCACTGATTTTGTTTTGCTCATAAAATATTCGTTTTAACTCCGTTTTTATCCATTCAAATTGCGTTAGATTCGTATTTACGATCTCTACATGTTAGAAATATTAGTTTACTGTTTTGAAACTTTTTAATTCTGCAGTAGCATTTAATTAATTATTTCTTTATAGGAAATCTTAGAAAATTCATATCTTACTCGTTTTAATTCCGATTTTCGTGAACTTTACGTTTGTGTGATCGTAGCGCTGCGTAGAATATTATCATAAACTTTTATATTTGTTTTACCACTGTTTGGTGTATTGTTCTAATTATACCTTGTTTGCTTCGTGTATGATTGTCTACATTGGATTGCGTGCTGTTGATTGATGATTGGGATTAGACGGTGAGCCGTACGTTGGTGACCAAGCCCAAGCTTTTGAGGATCAGCAAGCTCAGGAGAGCTTTGAGCAAGGCAAGTATAACTTGGGATTATCCTTGTTACCTATTCACTTATAACTACACATATATGTCATATGCATGCTATCACCTTGTCGACCTTAGCAAAATCATAGATGATTGTTACCTGGATTCCTTGCTACCTACTTGATATGCATTTGGAGTAGATGTGCTAGTGCTTGATATAATCCATGATCTTGTAAGATGATTAATAGCTATGCAATGAACATAAAAGAATGACAAATAACGACATGAGATCTTGTCTGTACGTGATCACCCGGGATAACAGTGCAACCATGAGGGCTATTATGGCTCTGGCTTTAGCTCAGTATGAAGACCTTTTCTAGCTTGTTAGCGGTTACCCGAAAGGGCGGAGGGGCTGAACCGACACGGGTATAGTGCGAGCCCCTGTCCCTATGTGTATAGGCTGCGCGTCATTGTGCCATTCGGAAGGGGGGTATCTATATCTGCTCGCAAAGGAAACCTTGCGGCCCTAACATGTTAGACGAACTTTTGAAAGGCTTCATAGTGATCCCTGCCGACCTCCCTAGGAAGGGGGTTAAGAGACTAGCTACCTCGGGCGAAAGGGTAAATCATGACTCATGGGTAAAGATGTACAACCTCTGCAGAGTGTAAAACTGGTATACTAGCCGAGCTCACGGTCAGGAGCGGCCTTGGGGACATCTACATTAAGATGATGAGCTTGTTATGTTATTATGTTCATTTGATTATTGTTTATGCTATGAGTTAATTATGCTTACATTGATCATGGGATTAATTGATTATTTATGCTACCTTGAGAATTGCTATTTAATTATGAACATGCTATCCACTATTAAAAGCTAAATGCAGTCAAACCAGTGTCAGCTATTTGAGCCTCATGAACCCCTGGTTATACTTGTTGAGTACGATATGTGCTCACTCTTGCAATTTCCCAACACCTCAGGGTATGATAATGAAGATGACTGGAATGAGGATTATCGGTATGAGTACTAGGTTTGGAGTCAACCAGTCAACAGTGTCCCTATGTGGAGCTTCCGTTGAGAGCGTTGTTTACTTTATGTTATCATTTTTGTATGAGACTATGTGATATTTTATATTCCGCTATGTAATAAACACTGCGATGGTACATTTGAGATTTGTCTACTTATGTGTGCGACTGTTTCTGGGGCACATATGAGTCTTTTATGCATCCTATTTTGCTCTTAAAATATGGGTGTGACAATAACTATAGGATCAGAGTTCTTGATCTAAGTAAGGTAGATTACAAAGATGACCCGTGGATCCTTGCTAACTCTGCTGCATACGTCTTCTACACTGAACAAATTCTTTCTAAGGCCTTGTTTAGTTCCAAAAAATTTTGAGAAATCGACACTATAGCATTTTCGTTTGTATTTGACAAATATTGACCAATCATAGACTAACAAGGCTCAAAAGATTCGTCTCGTCAATTCTGACTGTGCAATTAGTTTTTATTTTTATCTATATTTAATACTTCATGCATGCGTCTAAAGATTCGATGTGACGGAGAATGTGAAAAATTTTGCAAAATTTTTTGGGAACCAAACAAGGCCTAAGAATGAGAAGAAAAGTACCGACAAGCTGAAGCATGTAGTTTTTCTAGAAAGCAACAAGCTATTTGATGGTGTATCTAATCTGGAGGATTTTAACAAGTTCAGCGACTTGTCGCTCTTTATAGACCATCCATTGAAGATAAGGAATGTTGAGCGTAGCATCACACACAATTCATTGCCCTCGATGCGCCCAGATGGACAAGGAAGAACATTAGTTGACTACATTATATTTATCATTTGTCATGTAATCCATTTATGTAGTTGTGTACGTTTTATAATTTGTACCTTATTCTACATGGTTACATTTTCACCTACAACGTCATGTGAGACCCTATTGAATCCTTAGCTAACCCCCTAGATTAAGTCTAATCCCTATATAAACCCAAATAAGATATAAATCTTATAAAAATAAGATAGAAAACAATGTAATAATAAGATACAAATATTATAAAAATAAGATAGAAACAATATAATAATAATATAGAAATAATATGAAAATAATATAGAAATAATGTATAAAAATAATATAAATATAATATAGAAACAATATATAAAAATAAGATAGAAACAATATAAAAATAAAATAGAAACAATATACAACATATATAATCAATACAAAAACAAAATAGAAACAGTATAGAAATAAAAAAATTATACAGGCAATGGTCAACGACAACCATATGTAGAAATGTATTTCTACAGTAACACCGCTGCCTATACGAGACACCCTCTTTACGGGTAAGGTTGAACCTCTCAACCGTAGTATAAAATCTTGGGACAAGATGTACACATATGAAATAAAGGTAAACTTGTTTTCTTGTAGTGGCATGAAGAGAAATGAATGAGATCTGACCCAAACAATTATGACAACCTCTTGTTGCTTGTCAGTTACCTTTGAAACTTTATATTGAACAAGATTATACATGTCTGGGGCCTTTACCATGACCCAACATCTTACATAGGCGTGCATCCTCATCACCAACTTTTTGGTGAGACGGAAAGCCTAGCCTTAGGCTATTGACTGGACTTGTGAATGTAATGTGATCGGAATGAATGTTATCGGACTTGATGTGATCAGACGTGAATGTGATAGGACTCGTGATGATATTGTGTGTATGCAATGATGAATTATATGCATGATGTTGTAGATTTGGTACTGAAGTTTTGAATTTTTGTCGCAATAGGGACCATAGGGGCTGGTGTTATAAAAAGCCATAGCAAAAAATCTTATTTGTAGAGGTGGCTTGTGTTGCCCGCCAAATCAATGATCTGTAGAGACAGTTCACAACCAGAATTTTTTCTTCTTCTCCTAGTGACATGAGCTCATTCAAAATTTAGTATAAACTTTTCTACTAAATACTTCCTAGTGAGGATCTCATATGCTATAACTAGTGGTAGTTACTACTTTAAAAACAAGAACGCCACCATTTTAGTAGTGGTTGTTTAGGGGCGGCTGCGAAACTGGTGGTCCTACAAACGCTCTTCAGCTGCCCCAACAGATCGGTAGTGCAGTAGTGGATGAAGCTGCCCAGCCCTAACCCCAAATGCAACGAAGCATGCATGTGTAGGCCAGGGCCGGCTAAAAGCAAGCATTTTGATATACAATGGAAAGCATTATTTGTGCAGCATTGTTATAGCTACCGTAGTAAATTAAATCATCAACGATCCACTTGCATGCAGAAATCAGTACGTCAGTGGACGAGCTAGCAGTGCATTCGATTTAAAAAATTAAAGGCGATGATTGATACATGGTGGCAATGATAGTTAATTGTTAGAAAGTCTTCTAGATTTAATACACACCGCGGGTGCGCATGTTAGGTGAAACCTTATATATGTTTATTGGTGTCAGGGTTGCGGGCATCCTATCTGTTTAGTTGTTTGGGTGAAATTTTTTTTTAGTACGGTAGTACTTTTATTTGTATTTAGCAATTATTATTTAATTATGGACTAACTAGGCTCAAAAATTTCATCTCACAAATTATTAGCAAACTATGCAATTAGTTATTATTTTCATTTATATTTAATGCTCCATGCATAAACCGCAAGATTTGATATGATAGAGAATCTTGAACAGTTTTTAGTTTTTAGGTGTAACTAATGAAGACCTTAGTCGATCGTCTTTTATGACGTCTGCAATTGTGCTAGCTACGTAGCTAGCTGATGTTGAGGTGGAAGACAAAAGTAAAGATTATTTTATACATATTTATTTTTCTATATATTATTGAACCCACATGCTCCTCTCCTATATTCTTGGACTACGTGAAATAGATAGGCTATTTGCTCGTCGCTAGTGACTACTCTTTTATATATTTTTTTTTTCAATCCAGGTTATAATAGCTAGACAAATACCTAGCTATTAACGACGCCCTTAGTTGTACTGACCGGGGGAAAAGAAGTACGATGTTTGTCGGATATGACATGCATGGTCTCTAATAGATACATTTAATTTAATTTATTTGATGGATCGGATGGTGGTAACCATAATCTTTACAAAAAATATACAATGAGTAAAGTATACAACAGTCCTTAAACTTTTCATGATTCTTACTTGGGTCCTTGAACTAAAAAAATTATGACCAATGTGAGGCCTTGTTTAGGTCGTCCAAAAACCAAAAACTTTTCAAGATTTTCCGTCACATCGAGTCTTGCAACATATGCATTAAGCATTAAATAAAGATGAAAACAAAAACTAAGTAAACAGCTCACGAGATGAATCTTTTGAATCTAGTTAGTTAAATAAAAACAAAAGCTACAGTACCAAAAACCCAAAAAATTTCGAAACTGAACAAGGCCTGAGTCCTCAGTCTATTGTGGAGTTTCATCTTGGTCCTCCAACAAAGAAAGTAAACATTTAGTGGTGGAGTGGTTGGCTGGTGCTCCGATCCGGTTCAAGCCACTGGCTTGCCTTATTAGATCCCTTTCATGCTACTAGCAGAGCTGTGTCTTGTCGATCAGCTACTCGATCGATACAAATAGAGAGGGTCGAGGGAGTGCGGAATTCTGATGCTGATGAGTCCATACGACATATGGTACTCAACCAACGTACGCAGATACTGATCCTCTGATCCTTCATCATCATCAAATTTATCATCATCGACTGGCAGAGTCCAACGCAGGAGGCGATCGATCGAGGTACATTATTATTAGACTCTTCTTAATAACCTCATTCTATCTAGCTGCGTATAGTACTGCTTGTTTCCTTCAGTTATATGAGTCAAACTTCCATGCATGTGCATGCATGCACACATGATCAATTTCAATCCCATTGAGGATATCGACCAGCCTGTGTCAAAGACATCATTTATGATGACGCATGTATATGGTTATATTTGCTTGTCTGAAAAGTTATGTTATGAGAGAAAAATACTTCTAAATAGCTGGTAGATTTGGTAGATAGTCGAGTGTGCTACTGCTAGTGCTACTAGCTAGCTACTACCACACTTGCTTGTGAACGAAGATGCTGTCGTTCGGTTCGTTCGGCAGCCACGGCTAGCTTAGCAGATTCTAGTTCATTTTGCTACTACAACACTTGCTTATGGCGCCGATCGATTTGGTCCTAGGCGTGGCGGGTAACCAAACACCCAGCAATCTAGCTATACCGCCGGCTGTAGCTGTCGCGTTCAGTAGAGTTTTATGCTGTTTTCCTTTCACTAGTACACAGATGCTCTAAGCCGGCGGGGGCAAAAAATTTTCACAGGCGGTTTTACTTGTAACACGACTGTGTTGTAAATTTGTACGGCAAGATTTAAAAACCGCCTGTGTTAATGGATTTGCACAGGCGGTTCACATAAGGAAACCGCCTGTGTAAATGGAGCATTAACACAGGCGGTTTTCTTATGTGAACCGCCTGTGCTATTCTTTCTATAAATACCCCACCCCTTCTTCCTCCTCGGGCAGAACTGTAGGTAGCAGCCACATTCCATTGGAGCACATCTTGGAGGTCCAGTTTTTCCAAAATACAAGGGGGGAGGTTTTGATCTTCATTTCTTGGAAGGAGGTGGCTAAGAAAGGTTAGTTGATGCCTCTAAAGGCTCTTTTTGTGCCCCCTTGCTCAATTAGAGCTACTTTTTGGATCTAGGGTTTCACCATGAGAGAGAGAGAGTAGAATAGCTAGGTATGGACTATATTTGCTCAAATGAGATTGCTTAAGATGGTTAGATGATGTCTCTCCTCTCTTTTTTTCTATGTTTTCTTCTCTAATTAGTGAATCCAAGAAATATATATGTAGTGCTTTCCATGAATGGTGTTTCCATGCTTGGGAAGAAAGAGAAAGATAAGTTTTCTATTGTTTAGGATGTTCATTTTTATGTAAATTTGATTTCATTATGCAATATGTATTTTTATATATTTCCATGTTTCCTTATCAAATTTATTATAGTGAATCAAGGTATATATTTAGTTGAATCCATCAATGGTGATTTTCTACCTTGTCAATTTGATTTAGTTGTTAGTTTTTTATTATTACTTAGGGTTTTGTCTTTATTTTTAATGTTAGCTCCGAGGTTTTCATCTTCACAAGTTGTTGTTTGAAAGGTTAGATGACAATTTTCCTAAACTACCTGTTTTGCATTGAGATCAATTAATTTACTAATTTTTGCACAGCTCATGATGGAGCGGTCCTTCTGGATGTATAACTTATCAAGACTAGATCCATCATACATACCTGAGGTCCATAGGTTTGTTGATGCTGCTAAGAACCATGCTTTGAGAACAAAGACGAAGCACATATATTGTCCATGCATCGACTGCAGAAATATTAATATTTTTGAAGATACTGAAGCAATCATTTCTCATCTGGTATGCCGAGGATTTATGAAGGATTACTTGATTTGGACAAAGCATGGAGAGGGTAGCTCGGCACCTTATACAATTGGGGACCCTGCGAATATTGATGTCGACGGTCCAGACATGCCTGATGAAGGATTTCAGTTTTTGCACGACACACACCGAAGTGAACATGTTGTGCCAAATGTCACTGCTGGTGGTTTTGTTGGGAGAAATGCTGATGACAGAACTCATGTCTTACCAAATGATACAACCGCGGAAGATTTTGAATTCTTAGAGGCAATGTTGCATCGTCATACTGAACCATCAATGTTATTAATGAAAGGGATGGAGGCCTTGAAGAAGGCGGCTGAAGAGCCTCTGTATGATGGTTCCAAGGGTTGTACCAAAGAGTTCACGACGCTGAGATCTGTGCTAAAACTACTGATGGCAAAAGCCAGGTATGGTCTGTCTGATGTTGGATTCGATACGTTCTTAAGTATTATCGGAGACATGCTTCCCAAGGAGAACAAATTGCCTGCTAACACGTACCATGCAAAGAAGCTGATCAGTCCGCTCACTATGGGTGTCGAGAAGATCCATGCGTGCAGGAATCATTGTATCCTATATCGCGGTGATGAATACAAGGACTTGGATAAGTGTCCAAAGTGTGGTGCAAGTCGGTATAAGACAAATAAAGACTATCGACATGAGGATTGTGCTGCCTCCATGTGTACAGCAGAGAAGAAGCGAAAGAAGACCCAAAAGAAGACCCAGCAGAGTTCAAAACCCACCAGCAAAGATAAAGAAGAGGTTGATTATTATGCGCAGAAAAAGATTCCTGCTTTAGTGATGTGGTACCTTCCAGTGATAGATCGGCTGAGGAGTTTGTTTGCTAACCCTGACGATGCAAAACTAATGAGTTGGCATGCTTCGGATGAGCACAAAAATGATGGCAAGCTTCGCCATCCAGCCGATGGAAAGCAGTGGCAAGATTTTAATGAGAACCATCAAGACTTTGCCAGCGAACCAAGAAATGTTAGGTTTGCACTGAGTACCGACGGAATGAATCCATTTGCTGAGAGGAGCAGCAAGCACAGCACATGGCCGGTGATTCTCACCATCTACAACCTTCCTCCATGGTTGATGCAGAAGCGAAAATACCTTTTGCTAACCATACTTATCTCTGGACCAGTCCAACCTGGAGTTGACATGGATGTTTTCTTGGAGCCCTTAATGGAGGAGATGAAAATGTTATGGATACAAGGTGTTGAAATGGTAGACGAGTATCTCAAAGATTCATTCACACTAAGAGCAATTATTTTTGTTACGATCAATGATTACCCTGCTCTCTTCACATTGTCAGGGCAATTCAAGGGAAAGGTTGGTTGTGTGGTGTGCATAGATGGAACCCATTATGTGTCCCTTAATGCATCTAAGAAAATAGTGTACATGAGGCATAGACGATTCTTATCAAAAGGGCACAGGTACCGCCTAAAAAAGATGGATAAGTACTTCGACAATAATGATGAAAGGAACTCAGATGCACCATCAGGTAATAGCAAAGGCCAGAGAGTTTTCAAAATTGTGAGCAACATCAACTTTGTGTTCGGAAAGAAGACAAAGGATGGAAAACCAAGAAAGGATGTGAAACCAACTCCAGGGGCAACATTCAAGAAGAAGTCCATTTTCTTTGAGTATTTGCCATACTGGAAAGAATTGGACATACGACACGCGATCGATGGTATGCACGTCCAGAAGAACGTGTTTGAAAGCCTAATTGGCACATTGCTAGATATCAAGACGAAGACAAAGGAAGGACTCAATTCACGCTTCGACATGGTACAGTTAGGTATAAAAAAAGAGCTTCATCCTGTTCTTCAAGAAAATGGAAAGTACCATCTCCCAGCAGCAAGCTACAACCTCAGCATAGATGAGAAACATGTGATGTGTGAGTGGTTGAAGAATTTGAAAGTACCCTCTGGATTCTGCTCTAGTATACGAAGTATTGTGTCAATGAAAGACCTTACACTCACCAACTACAACTCACATGATTGTCATGTAATGCTGACTACTTTCCTCCCTATTGCAATAAGGGCTATCAATCCAGTGTTCTTGAAGATGGCAGTCACACGATTGTGCTATTTTTTCAATAAGGTCACACAAAAGGTAATTGACCGTGATGAGTTAGAATCCCTTCAGCAATTCGCAGTGGAGACAGTGTCACAGTTTGAGATGTGTTTTCCCCCATCATTCTTTGATATCATGGTGCACCTTGTGGTGCACTTAGTTCCTCAAATACAAGCATTGGGTCCCATGTACCTGCATGAAATGTGGACGTACAAGCGTTTTATGGCAATACTAAATGGCTATGTATCAACTCGTGCTCGTCCTGAGGCATCCATGATAGAGGGGTACTGTACTGAAGAGGCAATTGAGTCCGGAGGACCATTCTGCAATAGTGTCCTAAGAGACCAGGTCGCAATAGGTTTGCCTCCATCAAGGCATGAGGGTAGGCTGCATGGAAGTGGGAGGATTGGACGGAAATCATTCATCCCGCCAGATTACAATACAGTCCTTGAGGCACATCACAGCATCTTACATCAGCTCTCGATTATGGAGCATTTGCTCGGTCAACACTTGAATGAGCTTCGAGAACATAATCCTGGGCAAACGAATGATTGGATAATGAAGGAACACAAGAAACAATTGTACACATGGCTAAGGGAGCAGGATATTCCATCTGGGGAAACAATTGAGGAACAAACCATCAAGGCTTTGGCATCTGGACCATCACGCCAAGTGACAACATGGCAAACATATGACATAAGTGGATTCACATTTCATACCAAATCCAAGGATAAAAAGAGCATGACACAAAATAGTGGTGTTCGATGCGAGGCCATAGACGACGAAACTGGTGATATTATTACATACTTTGGCTTCATCGAGGACATATGGGAACTAGACTATGGTACATTTCAGATCCCCGTGTTTCGATGTCAATGGGTAGAAGATAAACATGTCACAGTGGATAATTATGGGGTCAGAGTTCTTGATCTAAGTAAGGTGGGATACAAAGATGACCCGTGGATCCTTGGTAACCGTGCTGCACAGGTGTTCTATGCTGAACAAATCCTTTCTAAGAATGAGAAGAAAACTACTGACAAGCTGAAGCATGTAGTTTTTCCAGGAAAGCAACAAGCAATAGGAGTTGATGGTGTAGCGGATCTGGAGGATTTTAACCAGTTCAGCGACATGTCCCTCTTTGTGGATGACTATCCTGCTAAGATAAGAAATGTTGAGCGAAGCATCTCACAAAGTTCTTTGCCTTGGGTGCGCGCTGATGGACAAGGAAGAATAGTAACTGCCTAGATTGTATTTGTCATTCATCATGTAAACTCTAGTCATCATGTAATCTCACTCAAATTTATGAAACTATATGTGAGACCTTTCGATTTCGATTTAGAACTACACTTTCGTAACGCTTTGTCAAATGCCACATAATTATGTTACAAATAATGTAGGAACAATATAATTATATTATAATATCAATACATAAATAATATATATAATACTAAAAATTAAAAAGAAATTTAGAAACAATATAATTATATTATAATATCAATACATAAATAATATATATAACACTAAAAATTAAAAAGAAATTTAGAAACAATATAATCATATTATAATATCAATATACAAAGAATATATGACACTAAAAATTAAAAAGAAATTTAGAAACAATATAATCATATTATAATATCAATATACAAAGAATATATAACACTAAAAATTAAAAAAAAAAATTAGAAACAATATAATCATATTATAATCATATTATAATATACATTAAATATATGATACAAATATATTTTACATTAAAAATAATGTAGAAACAATATAATATACAAGTTATTTTACATTATGTTACAACAAATAATGTACAAACAATATAATTGAAAAATATTTATACAGGCGGTTCACATAGCGAACCGCCTGTAGAAATGCATTTCTACAGGCGGTTCACATAGACAGCCGCCTGTAGAAATGCATTTCTACAGGCGGTTGGCATTGACCACCGCCAGTAGAAATCATTTCTACAGGCGGTGGTCAATGCCAACCGCCTGTAGAAATGCCGCGCATATAAAGGGCCACGTCCAGCCCCTGAAATTTTCCAAGTCCCTGGCGCCACGAAGTTTCAAACCTACGCCGTCAGGCTGCCGATTTTCGCCACCGCCGCCGCCGAGCTCGCCGCCGCTCTGCCTCCGGTCTCCGCCGCCGTTGCTCCGCGCCCGACCCCAAGCCCAGCAGGTATGCCCGCCCTCCCTCTCTTCTCCGACGTCCGCGCTCCGCCTCCGGTAACAGCCACCACCGCCGCCCCGCCGCTGCGCCCCACGGCCTCCCCATCGCCGCCGCCGCCGCCCACCCCCATCTCCCTGTTCCCCACCCCCTCCCCTCCCCTGCGCACCACCGAGAAGGTCCCCCACCCTCCCCTACGCAGCACGGGCACAGAATCCCTCCCCTGCGGGGGTTGAAGAAGACCCTGACGTGTGGGGCCCACACGTCAGTGACCATGTGATTTGTTTTTGAATGATATTTGGAAAATCATAGTAAATGCTAGAAAAATCGTAAAATAGCAAATATAGACTTTTTGGAATCCTTGTAAAATTGTCTATCCAGTAGATCTATAATATGTCATGTTTTAGTTTGAAATTTTAGCTTTAAAAATAGATTTAGGCAGTTAGGTTTTAATTGCTTATTGTATTTGTCTTTTTCATAACTGTAGTAGTAGTGCTCAAATAAATATGAAATTATTGTGATATGCTTTTCATATGATATTGGAGGCCTAGTAATTGTTTCATGAATTTAGGAATAATAGATTAAGAGATATAAAAATAACTAATGCCCTATGTTGCTTTGCTCTTATTCTTAGTAGATTTGCATGTTTATATTGTTTGACTCAGTTAAGATGTGTTGCTTTGCTCTTATTCTTAGTAGATTTGCATGTTTATATTGTTTGACTCAGTTAAGATGTGAATCTTGCCTTAAGGTAAATATATGAGTTGTAGTACTTTTCATAAGCTTTCCCAAAAGCTAAACAACACAATTTTTGGTTAAGCACATGTGTAGTTATAGTATTTTAAAGTAATGTTTAGAACAAAGTTCACAATTTAGTAAGCTTTCTAGAAAAGATGTAGCAAATATTCACTTTTAATTATTTATAAGTCAACTATTTATTAGTCAACGATTGACTTAGAGTATTATCTTCAGTGTTCATACTATACTATATAACATTTCTGATAACATATATGCTTTAGAATCTTGCAATGACGACTTCTCCAAGTGAAAACACGGAGCAGGCACAAGGGTCCGGCCCTATGGAGCAAGCACCAGGGTCTGGCCCCACCGTGCAAGAAAAAGGGACAGACCACACCGAGAAGGCACCAGGGTCCGGCCCCACGGTGCAAGAAAAAGGGTCAGACTGCACCGAGAAGGCACTAGGGTCTAGCCCCACCGTGCAAGAAAAGGGGTCCGAGCACGTAGAGAAGGAACAAGGGTCCCACAACACGGAGCAGGCAGAAGGGTCACGTGAGTCAACTCCTTCGTACGAGACCTCGGTAAGCGACATTCCTGATCCTCGCATAGAGAGGAACGCCCGTCGTGAGTACGCACGTGACCCCGATTACAACCCAGAGATAGAAGAGGTGAATTACTCATTCATAATTATATGTTTCTATACTTTTATGCGCCTCATTCATAATTACATGTCTTTATATGAATAGGAGGTGCTATCTCAATTGAAAGAAATGGAGGAAATCCTATCGCAAGAAGAAGTTGCACATGAAAGTGCACCTGAGCCGACGACGGAGACGACCACTGAGACCGGGAACAAAAGGAAACGAGGTGAAAGAGGATTGAATCAGTTCCCAAAAGTAACTTATAGAGTTACAGATGTCAGTGCGACTGGACAACCCTTAGCTCCAGCGGAGACCTTACCTAAGTGGCGTAACACACTCGGTTTCTTAGTTAGGGACCATCTTGACATCACCGTCAGGGAGTGGAAAAATGTGGACAACAATGAGATCAAAAGAATGTGGAACAGGCTGAGAACGAGGTTTGTTTTACCTCAGGGTTCAGAAGACCTCGTAAAAGAGCACACATTGAAGCAATGGGGGATCATGTTTAGGAATTACAAGTCTGAGTTGAATTCAAAGTGGGCAAAGAAAGGGTTGGACCCGACAAAGAGGTATAAAATCACGGCTGGTCAGTGGGCAGTGTTTCTAGAGCAGAGGAATTCTGATGAGTTCAAAGCTTTGAGCGAATCCAAATCTGAACTCGCAAAAAGGAACAAGTACCACCACCACCTAGGCACAGGTGGTTACCAGCGCAAGCTTGCCCAATGGGAGCAAGAGGATGAAGCGCAGAGGGCTCAGGGTTTGCCGGCGCTCCCTGACCAACTTGGTCGCAGGGGCTCGCGGTGGGTTCGTGCTCGGGTACCGGCAAAGAAAGCCAATTCTGGCTTGTCATTTGCTGACCCAATGGTCGAAGAGGCTGCGAAGAATATTTTCAAGGTGGCAGCTAAGCAGAAAGCAGGCGAATTTAAGCCACAAAGGGAGAAGGACGTTCTTACTGTTGCTCTGGGTAACCCAGAGCATCCCGGTCGTGTACGAGGTATCTCATCCAAGGAAGGATGGAAAGAAGGATTCGGACCAGAGTGGGAAGGAATGTATAGAAAACGCGATTGCTACAAGGAAGAATTGTCTAATTTTTTTAAGGAGGAGGCTAAGAAAGAAGTCGAACAGGTGATGAATAAAATGCTCTCCGATCCTCCTCCTGAGTTGATGCAGCGACTGGCGTCTGCAATGTCTAGCCAATTGAGTGGTCAGCCTCGCCAGATGCAGCTAGTGGTCGCCCCGACAACATCACAACAGGCTCCAGTTGTCCCAAGTAGTGTGGCGTCTACTGGAAACAAGGACCGGTATCCAGTTGACGAGATTGAAAGTCCTGTTCGTTGCTCCCTAGTCATAAGGTACGGTCTTAACAATAATCGTACAAGGGAAGTAGCCACAGGACTTGCAATCCCGGGGCGCCAGTTTCATGGTAGCAATATTCCAGAGGACTATTGTAGGGTGGAAGTGCAGACAGTTGTCCAAGGATATGAGGATGACATGCTAGACATTCCTGGTCCTGAGGGTATTGAGAAGCTGGGACAAGCTATCAAGAATTTCATTCTTTGGCCTCGACGAGACGTCCTGTTGTCTGAGGTACCACAACCTTCATCCCAAGAAGTACCACTGACTCAGGAGTCATCCCTTCCAGATGTCGGTGGTAACATAACTCTTCCGAGTCTACCACCCTCTCCGATCTTCGCTCCACCATCCTCACCTATAATGCCTCACCCACCATCCCCACCACCATCACCTAAACCACAACCTTCGCCAGCACCACCAGAATCTTCCACACCACCACCACCCAAAAATGCCGAGACACCACCACAACCAACCAAAGATGACGAGACGACACCACCGCCACCAAAAAAGTTAAAATTTTCGGTGCCGAAATTGGTTTCGCCGTTCGAGCCAAAGAAGAGGAAGTCTGCTGGTACTGCCCTATTTTTGTCAGGAATTGCTATGAGCCACACGACAAAATTAGTTGACTTGGCTGAGCACGAGAAGGCAGCGAAGAAGTCTGAACCAGCTTTTGTAAATATTAGGCCACCCACTAAAGATGATTATAAGTATGTCCCTAAGAAATATGAGTTGGGTAGGCCTCTACTCACTTGGGATAAACTTAAAAAGGTCCCAGCTGGTGTAAAAAGGTTCCATGACTGGTATATGAGAGCAGCTTCTGTTGGCATTGACACGATCAGTGTAGATATACCAGCAGAGGCATTTAATAGTGATCATACAAGAGCAATTGTGACCTTCGAGGACATGTGGTTAATGATGAACCTACAAAGACTCGATGTGCAGCTCATAACTGTGTTTGCATTGTAAGTGTCACTCATACATTGCTTTAAATTTGTGAGTTATTATTTGTGAGTTACATTAAATTTTAATACTAACATACAAGTGCACGTTGCATAATGCAATATGAACAGCAACAGATGCGGTACGGTCCGGATCCAAGCACTAATGCGAATAAAAGGGTCGCGTATATGAGCCCAATGAGGATATGTGAGGACGAGCACACTTTTAGGATCGGAAAAGATCATGACTCCTTAAAAGGTTTGGATCCAAAAGAGCAGGAGGACGAAATAAAGAAAAGGGAAAAGAAACAAATAGCTAGTTACGGCCTCTACCTAGCCATGACAATGCTAGAGTTTCAAGACAGGGAATTAATATTCGCACCATATCACTTTAGGTAAGTGTCAGTTTGCATGCATCGTATTAATAGTTAAAATGCGCACTTTGATCACAAAGTTCATTCTCTCAGGGACCACTGGATCTGCTTAATGATTAATCCCAAGCATGGACGTGTGCATGTCCTAGACTCCGCAGACTATGAACCAACAACTTATGCACCATTCATTTCTCTCTTAGAACGGTAAGCTAAGTAAAATATGCATACAAAATTTTATAAGAGTTTGACAATAACTTGCAGAATGTTTTTGATATCATAGGGCCTATAGGTATTATAAGATTAAAGGAGGAAAGTGCGAGTCAGGAATACAGGGGCAGCCTTTGAGGTTCTTTTATAAGTGGCCGGTACGTATGAAAGTTTACCAAGTTATTCTCGCTAGCTATATACATAGAATACGCATCATGTTGCAACTCACAAATATGCTCTTTTTCTTTATATAGTGTCACAAGCAACCACTAGGATCGGTCCACTGTGGATTCTACGTATGTGAGTTCATGAGAGAGGGTGGAAGATATATGACTAACCCTTATAAGGTAATTAATGCTCTAAGTAATTAAGGTTGTTAATTATGTATTATGAACATTAAATATATGATGTTTTCTAACTTCCTGTGCAGCAAAAAGACTTTGAAAAGGCGAAGAGCATGAGTGAAGCCACTTTATACAACATAGTTGAGGACCTCTGCAAATTCATGTTGCGAGAAGTCATTCCCAGCGAAGGGAAATATCACGATCGGACCAGCGCCCTAGCAAAGCCTGAATACGGAGCGCTAAGGGAGATTAGTAGGCTTAAGCTAACTCGATCCGGTTATTAGAGCAGAGGTTTCAGAGGTGAAACCTCTAATGCATGTAACAGAAAAAACTTGATGTGTGATCATGTTTGTAATTAATGTAACCTTATGTAAAGTAACAGTATATATAAATGAATTGCATGTTGCAATGGTTTACATGATCTCTAGGCTTCAGTAGTTTGAATATTACGTGTATATATATATATGTTGTATGTACATATTAAAATATAAAATGAAAAAAGGTTCTAGTGGGAAAATTTAGAAATTTAAAATTTTTAACACAGGCGGTTATATAATGAGAACCGCCTGTAGAAAGTTCATTTCTACAGGCGGGTTGCATAGCTGAACCGCCTGTAGAAATCTATTTCTACAGACGGTTCTAGGTTACCCGCCTGTGGAAACTCTTGATTTCCACAGGCACCCAGCGCAGGCGGTTCTCCAAACCGCCTGTGAAATGGGGTTGGAAACCGCCTGTATAGTGCTTCTGTGTACTAGTGTTTCTTTCAGCTTTGTCTTATTTGTTGGTAGAAAGTACTATTAGTCGATTTGTTGTGAGAGAAAAACACTGTTAAATAACTAATACATTCGGCTAATAAGCCCAAACGAATAGGCCAACCTCAATGCATATCTAGCTCACTGACAAAAACCTGACAGCTGAAATATATATATGTATAATTCCATCCTTTAGAGATGACAGCAATATTTTGTATGCGCCACAATACAAAGACTTAATATTCTGTATAAAGCAATTTCACCTTAATAATTTGCAAAGAATCCGTAAAAATAAAACAGTTATTCAGTCCTTGGTCTCGCTCTCTCTTGCTAATTATCCTGTCCGGTTAATCCTTCGAACGACTGTATAAAAAATGTTATAGCAGTCTACAATTGCGAGAATCATTATTTGTGACTGAAAATATGTTTGACTCAAAGTTATGCTTGTGTGTGATTGATGAAAATCTACATACTTTGATTAATTATTGTGTAGACATTAAGTTTTGCTTAAATTTAGTGCTCACACATTCACGGCCTTTTGTACTCGCCGATCATATTAGGGCAGTTCTAATGCTCTTATTAATTTTCATAGCTAGATACTACATATATATAGAAACCATAGTCCTAATGAATAATTTCTATAGAAAAATCTTTTATCCCATCATATACATTATCTCTCTATTCTTTACCGATTACATCCCTTCATGTTTTCTTTGTTCCATTGGAAGTGCCCTAACTAAGACCCGATTTCTATGATTTTTGCTTTCTTTTTCTTTAATATAACTACTTTGTCATATCAGCAAAATGCTTATAATTAATGTCCATAAAAACTACAGTCATTTCTGCATTAGAAGTGCCCTTAGTTATTGGCAAAGCTGCTGCAACTTTTGTCCCCGCACATGTTACTCTTTGTGGTTAGGCCTTTATGCATTGCGCTTCATATTTAAAACGCTTTAGTGTTTTTTTTTTAGACACATAGAAGTACATTGTTTATGAAGAAAAACACATATATAGATGTACTTGTGATTAGACAACGTTGGTTACAGATGATTCAGGTTTTTTTTGTAAAATGTATACCACCAACCGAAAAGTACCACCTGCTTTGTCTGCGTTTCATGGGATATGTTGGGAAACGTAATGTATTAGTGACCGGGGCGAGAGTACCTTTTCATGCACATGCCTGTCTCTGTTTCATGGGATCATGTTGGGAAAACATAATGTATTATTAGTGACCGGGGCGAGAGAGTACCTTTTGCATGCATGTGGATGTGGTAATAATTAAATTGGATGCCCTAGTCCAGTGTCGACGTTAATGGTTGCGGAGTGCTAAGCATTTTGTTGGGCCGCCTAAACATAATTTTTTTAGACATACACGTTACAACGAGATATCCACAATATACATGTCTGAAGAACTGAGCTAATAAATCTTAAAATTTACGAAGTCAAGTCAACTCCGAAGCATTGAGCCAATAGATCTTGAAATCACGAAGTTAAGTCAGCATAGGCTTCTCGATGTCAACGGGAACGTCATCTACAACTGGAAACATAGCGCCATTAAATTCTAACATAAACATAGAAAAATACTAGCACCTGTCCCAACTCAAATACTTAACATGGGAGACTAGGTTTCACGAAAAAAAAACACAACTAACTAATAACCAGTTCGAGGCTTAAACATAATTAGTCAGCACAATTGGAAGACAGAAAATTACAATGAAAATGAAAATGCCCAAAACTTATTTTAACTCAGCCCATAAGGTGATTTGACCCAACACTATGCGGTATACTGTTCAAAGTAAAAGAAAATTAATTTACTTTTCTCCTATTTAATTTTGGCGCAGTAGGTAGTTTCAGCCTGTGCACTTCCTCCCTTTTTGGGCCGTTTTAGTCCAGCCACTGAGGCCTTGTTTAGATACACCCAAAAACCCAAAACTTTACAAGATTTTCCGTCACATCAAATCTTATGGAGTATTAAATATAGATAAAAATAAAAACTAATTACACAGTTTGTCTGTAAATCGCGAAACGAATCTTTTAAGCCTAGTTACTCCATGATTGGACAATGTTTGTCAAATAAAAACAAAAGTGCTACAGTGTCAAAATCCAAAAAATTTTTGCATCTAAACAAGCCCTAAATCCGGCGCGCCGCTTCTATGGGCCTGGCAGGTCTAGCCCTCCGAACAGCCCATAGAGTCCTGGTTGCCCATGAGCTGCTCAACAATCACACGGCTCACGTCGCTCTACCGGATAGAAACCGGCATCAGCCTGCCAACTCAAAACCCTAAGGCCAGTCTTAATAAAGGTTTAATTAGAGTTTATGCATATTAAATATACTGAAATGACATTGTATTAATAAATAGAGAGATGATAAGAATTTTCTAGAAGTAGAGAGAGTTTCATCGATCACTATGAAACTCTTATGCACTGTTTACAATATATGAATGTATTAGAAACTGGGTCATGAAACCCCCACTGAGGTTGACCTAAGCGGGTGCGGGTGTTTGGTTCCCTGCATTCTACCCAACTAGGCCGCGGATGATAAAATGGATGCATGATTGGATGCCTTGTTTAGCCCGCTAGTGAGATCCGCATAACACACAAAAGCACAGGCAGCCGGCCAGGCTCACTTCTTGCGTGCATTTTTGTTTGGCTGATAAGCAATAACAGAAAGTAGGTTTTCAAAAAAAAAATAATAACAGAAAGTATTGTTGGCTAATTTGTTGTGAGAGAAAAATCCTACTGAATGCATGGTAGATTGGTGTGGCTAGCTAGTGACCAGTACAAATGGTTCAAGTGCTCGTGTGTTCGCAACCTGGCTTAGCAGATATTAGTTCGATTGAGATGTTGTTTGTGTTGTAAATGATGATGGATAAACGACAAAGAACACAAGATCAATCACAGTGGAGACAAAAGATTTAATGTGAAAAACCCCTCTAATAATGCGAAGAGAAAAAACCATAGGCGCTAGTCAACAAACACTCCTCACTATTATCAAGAGTTGTTATAATGCTGTCCAGCGGGTTACAAGATTGTATGCTTAGTGGAACCCTAATTTGGATATATGTACCATACCGCGACAGGCCTTTATAATGTGTAACTGAATTTGGAACATATTCAACAAACTCCACCTTAAGACAAATTCATCTTGTAGAATAAGTCAACACCTTCATTTTGAATATAACAAAGAAAAATACTTCTCGCACCAAACAGCCTCTTGGGCTAATCCACTAAACCAACTAAGCTTGAGCAGAGCTCAAACTTAGCAACAGTAACTGGCTTAGTCATAGTCATCATATCAGCTGGATTATCATGTGTACCGCTTGCATACCTTTAACTGACCTTCTTCGATCACATCACCAACAAAATGGTATTTAATGTCAATATGTTTAGTCTTCTCATGGAACATCTGATCTTTGGTAAGGTAAATGACACTTTTACTACCACAGTATAAATTAATGCAAGAATCAACTCCACACAACTCAGAGTACAAACCTTTCAACCAAATTAATTTCTTGCACAACTACCACATACTGTAATGTAGCTCTCCAACTCACAACACAACTGCCAACAGTGAACACATAACCAGTGAGTAAACTTTGCCGGTCCATATCAGCACCATACTCTGAATCCATATAACCAATAAGTCCTTTTTAGTTCTGCTAAATTTCAAACAAGAATCTGTTGTGTCTCTGAGGTACGTAAAAATCTACTGAACTGCCCTCCAATGTTCTTTATCAGGATTAGACAAATATCTACTAACAAAACTCATAGCATATGGTAAATCTAGACGAGAGCAAAACATGGCATACATCAAATACCCAACAACACTTTAATGAAGAACTTTTGACATGTATTCAATTTCTTGATCTATACTAGGACATTGTACAACCGATAATTTAAAGTGAGTTGCAATAGGACTACTCATAGATTTTGCATCATGCATGTTGAAACGGTGAAGAACTTTGTTAATATAATTTTGCTGACTAAAAAATAACAAACCAGATTTTCTGTCTCTAGTAATTTCTATACCGAGTATTTTCTTAGCAGCACCAAGATCCTTCATGTTGATCTCACTACTCAATAATTTCTTCAATTTAGTGATTTCAACCTAATCTTGATAGGAATCATCATATCATTAACATATAATATCACGTATATAGGTGATCTATTAACATGATTAATGTAAACATAGCTGTCATATTTAGACCTCTTAAAATCTTGTGACAGCTAAATGAATCAAACCTTTTATTCCACTAACCAGGGGATTGCTTGAAACCATATAAGGACCTCTACAATTTGCAAACAAATTTATTCTTGCCAGGCACTATGAACCGTTCTGGCGACGGGCCTCTGCTTTTGCTCTGTCAGAAGTTAACCATTATAATGTGCAAGTAAATTTGGAGCATATTCCATAGTGAGTTTTGCATGTGCAAATGAATGCGGTCACCCCAAACTCTTGATGTGGTAACATTACCTCCAAACATTGTTATTGTCATTTCATCAAACACATACAGGGCGAACAACATGTGGAACATGTACTCACCCATCTCGGCCTAGAAGTTGCTGCCGCCGCCCATATTCAATGCCATTGCAGGCATGGAGGGAGAGGGCAATGTGGGACAAGCACCTTGTGCGCTGCCGTCATAGCTATGGTCGTGGCCACACGTCGGGGACGTCGTTGCCATTGGCAGGGCGTCGCCATGGACATGGACATGGAGCCGGCAGCGCTGCAAGTGCATGTAGATGAGGTCCTTGAGGATGCACTATTACATTAACTGATGTGGGCATAAAATTTAATCGTCTCCTAAAATACTAGGGTATTAATCAAGGGGTCAACTTTTATTTACCGAGGCAGTCACATTTGCCTGCCTCATAAAACCGATATACGGAGGCAGGTGCCTTAAGACAACCACCTCCAAATATAGTCTATTTTTGGAGGTGGTCGACTTAAACTGCCCGCCTTCATAAATTGATTAACAAAGGCGGGCATAGTATAAAGGCTAGCATGTCCATTGTAATGGGCTCATATATGATCTAGGCCTTAGGGGTTTCTTTAGTCATTCCCGAATCCTCTCCATAGAGGCACAACAGCCATAGCTCCTCTGTCTCCCTCTCACCCGCCCTTCCCTGCTGGTCTTCTGTAATGAGTTTGGGACAAAGCACTACACCACTGCTTCCTACACTCCTAGCAAAATGGAATAGTGGAACATCGAAACCAAACAATGGTGGAGATGGCTCGGTGCATGCTAAAAAGCAAACAGGTTCTAGTGTGTTTTTAGGGTGAGGCCGTAGCAACTGCAGTTTAAGTGCTTAATATATCACCTACAAAAAGTCTTAATGGTGTCACACCATATGAGGCTTGGTATAGTAGAAAACCCAGTGTGAAGAACATGAAGATCTTTGGATGCATTGGTCAAACGAAGAAACTAGGACCTGGCATTCAGAAATTGTCTGACAGATCACATAAGATGGTGTTCATTGGTTATGAGGAAGGGACTAAAGGGTACAGATTGCTTGAACCTGAGTCAAGAAGTTTGCACATTAGTAGGATGTGATTTTTGAAGAAGATCAAGCATGGTAATGGACCATTTTTACTACTGAAAACAGTCAGCCTGATTAGTTTCTTGTTGAGTTTCCTGTTACTCTTGCAGATCCGACAACAGGAGAAGTAGCAGTAGCAGCTCCTGGTAGCCCGGGTGGCAGTCCCATTGCTCCATACTTGCCACAAACACTACCTGGCAGTGTCCAGGGGTCTATGGACGTTCATACACCAGAAGCATCAACAACTTAGCCTATTCATCAGTGAGTAACACCGCCACAGGGACAGTCAGCTGATTCAGAGGGAGTTCCACTCAGGTACAGGACACTGTTAGATTTATTTGACCACACTGATGAGGTGGAGAATTATGAATAGAATGGTACATGCTTGTTAGCTGCTAATGAGCCTATTAGTGTGGAAGAAGCTTTGGATAAGTCCTGTTGGAAGGATGCTATGCAAAAAGCTGAATTGAAGGCAATCAGAGATAACAATACATATTCTCTAACTGAGCTACCCAAAGGTGCTAAAGCAGTTGGGTTAAATTGGTTGTTCAAGGCCAAAAGAGATGTATCAGGAAAGATAGTTAAACACAAAGCCATGCTAGTAGCTAAGGGGTATGCACAAAAGCAAGGGGTGGACTATGATGAGGTGTTTCCACCTGTTATGAGAATTGAAATAGTTAGGATCATGTTGACTCTTGCAGCACATGGAAGTACACCACATGGATGTAGAGTCAGCTTTTTTGAATGGAGATCTCCAGGAGCAGGTGTATGTCCATCAGCCACCAGGCTTTGCTGATGCAACTCAATTTGGCAAGGTGTTGAAACTGAATAAAGCTCTGTATTGGCTCAAACAGGTTCCTAGTTGCGCATTGTTGAGCATGTTTCAGAGAAGCATTGTTGAGCATGTAGTTTACAATAGGGGCACTGGTGTTTCTTTACTCCTAATAGGGGTTTATGTTGATGATCTCATAATTTGTGGTCCTAGCAGCAGTTTGATAGCTCAGTTCAAAGATCAAATGAAAAACGTATTTAGCATGAGTGATCTGGGACTCTTGAGTTACTATCTGGGCATGGAAGTGAAGCAAGAAAAGGATCAGATCACCATTTGTCAGAGGGCATATGCATTGAAGATACTTGAATCATGCAACATGTCAAGATGTAACCCCGTTGATACCACAATGGAGGAAAGAATGAAGCTCACTACTGTTTCCTGGCTCTGAACTTGATGTCACAAGATATATACTTGAGTGTGGCTCTGAACTTGATGTCACAAGATACATGAGTGTGGTTGGCTGTTTGAGGTATCTAGTCAATACTAGACCTGACATAGCCTATGCAGTTAGTGTGGCTAGCAGATTTCTGAAGGTTCCAGCCAAAGAGCATTGGTCTGTGGTGAAGAGAATTCTAAGGTACATTGCAGGAACTCTTGATTATGGATGTAAGCTCCAAAGGGCAGAAGGTGTAGGTTTAAACATGTTGGGCTATACTGGTAGTGATTGTCAGGGTGACTTGGTTCACAGATAAAGCACCTCAGGGATCATATTCTACCTTGGCTTGACCTGGGCTTCACAGAAATAGAAGGTGGTGGCCTTGTTATCATGTGGAGCAGAATACATTGCTGGTGCAATGGGTGCATGTTAGGGAGCGTGGCTTAGTCGATTGATAGCTGAGATGGTTGGTGGTCAAATCCATAAGTTTAGGCTTCTCATTGACAATTAGTTTGCTATTGAGCTGGCCGAATATCCTATATTTCATGATCGCAGTAAACATATTGATACTAGGTATCATTATATTCGTGACTGCATTGTGAAGAACATCCTGGAAGTGGATCATGCGGGAACAGATAAGCAGGTTGCTAATATTTTGACAAAGCCCTAGGGGAGAATGAAGTTTGCAAAATTCAGAGTAAAGCCTGGCATCGTTCCAGTTCGTCAGGATTAGGGGGTAATATTGTTAGATTTAGCTTTATGTTTTCATTCTTGTAATCCTGTCGTGGACAATAAGTTTAGTTGGTTAGGCGCGTAGATATCGCAGGTGGTTCAAAGATATGCTTGAACCACGCTATGACCGTGCACTGGATGTGGCCTCGTCGCGGCGTCGTCTTGCATGTCCCAACGGCGTTCTAGAAAATCGGATTATCATTGGAGGTGTCGTGGCGCCGGGGGTGTAAGTCCGTAGGCCATATATAAACCTACAAAGATCATATTGGGGAGGTGCCCGCATTTTGGGGCGAAATTCTCGTTGTGGTTGCTTCTCCAGGAAAGTTGTTCGTGCACAGACCTCACCACCTGCCAGTGCTGCTCCGTCGCCGAGCTGTTCTTTGCAGCTTGGTTCCAACACTTATTTGCCGAGGGCCGAAATATTGCACTTAACAAACAATTTAGCACTCGGCAAAGACAAGATTTCCGGTCTTATGCTGATTGATCTGGGGAGCAGCCGTTGTATGCATATGCATACAGATCCATGTATGTCTTTTAATAATATAGTTTGATATGGCCGCATGTCGCAGGGAGCATAATTCTGGTGGATTGGCCATGGTGTGGCTCGGAGTGGTCCTGGCCATGATTTTGGCGCAGTCGGTGCAGTGGTGGAGCGAATGGGGGTTCCGGATCACTGTCCTCGGGAGCTTAGGGGCAAATCTGGTCGTCGGCATCCTGTCCGGAACACGGCGGCGCTCGGCGCCCGGCATGTTGTGGGGCTTCCTCGGCCTGGCGGCTAACTCGTTCCTGTGGCTTGCGTACCAGGTTGCCGAGGCAGCCACGACGAACGCAATCGGCACCCTGTCCCTGTGCGGCTCCGATGCGTCGGCGGAGGAGAAGCAGGTGGTGGCGTTCTGGGCCCCGTTCCTCCTGCTGCACCTGGGCGGGCCGGACAACCTGACGGCCTACTCTTTGGAGGACAACAAGATCTCCAGCCGCAAATGGCTTGAGATGGTCTCTCGGGTTCTGGGTGTCATTTTATACCATCAACAGCAACACACATCGCGGCGTCCGCAGCTGGGCTCTGCTGCTGGCGGCGTCCGTCGTCATGCTCATCGCCGGCGCCGTCAGGTACCTGGAGAGGGTCCAGGCTCTACGTAAAGCTAACTTTGACAGCATGCAGGAGGACGCCAGGTCATCAGGCAGCAGCGAGGAGGACGACTTCAAGATGCTGAGATCCATAATCAAGAGGAACAAGAGGCTGGGGCGGTCGCTCCGTGACAGAGAAGCGCTGCTCCTTGCTCAGGCTCTCTTCCCCGTCTGGAGCTTTACCAAGGCAGCAAGCCAGCGAGATGATCCTGTCGGTGTCGGAGACGGATGTGTGGGAGCGCAAGTGGGACTGGGAGAGCATGTGCAAGGTGGCGGAGATGGAGCTCTCCCTCATCTACGACTTCCTCTACACCAAGGCGATCCTGGCACACACCTGCTACTACTACCTCGTCCGCTTGTTGTCGCCCCTCTGCACCGCATTTCTCTTCTGGCTCTGGCTTCATCCTGATGATCAGCAGCAGCAGCAGCCGCATGTCAGGGGATCTTTTGCCGGGATGACCTACGGCTTGCTGGCCATTACCTTCATCATGGACGTGGCATGGCTGCTGAGAGCCCTCGGGTCGACATGGGCGTACACCTACTTACGGGAGGAGGCACCGGCCGGGCCGCTGGAAGAAGATGGTGGTGGCAGGCTCCACCGCATCGTTGTCCGCCTGGACCCGTTGCAGCTATTCTGCCGCGATCCGATCAGCCACAGGCGGTGGTCGGGCACGGCCGGTACAACTTGCTGCACGAGTGCACTGCTGCCACCACTACGAGGCAATGTCGTCGTCCAGAGTGGTGGCCCGTGTCCAGGGCTGGAGACGACAAACCCAAAGAGATGGGGTATCTGTGTAAGCTTCCTCCATGCGTAAAGGAAGTGCTGTTCCGGCGAGTGACGAAAATATTGCAGGATGCCATGGATACTGACGACAGGAACGTGGACATGTACACTAGGGCGGACATCAGGAGGCACCTCACCAAGTCAAAACCAAATTGCCGCCGTCGGAATTGGATCGACTATTCGGCGAGGAATTCGTGGAGGATGTCCTCATGTGGCACATCGTCACCTGCATGGTCCTCCTCCACCCGCGCATTGGAGACGAAGCAAGGAAACATGCGTGCGCAATTGAGGTGATGTCGGAATACCTGATGTTCCTTGTTGCTGTCCGTCAAGAAATGCTACCTGGTCTTGTCCTCCACAGCCAGTTGGAGATAACCCGCAAGAAATTGGTTCAAATATGTAATGCTGCTGAGCGTAGTGACGTAATACTCCATAATGAAAAATCAAACAGGAATAACAAAGAAAAGCTTGCCATGATCCTGCGACGCGTAACGGCCGTGGAGCCCGATGAGAGTGACGAAGCATGGGCTTCAATTCCACATCTACTCGAGGACGAAGGTTCGCAACTTGTCTTGCGTGCAGTAGAACTTTATTTTAAGCTATCAGGCGACAAGAAAGCTGGTGTAGGAAGCAGCAGAGATGCTCGGCCTCCTCCGCAGGTACCAGGTGAGATGCTCGAGTTCATCTTTAATGTGTGGGTGGATAAGCTGGTCTACGCGGCCGTCCGGTGCAGCAGGGAGGCCCATGCCCAGCAGCTCACCGCCGGTGGCGAACTCACCACCGTACTCTGGATGCTTATCCAACATGCTGGCCCGTTTGGCATTGGAGAAGAGTTCATCAACGTGTCTAAGAAGAAGAAGGGCGCGAAGGACCCGATGGATATGCGCCCAGAGCATGGTGAACCATTTCTAGCTGCTGGTCCACCAATGCCTGGTGACCCGTTCCCAGCTCGTCAACAGAAGGAGGTGCCTCCGCCTCCGCCGATGACTCCACCTCCGCCACCTCCGATGGCTCCATCTACGCCTCTGCCTCCGAATTCGCCTCCGCCTCTGACTCTGACTCCATCTTTGCCTCTGCCGATGGCTCCATCTACACCTCTACCTTGGCCTTCTCCTCTGCCATCGAATCCGCCTCTGCCTCCGTGCTGCCCCGTGTGCCCTCCGTTCTACCACCCATCATACCCCCCAGTGTGCACTCCATACTATGACGCATCATGGCCCCCCGTATGCCCTTGGTACCCCCAGTGTACCCCGCAACCTGAGAGACCAGGAGACGAACCTGAGGAAGCCAGAGAAGACGAACACCAAGATTCTTCTTCTCACGATTATGAGTCCAAAGAATAATATATTGTATTATTGTAATCTATTGTACTGTAATGTATTGATTCTGATCTGTGCCCTTGGACGAGAGTCCAAACTATGTATAATACACTAGTTTTGAGAAGTTTTTAAGACATTTGTACAATTATTTATAAGAACCGTCAGCGCTAAGGGCCAGTGGAAATAGATCTTTCCATTGGTAGTTAAATGAAAGGTGCCTGTGGAAATCAATTTTTATAAGTAGTTTAGTTAAGACCACCGCCTGTTGAAATCGATTTCCACATACGGTTTAGTTAAGCCAGCTGCTAGTTGAAATGTTTGTTTGGAAGAAAATATAAAACCAACCGGTTTAGTTAAGCCAATTGAGGAAACATTTGTATAGAAGAAAATATAAAAGCGGACGGTTCAGTTAAGCCAACTACAAGTGAAAATGTTTGTGCTGGTGGCTCAAGGGTCGGATTGGACGTTGTGTCCCTGCAGAGAGTGTAATAACCAAAAAAGAAAAGTGCAGAGGGAGGTATACAAAGATCTTTTCAAGTATGGATTTGTGGAAAACTACAAGAGGTGGATCTTCCATGGTGAAGCAAAAGTGCGTATTAGAGAGGAGGTGGTGAGAGCATGCCTCGAGGAGTATGATGGAGAAGCTAGGGTGGCCGACATGGTGGTAGACTATAACGAGGGACATGGCAATGAAGGATTGATGGAGGAGGATCCAGAGGAAACCGCAAAGGCTTTCTATGAAATGATGTCTTCGGCGTAGAAGCCCCTTCACGAGAAGACAACAATGTCGCAACTGGATGTCGTTGGTCGCCTTCTAGGGTTGAAGTCGTAGTTGAGCCTGAGTAGAGACAGCTTCAATCTCATGTTGACAGTTTTGGGCACAATGCTTCTGAAGGATGACACGCTGCCGAAGAACACGTACGAGTCAGTGAAGCTCCTCCGTGCACTTAAGATGCCGTATGAATCGATCCATGCTTGTCCTAACAAGTGCGTCCTATTTAGGGGAGAAGAACTAAAGGCTGCAATGCACTGTCCAAAGTGCAAGGCCTCTAGGTATGTGGAGGTAGATGCTGGTGATGACAAGAAGGTGGAGTCTAAGATCTCCGAGATGGTCGTCTGGTACCTTCCACTCACCCTGAGGCTCCAACGGATGTTCATGACCGAGGAGTCTGCGAAGAAGATGACATAGCACAAGGATGGCAAAAGATACAGTGACAATGCAAGATGGTACACCAATTGGATGCTGCGGCATGGCAGTACTTCGATATGCAGTATCCTGACAAAGCTAAGGACGCTCGGAATGTACGTAGCCATAGCAACAAATGGGTTCAACCCATATGGAACACATGCGGCCTCGTACACTTGTTGGCCCGTATTTGTGATCCCCCTCAATCTTGCCCCCGACGTCATGTTTGAACCCAATAACGTGTTATTGTCACTAATAATACCTGGACACCCAGGCAACAATATGGGTGTGTTCATGCAGCCACCGTGGGATGAATTGGAACATGATTGGGAAATGGGGGTTGCCCTTGAGCCACAGCTCTCATGGCCAGGTGGCGTTCCAGCTAGGCCTACGCAGGAGGTGGCTAGCGACCCTCTGCCTACCCAACAAATCGGATCCGCGTGGGTGTACAACAGTACGCTGTAGGTTGGACCGTTCTCGTGGCCTTCGTGGCCAGCTGGGAGCTCTTCACACTACGGTGGCGACAGGTCGCAGGACGCGTGACTGGCTATGTGGTTCTTCTACTTTGTAGGACGTTTGATGTTGGTTTTGCACACCATGTTGGATGGTTGATGTTGGATGCTCGATTAGTATGATTTGTTGGATGATGGACTTGTTAGACTCCTTTGTTATGGTTTATGTGTGCTATATATGTGGATTTGTGTGATATATATGTGGATCTGTGTGATATATGTGAATTCCAGATATATAATCATATATGTGATTTGATTGCTATGATGCAAAATAGAAAAATAGATCAAAAATTTACTTATTCCAGCTTCGCCACCTGCCACGTGGAAAGTAGGTGGAAAAGCTAGAATCTCATGAACCATGGTAGCTTTGCCACCTTCCAATAAAGGCATTTGTCAAAGAATTTCTGTTCTAAAAAAAATTAAAACAGCCTTTGCCACCTGCCCATCAAGACAGTCGGCAAAGAAATTCTGTTATAAAAAAATTTTAAAAAGCCTTTGCCGACTGTCGTGTGGTAGTCAGCAAATGGAACGCGCTCCGTCATCTCACTATGGCGTACGTCTCCTTTGCCGACTACCATGTTGATAGGTGGCAAAGGCTTTGCCGACTGCTTTCTACTTGGCACGCGGCAAAGATTTCTTTGCCGACGAATTCTTTGTGACTTGTTCTTTGCCGATTGCAAAGTGAAAAGTAGTCGGCAAAGCCTTTGCCACTTGTTTTAGGGCCTTTGTCGACTGCTTTTGGCAGTCGATGAAAGAGCATCTAGGCCCCTAGTGATTTCGGTGATTAATGACATTATTGATTGCTATGACTAACGTGTGTTTTGCAGAGGCAAAGTCATAAGTAAGGTCATGGTAAATAGGTACTCGATGGACAGGGACGTACATGCCTACTTAATAGTGGAAATCGTTTCGGTTTTCAAAGGATGGAAGGACATCGTCAAGACTAGACTAGGTCTAAGTGCCATATGGTGAAGAAGGGCACTTAGAGTAGTTTAGGACTTTGTTTTCTTTTGACCGTACTATTAAGAGGGGCTTTGATCTAGTAGCTTGACTTAGGCAAGGCTTTAGGTTTAGGTGTGGTGCACAATTGGTAAACCTAGCACTAGGCAGCTCAGAGATAGTCCTTAGATCGAGAGGAACCAACTTCGTTTTGGAGCGATCGCGTTTCGACGAAGTTTGGGTGCCCAAAGGGGCACCGGACGCTGCACCGGACACTCTGTGAGTGCGTCCGGTGTGGTCCCTAGCCGTTAGAATAGTGTGGTGCTTAGGGTTAGGCACCGGACGCTAGCACCGGACGCACCGGGTAGCGTCCGGTCCCTTACCCAGGGAGGTTGCAAGCCTCCCCTGAGCACCGGACGCTAGCACCGGACGCTAAGTGTAGCGTCCGGTCCCTTGCGCAGGGAGCTTGTAAAGTTCCCTCGAGCACCGGACGGTGCACCGGACGCTGAGAGTTAGCGTCCGGTGACCTGTCAGAGGAAAGTACAGGTAGCCGTTATGTCGCACCGGACGCTCGGTGCAGTGCGTCCGGTGCAACATAATGTGCGTCCGGTGACCCCGTTTTCAGTGGAAAACGGTTAGCCGACCTTTGGACTTCGTGGATAGTATTTATACTCCTCCACCTCGTCCATGAGAGGTCTCTTGCCCATTTGAACATCAGAGAACCTTGTTGTGGAGCAAGAAAGTTGCAAGAGCCTAGAGAGAATTGAGATTTGAGTGATTTCTTGAGAGAATCCTTCTCTTGTGAGTTCCAAGAGTCAAGTGTGCATCCACCACTCTCTAGAGCCTTGTTTGGGTCAAGTGAGAGTTTCTTTGCTTGTTACTCTTGGTGATCGCCATCACCTAGACGGTTCGGTGGTGATTGGAGGCACGAAGACCGCCCGGAGTTCTTGTGGGTGGCTCGTGTCAAGCTTGTGAGCGGTTTTGGGCGATTCACCGCGACGGAGTGTCGAAGAATCAGCCCGTAGAGAGCACTTGGTCCTGCGCGGACCAAGGGGGAGCAAGACCCTTGCGCGGGTGCTCCAACGAGGACTAGTGGAGAGTGGCCACTCTCCGATACCTCGACAAAACATCGCCGAGCATTTTCTTCCACTGCTCCTTTACTTTCTAGCTTTTACTTTGTGTTTTTACATTCTTAGAATTGCCTTGCTAGAATAGGATTGGAACTAGGTTGCAAAACTTTTATCCGGTAGCTCTCTAAGTCACACTAGGCACAAGGGGTTGAATTGGAGCTTATAGGTTGTTTAAATTTTTAGAGAAGCCCAATTCAACCCCCCCTCTTGGGCATCTTGATCCTTTCAGTCGGCAAAGAGGGGCATTCCAGTAGTGGGTACGCCTCGCTTCCCTCCTCATTGCCACCCTACAAAAAATAGTGCTTTACATGATGTTTTCTTATTACTTTCTTAAAAATCATCAGAGAATTACACTAGTCATTCCTAGGGTGATATAACTGTGATAGGCTAACCGTCGTAGAGTATTGTAGCACTTTACTTGTGTATCAGTGATGAACGAGCTAACCGTCACAGAGTGCCATGGCACTTCACTTGTGTATTCGTGCTGAATGGCTAATTTGGGCACAATGAAATCATCCAATGTGGCGCTAATTTGTGTATCCGTGACCAATCGATTTTGATTATTATTACATTTAATTATTAAACTAGAGAAAAAAAGTTGAATTACTCCTTCAAAATAATATAATTTTCTATCCATGTCTAACAAAATTGGTTCAGAAGGCCATGTAAGACCTAGTATAAAAATATGGTCCCATTTTGGATCTTTTCTGGTGTAGCCTTAGTTTAAAATATAATAACTTTATACTATCACACAAAAAATAATTTAAACTATAGAAAATATCAAACCATCTTCGAAAAAACTGAAACTTATTATTAAACAATCAATTGAAAAATAGAAAACAAACTGGTGCAAAAATGTTGATTATTAAACAAGACAAAAGAAAATAGAAAACTTTTTTGAAATATCATTGAAAAAACCTTAAATAAGTTGTGGAGCTGGTACTGGGCCTAAAATGCACCAACAAATCGCTTCATTCCGTCAGCCCAGCTTAGGTCGAGCATTTCTGGCCGTCCATCTGAGATGGATGGCTGAGATCTAGCCGGCTGAAAACAAACTCATATAAAATCTGGCCAAACCCTAATAGCCTCACTCTCTTTACTCCCTCTCGTTTCTCCTTACACCTAGCGGCCACCAGCATCCAAGGAGAGAGAGAAACGAAACACACAGCAGCGGCGGCTCCCACGGCGTGGCAGCCACCCGAGCGCTCGTGGTGACGGACGCAGGACACGGGTCGCAACGGATCGTAGCAGGGTCGGGCCCACGTGTCGCCGGTGTGGCGCCGCCTCGCCCACAGGGGGCGCCGCCGTGGTTGTGGGAGCTACGGCGAAGGGCGCACATCGGGAGCGGACGCTGGAGGGCGCGAGCGACGACCTGAGGGCCGCCGCAGCGCAGAGCCTGGACTGGGCTCCCGTGCGGCGCCGGGTGCGGGCCTCCTTCGCGCCCGTGCTCCCCACCCTCGGCCACTGCCTCTTCAAGGTTCGATGTGCCGGTCGCTCCAAGCTTTGATTTGGTCTCGTACGCTGTCGCGGAGGTTCAGTTGTCGAAATTACTTGTTGGATAATGGTCGCCGCCACTGACTCTTGCTCGCACCGCCGCCAAGCAAGGGCACAGAGTGGTGGTGGTGCTCAACGAAACGGAGGGGAGCTGGGAACTAGAGACGATGGCTTACAAGAAGAGGAAGGCCTGCAGCGCAAGCAACATCAGGATGAGGTGGACAGTGCCTACCTCCTGCCTTCGTCAGTGTTCATATATCTTCTACCCCTGTTGCCAAGCATTGACTGCTACTGCGCCCATTCTTTTCTATTGTTCATTTTAGCAGAAGTATCAGTGCTAATTTCAATCTTCAGTAACTGAAACTATTTAATTCTGTGAAATTGATTAAGTGCACAACCACTATTTTTTTTTGCATGCGGGCAAGAAACTGATGTGCATTATTTTTTTACTGCGTCTGTAGTGCATGGATGAAGATGGCAGCATCGATCCTACTGATCTTCAAGAGCAAGAAATTATAGATGATTTAGGTGATCATCTAGTAGTTGAAATGCAGTCCATTGTTGATGTTTTACAAGGTGGAAATGCAGTCTCTTTTGCAAATCTGAATTGGTGCATGGTTGCAATATTTTTCTTTGCAAATCTGGATTGATGCACAGAATACATTTCTTGTTTATTGACTTACTCATCTTTATCTTTTTCAGGCTTCTCAAGTGTGGAAAGAATATTAAATATTGCTATACTTACCAGTTTGTGTAAGTATTCAAACTTAACTTGGTTCACTGTTTCTTTTCAACCATTACAGTGTTTACTCAATTTCATGTACTTGTAATCTTGTTAAATGCAGTCCAAGTTTGAAGTGGATAAAACCTCAATCCATGTGAAAAAAGCATGTGTGGCTGTGCAGTCCAACGGCACTATAAGTTAAAGAAGATGTATTTTGATCCTCTTCCACTACATCAAGTGCCCAAGAAATGTGTTGATATTTGTTTGAAATGTGTTGAGACTTGTAATGGTGATGGCATTGATATGTGTAAGTCTTGCCATTTACTCTGTAACTGATACCCTATGTTCTGGAGATGAGATTAACATGTAATGGAGATGGCATTGATCATCTATACCTGATCTTTTATTTCCTAAACCTTTTCTATGATGAAAATAAGTTGTGACCTGTGATGATATTTGGTTGTGATCTGTGACAATCTTCATGTGATGTCGATTCAAATTTGAATTTAAGTCGTATTTGAACAAAAAAATTTGGGCCTATAGCTGACGTGGAGCCAGCTGATGTGGCAACAGCTGTTTGGCACAAACTGACTTGGCGACAATCCACGTGGACCAAATCCATGATATTTTAGATCATCACAGGACCCTTTTGCTATGCTTTCAGACCATGCAATCTATGACAGAAATAAATACGAATCTGTGACGGCTCAATTCGGTGCAACAAATGTATGACGTGAGATATATGACGGATTTCTCGTTCGTTATGGATAGTTGACTGTGACGTATTCTTGGCAATTTGTGACCAAATCCATCGTCATGTAAAGCACCAATCATTGTAGCTCGCTCACATCAATGCGCAGATCACATCACGCCACTTGGCATGCACTGCCATCGCTTGGCTGTGGCCGCTGGAGGGCTGACCGGCCACGAAGAGCTCGACCTCTTCATGGTACTGCTCGAACCCCTATGGGCTCCTTCATCTCCCATCTGCTTTGCAGCTGCGCACTGCAACTGCTATAGGCATGCAGATTTACATTGTGGGGAATTTGGAATTTGGGATTGAAGGAAGTATTGGTTGACTGGGTGACCAGTACCCAAAATCTCTTATATTACGACTCCGCTTTGGCTATAGGTTTCCCGGTTTCCCCATTTTTTCTGCATGGATTTGGAGAACTGAAAGATGGAATCCCAAGCTAATTGTCAAGCTGTCTAGTACTTGCGAAGTAGCATGGAGATTAAGGTTGTGTCCTCATGGCTGGAGTCACTTTTTAGCTTTTATCATCTCAATAATTGCAGCCTTGCTGTCAGATGAAACAGATGACAAAGTGTTTTCAGTATTTATTGCAATTATGTAGTAGTTTAATGAATGGAAACACCAGCATTAGCTAAATAGGAAACAGTGGAACATACCTCTGCATGCATATCTTGGGAATCCCAAAAGTTATCACCTAACTTAATATTGGCAAACAAGTTTTTAAAAAATCTACAGCAATTTGCATCATTTCTTTTTGATCATATACTAAACTAATCAGACCTTATAAGTAATCAATTTTTTTTCTACTTCTATAATTTGCTATAGCTTCAAAGTAAGCAGTGTTTCTAACCTCCTCTAGTAGGCTGCCCCGCCCGGAGTGCAGTCCACTTTGTGATCACAATGATGAAACCATCAACCATCTCCTGGTTGGTTGCTAGGGATTTTTGGTTTCTTTTGCTAAGATAGGTCAGCCTTCAGGCCTTATATCCGCAACCTTCAGAAAACACCTTCCTCGTTTGGTGGGACAGAGCTAGTAGTGCTACTTCTGAATTGGTGAGACAAGGTGTTAATTCCCTAATCATTTTTGGTGCCTGGATTCTCTGGAATCATCATAATGGCTGTGTTTTCAATGGGTCTTAGTTCCAAGTGTTGCTGGGGCTCTCATTTTAGCTGGAGAGGAGCGTCGGTTGTGCTCGGCAGGGGCTCGATGGTTATCCCTCCTGTATACCCCCCTCCCTGGTGATTAGTCCCAATGGCTGTTTGGTGTTGTTAGGGTCGGCCTCCAGTTATTTCCTCAGGTGTGTTATGCTGTAAGTGTGTGGTGTTGAGTTTGTGTTGGTCTGTTGGGTGTTTGGTGTATTGTTACTGGGTTCTTACACCCTTATTCTTATCTAGGTGCCTATACAACCCTGGGGCACGAGTACATTATGAATGAAGCCAGCTGAGATACTATTCCGAGGTGCAAGCACTCAATGTGCTAGGGGTAGACTCGACAGAGCAGAACAATTTCCAGATACCTCCCATTCTGACCACTCGTGCTGCCCTTAGCTGCTTGTTCCAAGTCACATGGACCCTTGCACACTAGCATGGCCATATTATCTTGACCAGACCCTAGGCACAATAATGAGTGTTATGGGGTGGGGACTGCGGTAATATATAGAGGAATCACATTGCAAGATATCTTATATCTGAGAGAGAGAGAGATAGAGAGAGGTGGGGTGCCACAAAACTAAATTGAGAGAGGCCAGGTGGAGGAGAGAGGAAGTGGTTGGGAGACACCTTCTCCCCAAGTGAGTGAGAAAGAGATGTCGTAGACTAGGCCACCAATTGGGAGGCCACATTGAGGAGAAAGGGATCGAAAATGATAATAAGGATAGGGACACTAGTTCCTACTCCTATGCCACATGGGCAGCTAACAGACTGTAGTAGAACTACAACAAAAACAAGTTTTGGAGTCAATACGTGGTGAGGCAGTCCAAAAGTGACGGTCTCTGAAAATACATAGTGAATTCAAAAGGTTGTATAAGTTTGTAGAGGCTCCTCGTTGTTTGAATTCAAGAGGTTGATGTAGTATCATCTCTAAACATAGGTGTACCACAGTATGATTCAATTTTTTCTAACGAATTTGGATAAAGAAATAACCAGAACCAAGTTTTAGATCTCGGAGAGTTATATAACTTTGTAGTTGAATTTTACATTTGAAATCATTTATCCAAGGAAAACTCTCCATGAATTTCTAACATTTTGAATTAAAAAATTTCAAACAACCTCAGATGGGGAAACCACCGAAAGCAAAGTTTTAGGTCATTATATGTACAACTTTGTAGTTGAACTTTTTTTCATTTGAATTCGTTTAGCATCCCTAATACTAATTTCAAAATTTTGAAAAGATAACATGAGTGGATGTATATGCTTTATGGACACAAGTAGTTAGAGGAGCTGTGGGAGGTTTCAGGTCGCAGTTTCCATTACTCTCTGTGTCATGATCCATCGTTCAAAGGGCAGCAAATTTTTTTTGTCTCTTAATTTTCGTGTTAAACTTTGATTACCAAGAAAAGAAAGTTTTCCGAATGGCACCAATATATATACTGCAGTTTATTAGTCTGAATTTATGAACAGCATGTTATGTAACCTGCGTTCACTTATACAACAAGGTACAATCAATAACCAACACATCCACTGCTGTTGCATCAGCAGTCTGTATTTCATGTAGTGTTGTTCTCTCCGCGCATGGATTTTACTTTCTCCATCACCATGGGACGCGCTCAAGAAAAGGTCAAAGGAAGGAAAGAACAATGAGAGAGCTAGGTAAAACTGATCTGGTTCCTAGTGTGCCGTTCAAGAAGTTGTTAAATATGATTGACATAAGAAAACTCCAAAATGACTGGGAGTTTGTAGTTGCTTTCTATTCCCTTGTATTTGTAATGAAACAGCGTTTTTGATCAAGACAAATCTTGACAAGACAATCTAATGCACAGAGACGCACTACATTGCATTTAATTTAATTGATTTCAAGGAGCGGTCAACCTTGTGCCCCACCTCTACAATTCAATTTCTAATGGTGATTTTCTTACCATGTGTCTAATTTTCTATAGTTTTGACTTTGGTACATAGAAATTGTGTTGTGACTGTTGCCTCAAATTAATTTTAGTAGTGTTCTTATTCATCTACAGACACTCGCCATTACATATACTAACCGTATTGGTCCAGGAGAGTCCAGTATCCACACTGATTAAATAAGGCTCTCGTCAACTGAAGCATTAAATTAGTCCGGTGACCATCCTACAGCACTTACTTATATGCCGTGTTATTATGAGTCACATGCCTGTGTCTCTTGTTTACATAAGCATTACATTGGTCTTGGTTCCATTGTATCTTCCGGCACTGCCTGATCTACTTGATAAAATATATAAGTAATGACAAACATGATATGGTATCAGTGTGTTTAGCCATTCTGTGCCTGTGCCTGTTTTAACTCATTACTACTGATGCTGAACAAATAGTCATTCAAGGGCTTCGAAGGCTAGTTTTTTTTAGGGTCCGGAGGTATCATGAAACTATGTTCGCTTGGCTAAAAAGTTATGGTTGAAAGTACTGTTCGTTGATTTGTTGTGAGAAAAACATAGCTGAATGGTTGGCAGATTCGTCAGTTAAACTTAAGTGAGCAGGAAATATAGTCTGAGCGAACCCAAATGAGCTCATCGGCGCCACCAATCTCTAGAATCTGAGGAATGCTGCTGGCATTGGAACGTCCACTGCCCAGGCGTTGGACAAGGTTGGGTGTCCGCTGCCTAGAATGCCAGTAATGGCTGGTAGTTCTAGACATTATTGTCAATGGGAAAACCACCACGTGCGGATTGTGTGGCTCGTACTAGCACGAGTGCTGTTTCTAGTCTTACGACACTAATTAAGTTGCTGCCTATTGGTTCCTGGAGTGAAACTTTGTAGGGCGATGTGTTAGCTCCTAATTAACTAGAACTGCTTTGTCAGCTCGTTACTTAGTTAATTGTTTTGAGCCTGTTGGTATGTGTCTTTGCATGCCCTGCCACGATTTGGGGTATTGTCAGCTCATTTGCATGCATGGTTAGTGTTATCCTTGAAGCTCCTATCTGATTTAATGCATGCTAGCCATAGCCGTGTTAAACTGTATGTAAAGGCCAACGTTAAATGACTGTCCTGGAATGTTCAGTTTTTTTGGGGGCTAACAATGGTAGATATATTCATGTGGTTAAACCTCTGGTACTCCACCACTTCGGCTACTGAGTTCCCACCACTTTGGCTTGAGCGGTATCTTTTTGTGTAATCTGTACTGGGGGAGTTGTCGTCAGGACATCGATTCTACCACAGTCTTAATCTCTACCCAATTAGGCCCCCTAGCAATCGAACACCAAAGCCAGCAGATTGCAGCACAGCACCCTCCCTAAGTGCCTCTACACCATTGGCGCTGGTCTCCTGTATGGCTCTCACCAAAGCAACTTGCTATCCCTCAAGCCGGGTGCCTTCAAATTCTGACTAATACTAGTAGCTAGTAGACTACTAGCTAGTTGCCGTGATATCAACAACACAATTTGTAGGAGACAGATGCATGAGGATGTGAATTAAAACACACAGCACGTTTGATCGAACATTTTGCTAGCTGAAGAAACCAGAGATACTGTTGTCTTATTTAGGCAGAAGAAGCGCCATCTACTACTTCTGATGTCATTGTATCATTATCAGTTTTCTACTGCTTGTTCGCTGGAATATTGATCATTCTCTTTCATGCTTGACATCCATTCCTGCATCTGCAAGTACCAATGTATAGGCCGAGTCCAGTCTGATGTTCCACATATCGATCGATTGGCAAGCAAACCATGGCTTGTACTCTTTGCTTCCCACTTCAATAAAATACATGCATCTTGCATGGTGACAAAAAAACATCATTCCATGGTAAATGCCACGACCGCAAGGAATTTTTCCACAGCTAGTACTATTATACAAGAAAAATTAAAGAGCAGATACTACAGCAGGATTAATAAAGTTCTCAACTAACACCACTTCTTATGACTCTAAGCCACTAATAGAAAGCCAGTAGTAAGAAAGAAGAAGGGGGGCCCATTGAATACTAAACAAACTAATAAAAGGTTACAAATGGCAAGCCAAAGAACAACAAAACAAACGACTTTAGTACTAAAATGAAGACATTCATCGTGGTTGCAAGCCTTTTTGTTGGAACATTGTATTCTCTCTTTCAAAATATTATTACAACACAAATATATTATGATTCCATCAAAAAGGTTGATTTTGCAAATTTATAAATTTTTGAGCGGCATTGGCGCCAATAGCAGTACATGGATCCTCCAGTACCAACTGTACTGATGACTGAAAGATGAAATGGATTTAGTATTATGGTTCTGGAATTGGTTACATGCCACAAAGTTTGCAGACCCCGCCAGTCGGTCATCCGTGTTTATTCAAATTACTTGCCATTGAGTAGAAATAATTAATGACAAGCAAAAGTAGTGGCATTATATTTTCGTTCTGTCCTAGCTTTTTATATTGTGTTGTCAAAGGTGGTCAGATCCGATAGGCACTGCACGTTGTACCATTCTCCATCTATAGTCCAGCGCCAACAACTGTTATCTTTCTTTGTTTTATCTTAATGTATTACCTGGATTTCCACCATAATGCCACATATTTTGTCGTCTCCAATAATGCCTAACATCTTTGATCCACCTATTGCTTTTTCTTGCTTTTTGTACTGTAACGTTATGGCTCAAAAGAATCATGTGTCCAGAGTGGTGTTCAAGGAAGTTTACGATGTCAAAAAGAATGATTGCACGAGTTTTAGTTCAATTATGATTTCCAATAATGGAGAGCTAATTAGTATTTTAAAAAATCTCAATATCAAATACAAACAGAAGAAGCTAGAAGTGCCCAAAATCACAGAAGAGTACCACTGTCCAAAATCTCTACTCCGAAAAAGATGAAAGTGGAGACGTCAACTGTCTTCAACCTCCCTCCTCCGACACCCCCTGCCTTCCCACCCGACTACCTCAGCCTCGTGAAAAAAACCAGAGGATCGGCGGTGAGCCATCTCCCCAATAGGACGCTGCCATTGGCTATGACCCTGCTAGGCCAGCACCCACAGCGACCCCCAGTGGCAATGCCCCCTCCCCTTCCTCCTTGATGACCGCTGTGGCCATGGCAGTGGCACGACTGAACCGTTGCCATATGGCAGCTCCTGGTGGCAGTGCTGCCAACCCATGGGCATGGCGGCCACAGGTGGCGGCATGCTCGATCCATGAGCACTGTGGCCCCTTGTTTCGCATGGCTTCCCCTCCCTATCCGATGGCTGAACGGCACCTCGGGCATGCCCATCCCTGGACTCCCCACATCGTCACTCCTAGATCCAGATTGCCCCTAGGCCGGTAGCGCTGCCTTCTCTCTGATGAGCGATTACTCGCGTGGTTGGACCACGATGGGCTCGAGCAGCGGCGACGCTGCTTTCTCCCTGGCGATTCCCACGGTTGTGCTGCAATGGGATCGTGCGGCACGACGGCGCTGCCTTCTCATCGATGATTCCCATTGTCTAGACATGATGGCTTCAACTAGAGCCGGGGATGCTGCCTTCTCTCAAACGATGTGAGTAACTCATGCCGTCATGGGATCCGCATTAATTGGTGTTCTCCTTGTCAACCATCATGGCTGCTCCTCTCCTGCACCGAGCTACGACAACGAGCAACATGGTGTGCTGGGCACCACACAACAGTGCAATGTCTTGGCTAATAAGTTGGCCAAACGACGCGACATCTGGCTATGGTCCTCTCCCCTCGAGCACAGAATCAACATCTAGCTATGGTCCAGATGCAGATCATCAACACCTTCTGCGCATGGACACGGCAATCGCCGATGTGTTTGATTGTGCTACATTGACTGTATGATGATGTGTCCATGTGCAATTTGTAGCTGAAATTCAAGCATTGATGGATTTAGGATGTAGTTCACAGCTGACATTCATGCAATGGTGTATTTTCTATTTTTTGTAGTAGCTAAAAAAATCAACAATTACCACGAGCAAGCTGGTGGAGGGGGGTGGCAATGAGCAGTCAAGCGAGGTGCACCTCCATGGTAGCAGAGCCATGGCTAGGGGAGGTGCACCCCAAGCCAGGGGGTGCGACCCTGGACACATCTCGACGGCCTTGGTGGCGCCCACCGGATTCGCATAGACCTCGACAAATAAAATCAGTGGGGAAGAGGCACATCCTCCCTCGAACCCTCACACCACCGCATGCAGTGTTCGGAGCCTGCTATGGGGTGCCACTGTTGCCGCCCTGCGTAACCCTAGCTATGCGTGGCTAGGCGCCATAGCTTTCAAACTCTGCTCTCGTTTCGAGCCACACGGTGTGGAGCGCATTAGAAGCCTCGCGTGATGAGGTGGAGCGCAAGCGAGGTGCAGCTGTGTTTCAAGCCTGGCATCAAATTACATCAATCATTGGCCATCAGATTTGGTTTGGATGTTTTATTAGCCCTTGATTTTAATGGGGATGAATTCCTATGTACATTTTTCTTGGTACACAATGGTTGGTGACTCTCAGCATGGGATGTTTTTCTGAGGGGATATAATATAATTTTGATTGGCCCATTATAGTAGAGATGATCATCATTCAAGTCTTTAACAAATGAAAGCTTGTGATGACTAAGGACCTGTTGCACTACTTCAGTGGAAGCGTGGCTTAGCATGGAGCCACAAGGATGTGGTTGGCCTAACAATGCTGAGAGCTTGCTTATTCGAGGATGACTTATTTGTGGATGATCGCGGCGGGTAGAGGCTTCCTTCACATCGGCCTTTGAGTAGGGTTCTCCTTGTCTCCACCTCCTTTATAGCGAAGTGGTTTGGAAGAAATTCAAGAAAAACACCATTATGATTTGTAAGATGATGAACAGAAAGGAGGTTTTTGTAGGGTTTAGAAACAAGAAGAATATTTCTCAGTTGAGTGTTGGTAGTAGCGGAGCGCAATAAGCTATGACCAACATGAGTGATCTCCATTCCTGATCCATTGGCAGCGTGAACTTTTTTGGCACTGTGGTACTTGTCATGTACCATGAGCCTTTCTAGATCATTGGTAATATGGTCCGTCGCACCGGTATCCATATACCAGTTTGTATGTATGCCGTACGACGTTGTTGCAGAGGAGGCCGACTTATGTGGCAGCCCGATGAAAGAGGCATCAAACCTCTTGTATTAGTGGAGAACGGTTTGCCCTTCCTTTTGGAAGGTCTAACTGAAGGAGATGCTCCCGTCTACCACAGGTGGAAACCATGCATCCCATGTGCTCCTGAGGCCTTCCATCCCAAAAGTAGCAGCAATCTCCTTGTATCCATGCACACCCGCAGTTTTCTGCTGACCTGATCAATAAGTACCCTAAACGCATAGCATAGTCTGCCCTTCACTCTGTTTGATTTCAAAAGACATGCCATAGATATAGAGATTGAGGCCAACCACATCTGCAGATAACATTATATTACTCCATGGCCTTAGTAAATTGAACCCCGCCCCCCCCCCGGCGAAAGCAATGCACATTGAAATGATGTTTGTGGACTAACACTTAGTGCACATAAAGTCAAAGTAAAATCCTTCATGATATTTTTTAGATCGATAAAGCTGGGATCAGACAAATATATAGTGCAGAGGCTGCCTAGACGCGTAGTTGCAATCAAGAGGTGAAATGGCAATGCTTGTGCAACTTTATGGAACAGTGTGTGCTAAATAATTGACAAAAACAGACCCACCTTTAACTAGCTAGCTAGGTTTTTTTAGACAAGAATGACTTTTCTATTAATACAAGAAGATTGCATCGAGTTGATACAATGTTCCACAACCCGCTTCCAACATGCGAAAAAGACAAAGCCTGGGGATCATGAGATTACACTAGGTCCTCATAGTACTTGCCCTTCCACCTCTTGAGTGCAAATAATTAGCTCTGCTCACTTAGTAATTGTTCCATTGCACGGTGAACTGTACGCAACAGATTAGCTTGGCAGGTTAGTCATTTAATTTTCAACTGTTTGCTCAGCTGCATACCTCCATGTAACTAATAAATTAGCTTGGCAGGTTAATCATTTAATTTTCTCAAAACTGAAACAGGTCCAAAAATACATGAACACAAAGCAGAGCTAAACCGGTAAGCAATCAAGCGGCTCCACTGGGGCTGGGTCACATCACATGTGGATATGTTGTCCACATTATTGTTGGGATCCTTCACAACCGCAAGTGATACAACGAATAGCAGATTTAGCGCCGCAAAACCACAAATAACACATTTTCTAACCCAACAAAACCAAGGGTTTGGAGGGTATTGAGGGGGATTTTGACTTAATTCTCCCTCGACCCCTTCGTTTGGAGATCAAACGAACAAGGGCTTTGTTCGTTGGGGGCCAGGGTTGCATCCCGATGCCCATGGGCCGCTGCAGCTTGATAGAATGCCAGCACATGAGGAAATAAGTTCCCGATTACCCTCAGTCGGGTTTGTAACCTGGATCCGAAAGGGGGGTTTCCCTCCCCACAACCCCGGAACTCATCTGTGTGCAACCGCGTTGAAGCAAACCCTTATTCGACAGGTGACTAGGTGAGATGTTGTTCTCTACTGTACAGGAAGCACCAGAGTGGAGGCCTAAGGGCCTGTTTAGATTGGGAACGAAAATTTTTTGCGTGTCACATCGGATGTGTCGGAAGGATGTCGGGAGGGATTTTTAGAAACTAATAAAAAAACAAATTACATAGCTCGTCAGGAAACTGCAAGACAAATTTATTAAGTATAATTAATCTATGATTAGCATATGTGGGTTACTGTAGCACTTAAGGCTAATCATAGAGTAACTAGGCTTAAAAGATTCGTCTCGCGATTCTCAACTAAACTATGTAATTAGTTTATTTTTTTATCTATATTTAATGTTTCATGTATATGTCCAAAGATTCGATGGGATGGATGAAAAATTTTTGGGTGGGAAACTAAACAGGGCCTAAGCAAATGGGGGCAGAGAGGGGCAACAGACAGAGAGCATCTGGTGCAGCATAGCAGAATCTCGGCAGCTACTGGATGTATGGGCCACCCTGACCTGTGGCAACTTTCCTGCTGCGTCACCATGGCAAAGCACTTCTGCTGGGCCACTAGAAGAGCTCAGAACAATATCACACATATTCGAAGTGAAAACGACTGAGTTTTTGTGCTGCATTTTCTGTTTTACTTGACTCTGTTTCATTGCTTTTGTTTAGAACTGGAAGAAGTAGCCCATGAATGCTTCTAGCTGCACTTAATTGGCATCTGCCACCTTGCGTCCAGTCCATCCCCATGGGCCACGAGACATTAACCACCATGGGTCTCCTTCATGGCACAAGCTAAGACCTGGACACCGCAAGGTAGTCTCACAAAGTCCCCACAGCGCATGCATGGCGTCATGGCCTTGTTTAGTTCGCGGAAACCAGTAAGCACACCATGGCATAGCCCAAATAAAAAACACATCTTCAACAAGTTCATTAAAGAGGAACAATGCTGATTTGGATTTCTTTTATTTGGAGATTTTTCTCTGGGGCTTTCGTAGCTGCAAGTCGCAATCCTGAAAGTTTTCTGCTCCTGCTTGTCACAACGTTTCAACACTTGACTTGTTTAGCTGTTCAACACTGGATTATTTTTCTCAATTTTGCAGCAGTGAATGGATCTACATCTGAAACATGACAATCTAGTGTTTGGATACATATATATGGTGCTTGATGTTATGTGCTCTTTACATTTCAAACATCTACTGAGGTTGAGGCACAATGACAATCACCACAGAAGTAAGAGAACATACCAGAGATGGACGCTGCAGTCCTGTACTCTTGATGTGGAGCACTCAGATTGGAGAGACACAATCCCCGTTGTCTGGAACCTGTCTCCGCAACACCTGGATACGATCTTACGAGCAAGATCAGATTTCAGAAATGCTATCTCCAGAGAAATCTTCATCACAGCCTGTTGGGTAATTTGGTTGTCCAGAAATAGTGTAGCCTTTGACAATGCACATCCATGCCTCAACAATTGGAAGAGACGCTTTAAGGAGGAACTTGGCCTTGTTTGTACAAAAGCCAAGTCAGTTAGAAAAGCTCAACTAGTTCTTTGGAGAGATAGCTACAACTGATGTTTTTTTTCTTTTATTTGGGCCTAGATGCCTTGTATTTCTTACTTCCTGTACTCTGTATTGTTTCATTTAATTGGAAAAGAAAAAATAGAGGTAGGGGGCTTCCCTACCGTTTCAGTCAAAAGAAGATTGGAGAGACACGGGCAGTCCAATCTCATGACGATGCAAAGCTCATGAGGTGCTGCCCCGGTGAGGGGCTAGCGGGCGAGGGCCACCATGTGACGCTGCTGCATAAGTACCTGGAGGACCAGAGACCAGATGGGGCTCGTGGGCACAGACGCTGAGGCTGGGGATGCCATGCAGCCATTGCTTTAAGGCAAAGATCAGATTGGACTGTCCAAAGACATCTAATGCTTCTATAGATATGATTCCAGATGCCCCTCGTTTCTACGGTATAATAATGCAAAAGAAAAGTCTGTCGAAGGTCATCAAGTACCATCTTTGTTGTTGTCGTGCTTGCTGAAAGCTGCAGTATACTCACTTCTACTTCCTGTTCCTCACGTTTACTGACATTCATCATGCTTACCCTTTGCAAAGGTCCCTTTTATAATAAAGCTTCTTAATCAAATATGGAACCTCTTGTATTCTAAGGTCAAATCCTTATAAATAGGAATCTGCTCGGTGTGAAAATGTTAAAATTTCTGGCAGTGGGTGTCGCAACAATAGGCTCTTTTCTTACAATAGTGAACATGCACGTGCGACATGCATGTGTCTATGGTATGATAGGAAACATCGTACTATTATAAGGGAAAAGTGATAATGTAGAATGTATCACAATATTTAGAACTCAAATATATATAGCGTGTGATGGGAAATCAAGCATAGTTACATAGCAAGAATTTCCCTAAAGGACATCGTGCTGACTATTTTATTCATTTCTTAGTTTTGGGAACAGAGAAGGTGAGGAAAATAAATTTATTGCTCTCATCTTCAACCTCTAGCTATTCACTATTTTTCGCCCTATCACACAGCTGCCACGTTCACTTGCCTATGTCGGCTGCGACCTGGTGTCACCGGCGCTTTTCCATGCCGCGCCTTTGCCAGCCGGCTGCCCGAGCCTCCCAGGCCCCGTCCCAGCCCTTGTCCCTCGGCTGTGCCTCTGCCATGCCGCATACGCCAGAGCCGCACCATGCCTCGAAGGCGGAGCCACACCTCACCCCTATGGAGTGCAGACCCCAGAGTGTGGGGCGCGTGACTTGTCATGCCTGGGCAGAGCGCGTAGGAAAAGAGGAAGCCAGGAACTCACAGGAGGAAGCTTGGGCAGAAGTCGAAGGGCAATGGCTTGAGCAGGGAAATGGGCGCGAGCGCGATGTAGCGTCGCAGCCACATGGGTACCGGAGACACAGAAACGGGGTGGGACACTGCTGCAGGCGGCTGCTGGTAGGTTTCAGTTGAGTCATGGCCTTCGGCTTCAATGGGCACTGAAGAGCCGCTCGCTGGTAATTTGACCGACGACAACCCCTCCTCCCATGAGGAGGGGCCGAGGTGGCGTGGCTATGCGAGACGAGGGCTGGAAAAAAAGAAGAATGAAATTGCCGGCCATGGAAGACCTCGCCAGAGAAGACAAGGCAGCGACAGTATGTTATGGCAATAACTAGTGCACAATCGGAGGTTCAAGACGAAGGCAACAAAGTCATTTCTCTCATATTCTCTCTCTCCAAATCTAAGAAATGAGTAAAATTTGAGTATAAATCATTCTTTCAAAACATGTGCTTAACCTCCATATGTATACTTCATGTCTAGGTAAGCACTACTGCATTATTCATCTTCAGAGATGGGCATAAGAAACTTTGATAGCGCGACAGGTGTAATGTTAATAGCATTGATTGTGAGCATAATCGCCTCTGTCTTACCTGCAGATTTTTCACGTGTGACGGCAGCAGGTGTAATATATATAGTCTCATGATTATACATAATTAACTTCGTCCATGTGTCCCTGGTATAATATTATCTAATTTTATTCTCATCACTCAGCCCCCATTCACGTCTGCTCCATATATAGCTTTGTTAGAGCAACTCCAAGAAATTACGTCCAACAGCTTCTCTATCTGCAATTCTAGAATACCTAGCTAGTTATGTATCCTGCTCACCATCGACCTTGCCTCTGTGGTACGGTCTTGGACTGAAGGATGGGAGACATCTGGAAATTGATTTGGCCAGAAATCGGACAGGCATGCTGTCGTTGGAATAACGAACACGCTCAGGAGCGCTGGCCTCCTAGTTGATTCCTGATTTCCGGGTGCAGTATTATGCTAGTAGCAGCGCCTGCAGTTCCCATAGGATTTCTTTAAAGTTTTCCTGAACTGCCTTAGATTTCAGCTTCTGTACATCTGCTTTGATTACTGACTATATGCAGCCACATAGGTAAGAAAATAGGTGCCACAAATCTTTCATAGACAAACACTTTCTTTCCGTTTTGTTTTCCTTAAATTAAGTTATCTCAAGTGTGCTAGTCGTTTGACCGAACATTGTAATAATTAATTGGCCTGATTCTACCTTATAGTAGATGAAGCCGGATATAAACTATCATTCATCTTAAAAAAAACTAGGAGCAAACATGAAAACCAATTCAACAAATGTATTCCGGTTGTTCAGAAACAATTTAAAATTTCGTATGTCCATAGTGCAGACACATATATACTCACGTGCAAAAGATGACTCTGTTTTGAAAAATTATCAAACAAATGATAAATTTGAGATGCATGTCCACTAAAAGGCAGAATCACTGGAGTTTTTTCCTTGTGCATATCCACTTGAAATTATTCATTTTGTATGAATACTTCTAATTTCATTTTGCCTCTCAACTTATGTACATGAGTATGTAATTCTATGTACTATGGATATACCAAACTTTAAAGTTTTTTGATCGATCAAAATACATTTTTTAATTAGTTCTCATATTTACACCTTGTATGTTGTTCCCAACACATATTTTCCTAGGGATCCCAAAAAACATAATAAATTATATAATAAATTATGTACATGAGTTACATAACATTCAAAGTATATACAAATTTTAAAAACCCCAAACCTCTATCTTCCAATTGACATATCAAAAAAATTAATAAATTATTTAGTGGCTAATGTTGGAGTTGTCAACGTCAATTTGCTTTGGCACACTGCATCATAACCAAATAAAATGGAACTAAAAAAACAGTTAACAATATGCTAACTTTTTTAGCTTATTTCATAGACTTCCAAAAATTGCGGATTGAATAAAATGGAACTAAAAATAAAAACAGTTCTACCACACCAAATTGTTTGCGTGACGGTCATAACCGTTAGGGAAAGTACCAAAAACCATCAGGAAAGATGTTCCCTTAGAGTTCCCATCAGGATACAAACGTCACAGAAAGTGCGCCTTCCAAGACAGTTTGTCAGGGACTATTCCCTGCCGTCATGAGAGAGTTTCCGTCGTTTTCCCTCTACCATTAGGAAAAGTGTTTACTTGTTGGTTACAAGACCATTAGAGAAGGCTCGAACTTTTCATGTCAGCTAAATACCCGTCAGGTAAGAATGACTTTCGTGACCGCTATGGTATCGTCAGGGAAGTTTCTTGCTTCCTACAGTAAACCCCATTTTAATATCGATAATCTTATTGAACCCCACAATTGATCCTTTGCACACAAGCTCAATGATGAACTGTTCAACCATAAGACGATAAATGTTGTATTCAAATATCTCAATACAATATCATCATCACTAAAGATTCATACATCTGGCAACATGTGCCAACCAAACTCATATATGAAACTGCAAGTCATCAGAGAACCTAAGTTGCTAGATAAGTCATACAGTTCTCAGGATGAAGCTAGTACCTCCCTATGTCATAAATCAAAGACAACATGAGCTACTGCTTCCTATTAGTCTACATTCTAGATGGCAGTAGCTAGATAATATTTATAGTCTTTGCTGCAGCAAAAAGAAGACATCCACAACACACGATCTAAGGTTGCTACCAAAGTACTTTTGCTCCGCAGCACACATGGTAATCAAACATGCTGGTTGCAGCCCAAATGCATATTACCATGAACAAATATGCTGGCTCCACTAAATCCTTCCAACCATCACTAGTCAATGCTATCGCTATTGTCGTCCAGGTTTGCTGGAACATGAATATCCATCTCCAGTTGCCATCTACATCAAATAGAAATGATCTGAATAATTATATCAGGCACATGAACCATGAAAGATGCAAACAAGAGTTATATCCATGTTTAGTGCCTATATTAATCAATACTTGTAGGAATATACAAAATTCAGAATAGTCTAGTTGTAGGCTGGTAGCCATATCACTAGTGATGTATTGGGCTAGTTAATTCTGGCGGTATGCATATTTAAACCATTTGACAAATGAGCTGCAAGCAAAATACACCCTCCGTCCATCTATCGGGGGCGTTTTTTGGTGTGACACTGAAAGAGCATCTAGGCCCTTAAGAGATTTAGGTGATTAATGACATTGTTGGTTACTATGACTAACGTGTGTTTTGCAGAGGCAAAGTCATAGGTAAGGTCATGGTAAATAAGTACTCGATGGACAGGGACGTACATGCCAACTTAATAGTGGAAATCGTTTCGGTTTTCAAAGGATGGATGGACATCGTCGAGACTAGACTAGGTCTAAGTGCCATATGGTGAAGAAGGGCACTTAGAGTAGTTTAGGACTTTGTTCTCTTTTGACCGTACTATTAAGAGGGGCTTTGATCTAGTAGCTTGACTTAGGCAAGGCTTTAGGTTTAGGTGTGGTGCACACTTGGTAAACCTAGCACTAGGCAGCTCAGAGATAGTCCTTAGATCGAGAGGAACAAACTTCGTGTTGGAGCGTTCACGTTTCGACGAAGTTTGGGTGCCCAAAGGGGCACCGGACGCTGCACCGGACGCTCTGTGAGTGCGTCCGGTGAGGTCCCTAGTCGTTGGAACAGGTTGGTGCTTAGGGTTAGGCACCGGACGCTGGCACCGGACGCACCGGGCAGCGTCCGGTCCCTTACCCAGGGAGCTTGCAAAGTTCCCCAGAGCACCGGACGCTAGCACCGGACGCACAGGGTAGCGTCCGGTCCCATGCGCAGGGAGCATGTAAGTTTTCCCTTAGCACCGGACGCTGCACCGGACGCTGAGAGTTAGCGTCTGGTGACCTGTCAGAGCGAAGTACAGTTAGCCGTTATGCAGCACCGGACGCTCGGTGCAGTGCGTCCGGTGCAACATAATGTGCGTCCGGTGACCCCGTTTTCAGTGGAAAACGGTTGGCCGACCTTTGGACTTCGTGGATAGTATTTATACTTCTCCACCTCGTCCATAAGAGCTCTCTTGCCCATTTGAACATCAGAGAAACTTGTTGTGGAGCAAGAGAGTTGCAAGAGCCTAGAGAGGATTGAGATTGGAGTGATTTCTTGTGAGAATCCTTCTCTAGTGAGTTCCAAGAGTCAAGTGTGCATCCACCACTCTCTAGTGCCTTGTTTGGGTCAAGTGAGAGTTCTTTGCTTGTTACTCTTGGTGATCGCCATCACCTAGACGGTTCCGTGGTGATTGGAGACACGAAGATCACCCGAAGTTCGTGTGGGTGGCTCGTGTCAAGCTTGTGAGCGGTTTTGGGCGATTCACCGCGACGGAGTGTCGAAGAATCAGCCCGTAGAGAGCACTTGGTCCTTGCGCGGACCAAGGGGGAGCAAGACCCTTGCGCGGGTGCTCCAACGAGGACTAGTGGAGAGTGGCGACTCTCCGATACCTCGGCAAAACATCGCCGAGCACTTTCTTCCACTACTCCTTTACTTTCTAGCATTTACTTTGTGTTTTTATATTCTTAGAACTGCCATGCTAAGATAGGATTGGAACTAGGTTGCAAAACTTTTATTCGGTAGCTCTCTAAGTCTCACTAGGCACAAGGGGTTGAATTGGAGCTTATAGGTTGCTTAAATTTTTAGAGAAGCCCAATTCACCCCCCCTCTTGGGCATCTTGATCCTTTCAATTGGTATCGGAGCCTAGTGCTCATTATTTAGGCTTCACCGCCTAGAGAAAGATGTCTAACGGGGATGGACCGCCACCCATGTTCGATGGGGATGACTTCCCGTATTGGAAAATACGGATGGAGTCATACCTAGAGGCATGCGATACAAAGTGCCTAAAAGCCGCGACCGAAGGGTTTGCCCCTCCGGAAAGAGCCACCGCTCTTACTCCACAAGAGCAAGAAAACGAGAAGTGGAATGCAAAGGCCAAAAACCACATCTTTAGAGGTCTTTGCAAAGAGGTGTTCAACCGTGTTCGGAGTCACAAAACCGCCAATGAACTTTGGAAGGAACTTTGTGCGCTTCATGAGGGAACTAAGAGTGAACGCGAGGAACGGTATCACCTAGTGATGAACAAGCTTAATACTTTTGAAATGCTTCCTAAAGAAAATGCTAATGAAATGTATTCTCGCTTGAATGTCATTGTAGAGGAGCTAAATGGACTAGGGCTTACACAAATGAGTACGGCGGATGTAGCAAGGAAGATACTATGTGTGCTTCCCATTGAGAAATATGGGCACATAGTAACCGTGCTTCATCAAGGCGATCTTTCCACCGCTACACCAACCACCATATTGGGAAAGATCAATGCTCATGAGATGTACATGCACATGAATCCTCAAGATGGCTCCTCATCGGCCAAGAAAGAAAAGAAGGACTTGGCTCTCAAAGCTTCTCACAAGAGCAAAGCCAAGAAGATTGAAGTTGAGTCATCAACTTCAAGTGATGATGATGCATCTATTGCCCTCATGGTGAGAAGGACCACAAAAATGTTGAAGAAGCTCAACAAGAATGGAGTCAACTTTGACTCCAAGAAGAAGAAGTTCTTCACAAGTAGCAAGAGGAAGCCCATCTCCGAGATGGATTGCTACAATTGTGGTGAGCTTGGTCATCTTGCTTATCAATGTCCAAAGCCCAAGAAGGACAAGTACAAGAAGAAGAACAAAGAGCAAGATGACTCAAGTGATGACGAGAAAAATGACAAGAAGCAATACAAGAAGAAAGGTGGCAAGAAGAAGGAGCACTACAAGAAAAAGAATGGCAAGGCTTATATTGTTGGTGATTGGCTCACCGACATTGAAAGCTCAAGTGGTGATTCATCCGGCAATGAAAGTGATGATGAGAAGGTTGCCGCCATTGCCATTGATGCTCCATCACCATCATCTTCACCACCATCTACATCCTCTACACATCTATGCCTTATGGCTAAGGGTGACCGGAAGGTACAAAGTGAGGATGAGAGTAGTGAGAGTGATAGTGAATATGAATCACCTTCTTATGATGAACTTGTAAAATTGCTTAACAAATACACAAAAGTCATAAGAAAGACTAGATGTGAAAATGAAAAGCTTGAACTTGAAAATGAGACACTTCTAGCAAAGCTTAACCCTAGTGATGAGCTTAGAGAACAAAATGAGATCATGACCACTAAGCTCAAGGAGCTCAAACTCTCTCTAAAAGAGCTCAAAGAAAAACATGATAAACTTGAGAGTGTTCATGATGAGCTTATCACTAGATATAGAGCAATGAAAGAAGAACTAACAACTCTAAAAGCAAACTATGACAACCTAGAGATTGCTTATGAACTTGCAATTGATGAAACACATGTTGCTACTAACAATGTTGCTAAGCTTGATGTAGCCACATCTTGTGATGACTTACTTGTGGAGAGCACAAGCAAATGTGTTGATTGCAAGGGCAAGAAAGTGGTGGTGGCCGAGAACTATGAGGACACTATCAAGCTCAAGGATGAAATTGTCATGCTCAAGAAAGAGTTGCAAGATCAAGCCAAGCACAAGACAATTGTGATTGAGTCACTTGATCAAGACAAGAAGCTTGCATATGAGAACAAGTTACTTAAGGAAGAAAATCAATATCTTAAGCTTGGTTTGATGTATGACAAGCAAGAAGAAGATGAGACATTCATCTTGGATGAGTTAGCTAGCAACAATGACCCAATCATCAAGAAGCTAACTCAAGAGAACAACAAGCTCAAGAAAGAGAAGGAACACCTAACCATGGGGTTAGCAAAGTTCACTAAAGGGAAGGATCTTCAAAGTGAGCTTTTCATGAACACCGTCATGAAGATGGACAAAAGTGGGATTGGATATAAGGCTCATCAAACAAAGCTCATCAAATCTCTAGCCACTCATGATCAAGCAAGCAAGCCAAAGCCAAAGAGATGTTTTGAGTGTGGTCAAGAAGGACACTTTGCTCATGAGTGCAAGGCACCACTACCACCACCCTTGCCCAAGCATGCAAGACCATTTGCCTTCAATGCTCACTACATTGTAAGGAAAGACAAGAGTGGCAAGGTCAAGGTTAGCTTCATGGGGCCACCAAACAAGCAAAGGCCAAAGAAGATTTGGGTGCCAAAGCAACTAGTTGAGAAGGTCAAGGGCCCTAAGCAAATGTGGGTCCCTAAATCTCAAGCTTGATCTCTTGTGTGTAGGTGAACTACAAGACCGGTGGATCACATTGGGTAATTGATAGTGGTTGCACTCAACATATGACCGGAGATCCCCGGATGTTCACCTCTCTTGATGAAGATGTTGATAACCAAGAGAAGATCACATTTGGTGACAATTCAAAAGGGAAAGTCAAGGGTCTAGGAAAAGTTGCTATATCAAATGACAACTCCATCACCAATGTGCTCTATGTGCAATCTTTGAGTTTCAACTTGCTCTCGGTTGGACAACTTTGTGATCTTGGATTTGAATGCCTATTCAAGAAGAAGGAAGTAATTGTGACCAAGGAAGATGACAATGAAGTAATATTCAAAGGCTTCCGACACAACAACTTATATGTAGTTGATTTCTCATCAAATGAAGTTGATGTCAAAACTTGCTTGTTCACCAAAACTTCGCTTGGGTGGTTGTGGCATAGAAGGTTAGCACATGTTGGAATGGGCACACTCAAGAAGTTGATGAAGAAAGAATTGATTAGAGGCTCGAAGGATGTGACATTTGAGAAAGACAAGCTTTGTAGTGCATGTCAAGCGGGCAAACAAGTTGCAAACACTCATCCAACCAAAGCCTATCTCTCTACTTCAAGAGTGCTTGAGCTACTTCACATGGATTTGTTCGGACCGACCACATATGCTAGTCTTGGAGGCAACAAATATTGCTTGGTCATAGTTGATGATTACTCACGGTACACTTGGACATTCTTCTTGCAAGACAAGGCCGAAGTTGCATCAATCTTCAAGAAATTTGCAAAGAATGCCCAAAATCAATTTGACGTGAAGATCAAGAAAATTAGAAGTGACAATGGCAAAGAATTTGACAACACCAACATTGAAGAGTATTGTGATGAAGTGGGAATCAAGCATGAGTTCTCCTCAACATACACACCACAACAAAATGGGGTTGTAGAAAGAAAGAACCGGACATTGATCACCTTGGCAAGAACAATGCTAGATGAGTACAACACTTCGGAGAAGATGTGGGCCGAGGCAATCAACACCGCATGCTATGCATCAAACCGGCTCTTTCCTCACAAGTTCCTAGAGAAGACACCTTATGAGTTGCTCAATGGGAAGAAGCCCGATGTCTCATTCTTTAGAGTGTTTGGATGCAAGTGCTACATATACAAGAAGCGCCAACACTTGGGAAAATTCCAAAGAAGATGTGATATCGGCTACTTGGTTGGCTATTCATCAAAATCCAAAGCATATAGAGTTTTCAACCATGCCACAAAGATGGTTGAAGAAACATTTGATGTTGAATTTGATGAAACTAATGGCTCCCAAGGAGCAAGTGATAATCTTGATGATGTAGGTGGTGAACCATTGAGGGATGCCATGAAGAACATGCCGGTGGGAGACATCAAGCCAAAAGAAGATGATGATGATGTACAAATCATTGAGCCACCATCCACCTCACAAGGTCCACAAGATGAAGACAAAGATGTGAGAGATGCTCATGAAGACACCCAAGTCACTCATGAGCAATCGGTGGCACAAGCACAAGATGTTGATGCTCCCCAACCAACTTCTCAAGTGGCACCAAGAAGAACATCACATCTCCTCCAAGATCACTCTCAAGATCTCATCATCGGGAGTCCATCACGTGGTGTAACTACTCGTTCTAGACATGCTTTATTTATTGAACATCACGCTTTTGTGTCTCTTGAAGATGAACCAAAGACTATAGAGGAAGCTCTTCGTGATGCGGATTGGATCATGGCCATGCAAGAGGAGTTGAATAACTTCACTCGCAACCAAGTATGGACACTTGAAGAGCGACCCAAAGATGCAAGAGTGATTGGAACAAAGTGGGTCTTCCGCAACAAGAAGGATGATCAAGGCAAAGTGGTGCGCAACAAGGCAAGACTTGTGGCAAAAGGCTTTTCACAAGTGGAAGGTCTTGACTTCGGTGAAACCTTTGCACCGGTGGCAAGACTTGAAGCAATCCGTATCCTACTTGCATATGCATCTAGTCATGATATCAAGTTATTTCAAATGGATGTGAAAAGTGCTTTTTTAAATGGTTATATTAATGAGCTTGTCTATGTTGAGCAACCCCCCGGTTTTGAAGACCCTAGGTACCCCAAGCATGTCTACCGGTTGTCCAAGGCTCTCTATGGTCTCAAGCAAGCTCCTAGAGCTTGGTATGAGAGACTTAGGGACTTCCTCATTGAGAAGGGCTTCAAGATTGGGAAAGTTGACACAACACTTTTCACCAAGAAAATGAATGGGGAAATCTTCATTTGCCAAGTTTATGTTGATGATATTATTTTTGGCTCTACTAATGAAGATTTTTGCAAGGAATTTGGTGATTTGATGTCCAAGGAGTTTGAGATGTCCATGATTGGCGAGCTATCCTTCTTCCTAGGATTTCAAGTCAAGCAAATGAAGGAAGGGGTCTTTATCTCTCAAGAGAAGTATACTCAAGATCTTCTCAAGAGATTCAAGATGATGGATTGCAAGCCAATCAAGACTCCCATGGCATCAAATGGGCATCTCGACTTGGATGAGGGAGGTAACCCTATTGACAAGACTCTCTATCGTTCCATGATAGGAAGTCTACTCTACCTCACCGCATCTAGGCCCGATATAATGTTTAGTGTGTGTATGTGTGCTAGGTATCAAGCAATGCCTATGGAATCTCACTTGATTGCGGTCAAGAGAATTCTTAGGTATCTAAAATACACACCTTGCCTAGGCTTGTGGTATCCCAAAGGTGCAAGATTCCAACTTGTAGGCTATTCCGATTCGGATTATGCCGGGTGCCGGATTGATAGAAAAAGCACATCCGGAGGGTGCCATTTCCTAGGTAGATCACTTGTCTCTTGGATGTCAAAGAAACAAAATAGTGTTGCCTTGTCAACGGCCGAGGCGGAATACATAGCCGCCGGTGCTTGTTGTGCACAAATACTCTATATGAAACAAACTTTGCTAGACTATGAAGTAGTGCTAGACAAAGTACCCTTGTTGTGTGACAACGAAAGTGCCGTAAAACTTGCAAACAACCCGGTTCAACACACCCGCACAAAACATATTGACATCCGCCACCACTTCCTTAGGGATCACGTTGCTAAAGGTGACATATCCCTAGAGAATGTGGGAACGGAAAATCAATTAGCGGATATCTTCACAAAACCCTTAGATGAAGCTAGGTTTTGTATGTTGAGAAATGAACTTAATGTGCTTGACATGTCTAACTTCACTAAAAGATAAAAGTTGTGTGTTGAATCTTGTAAATAATTTTTGCTTTGCATATCATGCATGCTAAAACTAAAAATTCAACTTGCATGTAGGGCTTGTCTAACATGGTTAAGATAACCCCCTTGAGTGTGTGAAAAAGCTTAACCTTGGATCAAACTTGACAAGCATTAGTTTACTTTCAAGAATTGCACTACAACTCATTTCATATGCATTCTTGTTAGTTGATCTTTTCTTTTCGGTTATTTATTGAGCATCCGCTGTGTTCGTCCATAGATAGGGGGAGCATTCCAAGCTCATTATGATTTAAGCCCCTAGCTTTATGGCCATACGATGCTCCTTGGTGATTTTCTCGAACTATTTTCTTAAAAAAAAAATCTACTAAGCCTATGGCTAATTATTTGTGAAAACTTGAGGGTTTGAGAGATGTCACTCATACCAGTTCCATTTGGTGTTTAGTTGTGTGCTTTTGAAGATGGAACTTGGTTGGGTCAAAGTCGGGCGTGGAGCTTAGTTGAAAAAGTGCTCAGAGGAGCACCGGACGATGCACCGGACGCTGCCTCTGAGCGTCCGGTGCGGTGCAGTGCGCCAGACTGCACTCACCGGACGCAGGAACAGTATCCCTGTTGCGTCCGGTGAAGTGCGTCCGGTGCTCACCAGGCGTCACCTGAAGCACCGGACGCTAAAGCCAGCGTCCGGTGCCCATCGTCCGGTGCGATGCCAAAATGCAAACCTCTCTGCGCATGAGTCCGGTGGTCACCGGACGCGTCCGGTGCAACATAAAGAGCGTCCGGTGACCCCGCGGCGGGCGGATATAACCCGCGCCCAGGGGTTTCTCGCGGCCGGTTCTTTTCCTCTCCGTTCTCTGGCCGCGCCCGCGTCCTCGCCCTGCCCTAGCGCCGCCGCTGCCGTCGATTTCCGGCCCTCCGCGGCGCCCTTGGAATCTTCCCTCGCGCCAGATCCGCTAAGGGAATCCCCCCCTTTCCCTCTCCTCGCCAGTGCTCTTCTCTCCTCGAAGAGTTAGGGTTTGGGGTGAGATTCTTGGACCTCGCCCTCAAAGTGTTTGTTTTATCGTATGAATAGATTAGATTGTTGTTTTCAACAGCGATTTGATTTGTTCTATCTCTATAGCACCTTGAGGAGTGGCTTGGAGGTCTCCGGAAGTTTCCGATCGTGTCATCTCCTTCGGAACGCGTCCAGTCTTCGGATCGTAAGCCTTCGAGCCCTAATCTTATCTTTTCTTGGGATCCATAGGTTTATCTCATCTCTAGTCGGTATATTTACTTATATAAACCTTTTCTTGTCAATTCTCTGCAGTACATTGTTCTCCATTGCCGGTCAGTTGCTTGTCGGACACTTGAGTTGCTATGGCTCGCACCAAGAACGTCAGTGGACCGACAGCTGGCTCAGGAGGTTCCCCAGGAGGTGATGGTGGAGGTGATCCTCCCCGTCGCTTCTCAGCGGCAGAGAAAGGCAAAGGAAAGAAGCTGGCCACCAAGAAGCGGAAGGCCAGTGATAGAGATGCAGAGGTCGCAGAGGCAGTTGCAGCAGCAGCCGAGGCAGCCGAGAGGGGTGGTCGTTCTGGTTCTCTGAGAATCGGGGATGATCTCACGCCACGTCAGAGGCGTGCAGTGCTTGAGGCAGAGGCTTTCCATGGATCCCCTCCAGGGACCGTGACGATTGGAGGACAGAGGGTTAGACTTGTGGTTAGGGATCCGGCTCAGGAGGGTACGGACACAGAGACGGAGACCCAGGCAGAGGGTCCAGCAGAGGGACAGGAGCAGGAGTTGCCACTGAGGAGGTCGACGCGTGCTCGTACTCAGGCCACTTCCCGGACTGGTACGCAGGGACAGTCCGCCTCCACAGCTCGAGCCGCTCCGGCTAGAGGCACTCCAGCTTCCCGCCAGAGGCCAGTCAGGGTTCACAGGGATCTCACCCTTGTGTCAGCCAGAGAGATCCAGCAGCTGCGGTTCGTTCCCTTTCCGACTTGGTTTCCAGCTGCCAGGGATCCCAGAGCCGGTGCCCGCTTCTACACCATAGTCCAGGAGGATATTCACGAGGCATTGGTTCGCTCTCAGTCACAGTTTAGAGAGCACAGGGTGATTGACCTGGAGATTCTCGGGAACGTGGTCGGGGCAGATATCCGTCAGTATTTTACTTACCTCCATGGCCTCCCAGAGCTACTAGCGCTTCCAGGTACTTATTGCGAGCAGTGGGTCAGAGAGTTCTATGCGTCAGTGTGGATTTCTCCAGATCACACCTATATCCACTACGCACTGGCCGGGACAGACTACAGAGTGACAGCTCAGAGGGCTAGAGAGGTGCTTGGACTGCAAGCCTCTCCCACCAGGATTCACCAGCTGTGCTACGGGAACGTGGATCCTCCTCGTCGTCCTCATGGTGGTGAGATACCACCAGTTGACTTCGTGGCTCCATGCTTCCGTGCACCCTTTGGGGAGGGCTCCAGCAGGACAGTGGCAGATTTGACACGCCCAGCCAGGATCCTCGACTTTGTGTTGAGGAAGACTCTTCTTCCCAGGACAGGCTACAGAGACGGTTTCACTCGTATGCAGCAGTGGCTTGTCGCTCATCTGATCTCGCAGACAGAGTTTGACTTGTGGGATCTTATTGTCTCAGAGATAGAGGACACCATTTCAGAGAGCTTCAGGGGCCGGCGTCAGTTGCCCTACGCACATTGGATCACCCTACTTATACTCCGTGGTAGGCCACTGCCCCTGCCAGCTCACTTGCAGAGGGAGTTGACAGAGTCCGACACCGTCTTCCCCCACTACGACCCCCGACAGATGCTGAGAGCGCACCACGACCTCAGAGGTGCTCCTCCTCCTCGTGCTCCACGTAGACCGGTGCCCCCACCTTCTCCTAGGGGCACCCGCAGTACAGCGACAGTTGCGGAGACAGAGGAGCAGCAGGATACAGCTATTGGCGCGTTTGCAGATGCAGAGGCAGAGGGCGAGTTTGACTTCGCCTCAGACAGTTCCGATGATGACTATCAGCCGCCAGTACCTGACCTTCCTCCCAGAGCTCATGATCACGAGGCAGGTGGTTCTTCGAGTGCTTCAGACCCTGCCCTGCTTGCTATCTTGGAGGGTATGAGGGCAGATCAGCGCCGTGCAGCTGAGGAGCAGGCGAGGCGCGACAGGGATCAGGCTGCCATTAATGCAGCCATGCAGGCCAGACAGGATGAGCTCCAGCGTCAGCTTCTCACCTTTCAGGAGCAGCAGCTTGCTTTCCAGGCCCAGCAGACAGCGATGATGGCCGCTCTCATGGCCGCCTCCGGGATTCAGCTACCGCAGATACAGCTTCCCGGCACGTCGTCAGTCAGACCCCCTACTCCTGTGCCTCAGACTCAGAGCCCGTCTCAGCAGCCGCTCCAGCTACCCGCTCAGAGTCAGCCGTTCACGACGCCACAGCACCAGGTCTCTCAGGGTGCTATCTCTTCAGGCTTTGAGCAGGTACCGCAGTTTACCCCTCTCCGCTCAGGCTTCACCCCTCAGTCAGCTTCAGCGTCACAGCTTGTGTGGGACTCACAGACCGATCCGCACCTCAGCTTCACCTACAGTGCTCTGACTGGTGACCCTACGCCTCCTCCTCTGCAGGCCCCTGCAGTCTTTACGGCGCCAGTCACCACTACAGAGCTTCTGTCGTCGTCCGTAGCGTCGTCCGAGCAGCTTGCACCATCTACTACCGTACCAGTTACGACAGCTACAGCGACCGAGTCCGTGCCAGCTTCGTCAGCCGGACTCGAGCAGCCAGCACAGCCTGTGACAGCGCCAGAGCAGACCCGGACCGCTTCTCCAGCACCTGCAGTTTCAGAGGGTCACTCCACCTCTTCCGCCTCGACGGCCGACAGTTCAGATGATGCAGCTCGTTTCGTGGCCGCGCCGAGGGACTCTACAGCTCCGCCTCCTCCACCGTCTTCTTAGGCTTTTGGCGCTTGATGCCAAAGGGGGAGAGAGTGTGTGTATGAGAGAGTTAGGGAGTTAGGGGGAGCTAGCTAGAGAGGGAGGAGTTTATTATTTTGAGATACTTTCTATGTGTGCTACTTCATCATGCATCATGTTTACCTTTATGCATTGCACTTGTGTGAGATACTATGGGTTATGCGACATGATTTGCGCTTAATGTGATATTCTATTGTCATGTGTTTTGGCTCATATTCATATTATCTTTGCTTCCGCGTTTCTACTCCGATATATCTATGAGCCTTATGTTTTTATCCTGTTGTATATCACTCACATATTTGGATGCAGGGTATTTGATCTGGTTGATATAAGCATGACTTATTTCTTTGTTCTTATTGTATCATGCTTATTAAAACCAAGTCACTTTGAAAACCTCAACTCTTTTCATACTCGAGGTTGTCATCAATCACCAAAAAGGGGGAGATTGAAAGAGCATCTAGGCCCTTAAGAGATTTAGGTGATTAATGACATTGTTGGTTACTATGACTAACGTGTGTTTTGCAGAGGCAAAGTCATAGGTAAGGTCATGGTAAATAAGTACTCGATGGACAGGGACGTACATGCCAACTTAATAGTGGAAATCGTTTCGGTTTTCAAAGGATGGATGGACATCGTCGAGACTAGACTAGGTCTAAGTGCCATATGGTGAAGAAGGGCACTTAGAGTAGTTTAGGACTTTGTTCTCTTTTGACCGTACTATTAAGAGGGGCTTTGATCTAGTAGCTTGACTTAGGCAAGGCTTTAGGTTTAGGTGTGGTGCACACTTGGTAAACCTAGCACTAGGCAGCTCAGAGATAGTCCTTAGATCGAGAGGAACAAACTTCGTGTTGGAGCGTTCACGTTTCGACGAAGTTTGGGTGCCCAAAGGGGCACCGGACGCTGCACCGGACGCTCTGTGAGTGCGTCCGGTGAGGTCCCTAGTCGTTGGAACAGGTTGGTGCTTAGGGTTAGGCACCGGACGCTGGCACCGGACGCACCGGGCAGCGTCCGGTCCCTTACCCAGGGAGCTTGCAAAGTTCCCCAGAGCACCGGACGCTAGCACCGGACGCACAGGGTAGCGTCCGGTCCCATGCGCAGGGAGCATGTAAGTTTTCCCTTAGCACCGGACGCTGCACCGGACGCTGAGAGTTAGCGTCCGGTGACCTGTCAGAGCGAAGTACAGTTAGCCGTTATGCAGCACCGGACGCTCGGTGCAGTGCGTCCGGTGCAACATAATGTGCGTCCGGTGACCCCGTTTTCAGTGGAAAACGGTTGGCCGACCTTTGGACTTCGTGGATAGTATTTATACTTCTCCACCTCGTCCATAAGAGCTCTCTTGCCCATTTGAACATCAGAGAAACTTGTTGTGGAGCAAGAGAGTTGCAAGAGCCTAGAGAGGATTGAGATTGGAGTGATTTCTTGTGAGAATCCTTCTCTAGTGAGTTCCAAGAGTCAAGTGTGCATCCACCACTCTCTAGTGCCTTGTTTGGGTCAAGTGAGAGTTCTTTGCTTGTTACTCTTGGTGATCGCCATCACCTAGACGGTTCCGTGGTGATTGGAGACACGAAGATCACCCGAAGTTCGTGTGGGTGGCTCGTGTCAAGCTTGTGAGCGGTTTTGGGCGATTCACCGCGACGGAGTGTCGAAGAATCAGCCCGTAGAGAGCACTTGGTCCTTGCGCGGACCAAGGGGGAGCAAGACCCTTGCGCGGGTGCTCCAACGAGGACTAGTGGAGAGTGGCGACTCTCCGATACCTCGGCAAAACATCGCCGAGCACTTTCTTCCACTACTCCTTTACTTTCTAGCATTTACTTTGTGTTTTTATATTCTTAGAACTGCCATGCTAAGATAGGATTGGAACTAGGTTGCAAAACTTTTATTCGGTAGCTCTCTAAGTCTCACTAGGCACAAGGGGTTGAATTGGAGCTTATAGGTTGCTTAAATTTTTAGAGAAGCCCAATTCACCCCCCCTCTTGGGCATCTTGATCCTTTCAGACACGATGACCAAGTAAAGGCTGCGACGCGTGCAGGATTTTCCCTTGATACGCCGTTTCCATTTACTCCGCATGCGACAGTTGGATTACCGAGCAATTACTCCACAAAACCCTCCCCAAACATCGTTAGCGTACTCATCAGCAGCGTGGCCTCTCATAGCGTACTTGTACTCGACCGCGCGGCCAGGATAGCTTACGGGAGGGAAACGGTGTAGTTGAATGGAGGGAGTAGTTGAAGCGATAGCAGACGGCGCCGCATCAATGCCGCGTCTGGTACGAGGAGCCGAGTCTCGTAGGACGAACGCGGGCGCATGGAGTACTGGCCCATACGTTATATGCCCCCAATTTTTGGAAACTTTATTTTTGGTAATATGCCCCCAATAGATGGATGACCGCACATGCGAACACTCGACAAAAGGCCTGAGAATAGATGTCCAAAGAACAACGGCCAACATTCGTGTAGGCGGAGTTGAGAAACTTCTTCTTTCTGGTGTCTTCCTTCTTCTTCTTCTTTATGCCACCAAAGAATGAGGAAGACTGATCTGAAATTTATTCTCCCCAGTCCTTCATCGTGGCCAGATATAACCACAATAAAATGGAGAAGAGACCTGAGAAAATTACTCCATAGCAGCGACACCATCTCCACCTCGATGTCACCGCCTGGAAATAAAAGTCTCCATGTCGTCAAACCGATGAGGACACCGACGCCATAGTTGTTGTCCACGTCTTCAATATAGAGTCACCACGGAGAAAACGATTCCACCCTGCTCTCTCACCATCGCCGGAGAGGAGGAAATAAATCCCCAAAACCAAGAAACATGGCATGGAGAGACCCTAACCCTAAAGATTCGATCTACTAGTAAAAATTATTAAAAACGATGGATCCTCACTCCCTTAGGCCTTCGACGATATGTCAGAGGAGGGAGGGAGGCAGGAGGACCAATGGTGGTGGAGACGGGAGCGGCGGCGGCGACGACGCCGAGTTGAAGACCCTAGGGCACCGCCTGTGACCAGAGGCTTGCCGGCCCCTTCTTGTATGTTTCAAGCAGCATGCAGAATGAGCCAGATGCAATGGCCAGATTCAATGCATACATTATTCACTTAGAGGACCACAAAACCGGTCATTAGAATATATGTTGATATTTAATTTTGTGCTGAAACAAATTAAGACCACTAATGCCATACACTACTTGAGCTCACAAAGAAAAATTAGGTTCTGCACTTACACTTTAAGAATTTGTCAGCCTGATTAATAATATATGTAGGTTCCATTGAATTGGCAGATCAGAGAATCAAAGAAAGTACATGCATGGAACTATACTATTTAAAATTACATCGTAGAACTTACAGCTTGGGACTAGTTGTCTTCTAAGATCAGTGGCAGAACTTTGAGTTGAAACAATCCAAGTTTCTGTAAGATGCAGACACAACACACATAACAAATTGAGAGCTCCATATGCTACACAGTACATCAGCTAAGGAAGCAAAATAGGTTCTCCACTTACAATTTGAGGATTTGTCATCTCAATTGCTAATATATTGATGAGGACATGACACCTTCAGATATGATCATTGATTATGCGGTGAGCTCATTCCTATATTTGCATAGTGATTTTTGGTATAATTCACTTGATTCCACATGTATATATCATTAATTGCTTGTAGGTACGAATGTGACTCAAAGTGCAAGGTCATTTTAAGTTCGCTAGCGGCCTGATATCACTTCATTGGGAAGGGCAAAACTTCTTTGTCCAGAGTGAGTTTGAGGTCCATACATACTTGATGGAAATATTATTTGATAAGCTTTCAAATACATCCAGTTTGACCTCAATATCATGTCGGCAAGGCCTCCAAATTATTGAGATGTGTTGTCATTGTTTCTACTGGGAGCTATGTTAACATCATGAACATATTATTTATCCTTGGGATCTTGGCCCATGCCCCAAGGAGATGGAGAACATGAAAAGGAAGCTTTTGGACATCCTCCTCCTTGGCCACCACCTTCGGAGGTTACCAATGTCGTCCAAGCCAAGTCAGAGGCCCAATCCATGTCAAGATCGAGTCCATCTTAGGCTAGAGGAGCACTATGTAGGAAAACGAATGCGAGATGCATTCAGACTCCATTTTCAATGATCCACATATGGATGGAAATATAATTTCATAGGATATCCAATGGATTTACTTTGAGACCTATATTTCATTGGAGTCAATTGGAATCTTTGAAACAAGTTGACATCGAGAGTCTGTCAGGGCGCTACGTCACCTTCTTTTGGGCCGTTGGGACATGTAATGTGTTGGAGCACCTTATGCACATGAATAGGGGTCCTTGGACATTCCCTAGGTTTTATAATCATTAGCTGCCACCAATATTAGGGTTTGGGGTTTTGCTTTAGATCAATCTATCTTCGAACAATTGTCGTTATCGGTTTGCCAGACCCCAACTTTGAGTATATATCTGCAGTTGTCACTTCCATTGAGTTGTGTTTATCTTGTTCTTGCTTGTGTTTTTTGATTCACAACAAGGACTAGCTTTCGTGATGATGTTAACCGGATTGTGATATGGTTGAAAACCAGAGGAGACGTGGTGCTATGGTTGCAGGGTTCGGGTCTTTGTCATCTGAAGCCGAATTGGTGTGATGCTCTCCGACCAAATCATTGCTTATATTGAACCTAACGGAAGATTGAAAACCCCACCGTCATCAAGTGGTAATCAGAGCCATATTTGTTCCCTGTCCTACAACCATCCACGATATAGCCTTTGCATATTTGAGTTTCAAAGTCCGCCATGTTGAGTTTGTGTCCTAGGTCAAGGTCCTCTTGCTTGTTTAGATTGTGTTCCTTTTCTAGTTTGAGTTGATCTCTTCATCCACCACCACACCATATCACGATCGGTTCGCATCTTGTGTCTACTAAAACCCTAGTTCGAGTAGTTTCTTTAAAACATTCATAACTTTTGCATCCGAACTCAAAATGGGGCAAATTTTTTATCTACTGAGGACACCAAAATTTTTTAGTTTCGTTTCATCCTAGCATTCCTATATTTTTAAAAATTAGATTTATGAAATTCGATTAGGAAAATTGAGTTTTCAGACCCCATAAGTTTTTGTATGTTCTAAGAGCACAATCTTGATTTTCTATAGGACACCTCTTTTATCCAATTAAGTTCAATTCTTTTGTGGTTTATTCTTCTGTATACCTTGCTGATAAAAAAATATAAAAAGAGCAAAAGCAAAAAAGAGTTCAGACAAAAAAGAAAAAAGTAGTAAAAGAAAAGAGAAGAGAAGAGGAAAGGAGCATATAAGGAACACTCAATAGCTCTACTATTTGTGGTACCTTTTGCCATGTCCGTATTTTTGTTACTACCTTTCATACTTGTTTATATTTGTACTTATTTTACTGCCTTGTTTATCACAACTAGTGCTAGGAACACGTATAGGCCAGCAACTAGGACAAGTGATCTGGACATTCATTAAATATTGCTATGTGTTATTGACTTATGTGTCACATATACATATTTATTCTTTTGTGTACCTCCTAAGCTTCTCATATACTTTGGATCGGTATAGAAAAATACCCTTGCAATCTTGGTACTGTGCCCTCACGGGTATCACGAACCAGTCACCGGTGGTAGCATCCACTAGTTTGTTTTGGTAAGAACCTTGTAACAACTTGGTAAGACATGTGAGAGTGTGATTTCACTGACCCATAAATAACTGATAAGGAATTTCTTTTGATTTCTAACATTATCATACAGCAAGTTTCTGTTTAAGAGTAAATTGCAGGAAATCATGGCCCAGATGTTTGCAAGGATGGATCGTATGATGAACAATCTGCCATCACATATAGACAATAATCATCAAGGTATATGAGGTAAATTTATCATACCATCTTTTTTGGACTTATAATGGAGAAGTATATTTAGACCAGGAGATGTCTGTACAACAAGAATTTAATTCTCACAAAGGTCATGAGATACATAAAGTTAAATATACTACTAGTGGATTCAGGAATTTTGCACGAATCTGGTGGCAACAATAGCTAATTTGCATCAACAACCTCAATCATGGGACACACTTAAAGAAACAATGCATGATCATTTTATTCCTCCTTATAAATATGAGTTATGTAAAACATGCAATGCTTAGACAAAGATAATTTGTTTGTCCAGAAATTATATGTCAAGTTTCAAAAGTGTGCAATATGTTATGGGATAGTGGAGGACGTGGAAGATAAAATTGTTCACTTTTGTAATACCCGATTTTAAGGATAAAACCAGATATGCACCATATGTGAGTTTTAGAAGTCAAATCCCACATATAGCTACAATTAAGGGGTAATATCAAAAGACAATGCATAAATATAACGTACTTAGTATAAAAGATATAACCTTCAACATCAAACAGCGGATAGACAACTCTAAACTTCGGGTATTAACTTCTCTCCACAGGATCCAACTGACTGGTTGATCACAAGCCTAAACTCCTCCTGAGGTGTGGGGGAAATTGCAAGAGTGAGCACATATCGTACTCAACAAGTATAACCAGGGGTTCATGAGGCTCAATAAGCTGACACTGGTTTGACTGTATTTAGCTTTTATATGTAGATAGCATATTTATCATTGGATAGCAAATGTCAAGATAGCATAGTAAATCCCATAACCACATGATCAATGTATACAAGAATTAAGAATAACACATATAAACAACATAATAAATCATCATTTATCATCGTTAATCATGTTCATCAGTGTCCATCTATTCCGTCAGTTTTCCGGGCCGCCCGTATCCGTGGGCACGGCTAGTATACCAGATTTAACACTCTACAGAGGTTGTACATCTTTACCCATGAGTCATGATTTACCCTTTCGCCCGAGGCCCGTCGACCTCTTAGCTCACTTCCAAGGAAAGCCGGCAGGGTTCACTATGAAGTCTTTCAAACGTTCGTCTAACAAGTTAGGGCCGCAAGGTTTCCTTTGCGCGCAGATATAGATACCCCCTTCCGAATGTATAACACTCCAAATTTTTGAATTTTAAATTTAGTTTAAATTTGATTTAATTTTGGCTTAGTTTGAATTTTTGGGAAATTATTAAATAATTTACAAAATTAAATAAAATGAAATATAAGGTAGAAAACTTGTTTGTGTGCATTCATGCTCCCGCACTTATTTTCGTTTGATTTGTTTGTTTGTGCTTGTTTGAGTTTTGGAGCAAGAATGATTTAAATAGGAGAAATCTGTTAAAAAAAGGGGGCAAGCGCCCTCCCTGGGCCTGCAGCGGCCCAGCCGCACCCCGCACCCCGCGCCCCTCCCCTCTCCCCGCGCGGCCCATCCCGCGGCCCAGCCGCGCAGCAGCAGCAGCGCCCAGCTCCCGCCCCCCTGCCGCTGACGCGTGAGCCCCGCGAGTGGGACCCACCGCCTTCTTCCACCTCTGGCCGTTTCGGAAACGGACGGCGCCGCCGCCCCGATTTCCGCGCGCACGCGAACCCAAGATCGCCCCAGCCTATAAAACCCCCTCTCACTCGCCCGCACGCGCCCCTAGACGCCCTACCGCAACCCTAGCCGCCGCAAAACCCTAACCCGAGCTCGAACTCGCCGAATCCGCGCCGCCGCCGTCGAGCTTCTCATCGCCGTCGTCATCTTGCGGAGGTGAGGCCTCCATCGCGTTCGCCTCGCGGAGCCGCGCACACCCGTGCCCTTGGCGTGCCCCCTGGTGCCCCAGTTCGCCGTCCCCGCGAGCTTCGGCCCGCGCCAATGGCGCCGCCGCGGCCGGCCGCCCCGCCGCCTGCGCGTGCCCGCTCCGGCGCGCGGTCCACCATGGACCGCGGCTCTGCCGCCCCGCACGGCCGGTCCACATGGACCCGGCCCATGCCGCCCCGCCGCTCTCTGCCCTCGCCCCGGTCCACCATGGACCGGTGGACCACCGCCGCGCCCCGGTCCACCGCCCGCGCCGTGGACCCGGCCATTCACGCGCCGCCACGTGACCAGGCCGGCCACGGCCCCGCGCGCCCCTGCGTTTTTTGCAAATAAGCCCTCGGGTTTATTTTAAATTAACCCGCAGTCCAGTCCTTTCAAAAATATTTAAGTTTGTGCCCTTAGTTTTTGCAGTTTAACCCCTGGCTCGGTTGGAATTTATATATTTAATCCTAAATGCGTTTTAATTCAGTTATAATTAGTTTTAATTACGAAAAATAGTTCAGTTTATCTACAGAATTGTCATTCAACTTGTTTTAGCCATAACTTTTGCATCGTAACTCCGATTTAGGTGATTCTGGTCGCTGTAGTTTCGTTTCGTCGAGTAGAATACAGTAGTACAGTTGTTTTCTGTTTTTGCATGCTTTGGTGTACTGTTTCTGATTAAGCTTGTTTGCTTACATGTATTGTTCCTTTGATTGATGATTGTCGCGTATAGCCAACGAGACGTTCGTGAAGGAAGAGGTTCAGGATCCCGCTGAGTTCGAGCAACCCGACATCGATCAAGGCAAGTGTAGACACCGTTTGATCATTTTGAACCTACTCATTAATGTTATTTACTTTATATGCATGTGTCCAATGAATGCAAACCCTAAGGACATGACTTGCTTTACTTACTATTCCTTGTTCACCTGGGGTTATGTATATGGGTAGTCTAGGCTATACTAGGTTTGCTTAGCTGCTCTACTTATCTTAAACACATGCCTAAACAAGTATTAATCTCTACTCAACTTGATGCTTAAACTGTGCTGAACCTTTGGTCACTGCGGTGATGGCGATGATGGATGCTTACAAGCATCGTGATGATGGTGGTGACAGGGGGAGCGGGTACCGTTGGTGGTCCGGTTTGCCGGGCGTACCCGTCTCTGCTCTCCGTAAGGACTTAGTCAGAGAGCGACCCCTGGGACATACAGTGCAGCTCCAAGCTATATGGCTCTGGCTTGACTAATTAGCAAGACCTCCACTAGTAGGGTGTTACTTTCCGGGTAGGCGTGAGGAAGTAACTTGGGTAATGAATATTAAGTTGTCGGTTGATCGGTACGCCATGGCTATGGGTATCGACTGTCGAGCGCCCCGGCAAAAACTTGCGAGTGGCATCCTATTAGTTGGACCCTGTGAAAGGTCTCGTAGTGAGACCCTGCCTGCTCACCTTAGAAGTGTTTTGGGGAGTCGCGACCCCGGGCAAATGGGAATCACGACTTGGAGTGAACGTGCACACCTCTACAGAGTGTAAAACTGATATATTAGTCGTGCTCACGGTCACGAACGGCCCAGACCCTCAGTTGATGAGCAAATTGGATTCACTGGTTACTTAGAGATGGAGCTTGGCGAGGTTGCTACCTCGTGTTTTGGCAGAATGGCTATTCCGTGTTAGCAGGATTGCTATCTTGTGTTAACAATTGGGGTTAATCCCTGGATTACTATAATAATTAGGATAGTACTTTAAAAGATGCTAATTACTACTTACACTAATTAAGGGTTGGGTTTATGCTACTCATAATTAGTAATAGGTTGTTCTAATAATAGTCATAATTAAAAGTGATCAACTAAAATGCTACCGCAGTCAAACCTAGTCAGCCTTACCTTGTTTTAAGCCTTGCATGTCATTACTTTCCGTCTATGCTTGCTGAGTTCGACATGAGCTCACCCTTGCTATAATCATTAAAGGTTGCTCGGACGATCAGGAGTACAATTGAGATTTCCCTGAGGACTACCCTGAGTCTCCTGGTTGTTAGGCTCGTGTGGTTCTGCCATCGACCTTCCTGTGGCAAGGTGGTCCTGCTACGTCGGCGTCTAGTTTCCCTTTTTTATCATGGAACAATTTAGCTTATGTTTCCCCTTCACACTTTGATAAACATTTGGCTTGTAATAATGGTACATTTACTCTCATTTATGTAATTCGTTTGAACACTGTGTTTTGTACCATTGATGATGTCGGTCCATGTGTGTGAATTTGAGATCCTGGCGCACATGTGATTTGGCACCCGAATGCTCTTTTACATCCGGGTGTGACAGAAGTGGTACCAAAGCCGTGTTGACCGTAGGATCACGCAGCCTAGTTAGAAACAGCCGTTTAGAATGTCCCTTTTGGGTGGAATACACCATTGGATCTACTAACTGCCTTACTAACCTGTCTCATTAGACTTTATCTATTAGCCTTATCTACTTACTTTTACTAACACTTCAGTGTATTCACTTACTTCCTGCATTTATTACCTTGTTATCATTTATTGCTTCTTGCTTATCATATTGCATTTATATTCTTGTTTCAACTTTTATTACTTATTACTTGAACCTTTCTTGTATACCTTGTCCTTTATTATCATTCTACTCATATTACCTTCTTGTTCCTTGTTTTTCATTTATTACTTGAGTTATGTTTTATTTCTGCCTTGACAATCAATTTCATTACCTTGTTTTTACTTTATACCTTCATTACTTGTTTCCATATCTCGCCATAAATACCACCAAAGTTCATATTGTCCATCCATTGTATAATCTTGGTTCATCTTCATTACACATACACTTTTACCTTCATTTATGTTATTCATTTATCTATCATTGTCATGATCTATTAACCGTTTCCTGCATGTCTATGATCTTATGCATAAGTAGATGACTCGCCATTTGACCTGCCGCAAGAGCATCATTAGTTTCCGTCCCGTTCAAGCTGTGGAGTTCTCGTTGACTGGTCGCGTGGATAACATCGTGTTCCAGCCTAACCAGCATCTTGATGATGGTGCTAACCTCCAAGACGTGGAACCCTATGAAGGACAACAACCACCTCAAGCTTTGGTGGTGCATGGAAGGGCGCCTTGCTGGGCAGCTGGAGGAGATGATCCCTTCGGTGATTATGACGACATGGATGATGATGATGAGGATGCACCTCGAGGACCTGGAGGACCCGGAGGACCTGGTGGACCTGGAGGACCTGGAGGTCAAGATGGACTTTTTGCTGCCGATGATGGGTGGATTGTGACAGTCTGCACAAGGGATGGTGGAGAATGTTCCTTCCACAGTGAGCTGAAGCGTCTCCTTGACCAGCAGCTGGGACATGGCATGTTCTCAGTGGAGTATCGCAGTGAGCATTGGAGTCACCCAGACTACCCGGCGTACTGGAAGGTCTGGGCACACGTCGGCAGGCCTAACCCGATGCTGAGGGAACTGAGGATCATGTCCATACATGAAGCTGTGGCTGAGAGGTCTACCCAGATGGCGGGCATTAATGATGCTGCTCGTCAGGCTTTCTACGCGTACCGTGATCACTTCTTCGAGGAGATCAGCCAGGATGAACGCCGCTACTACCCTCGCCATCACCGTGGAGAGTTGGCAATGACTATTGCTTCCACCACTGATGAGCAAGACCCCCGCATGCACAGGACTGTCAAGCTGGTGGCGGTCACTAACACCGAGCTCAATAGTTCACTAGTGGAGCTGAAGCAAGTGAGGAAGGAGCTAGATGACGCCAGGAAGAGGATCGCGCAGCTGGAAGCTCAGATCACTGGAGTGCCACCGCCTTCACCTAAGTGGCCTACTTTCTCTCCGCCCCGTGAAGATCCAGTCTATGGAGATGCGAGCGCTCGTACTACTATAGAATAGGAGCTATTCCCAGCTTAGTAATAAATAGTGTCATGCTTAGAACGTTAGCACGATCTTAGTTATGCGAGTCTAGTGTTTAGTGGTTTTGCTTAGTGTACTTTGCTTGGTCTGTGTGAGAACTTAATTTATTATTGTGTTAATGGTGTGATTTGGTTATTTGTAATGAGTGTGATGAGTTGTGGGTTATGTCCACAACGCATCAAGAACAAGATTAAGTATTAAGTTTTTATGAGATAGTTAGTTTGGGTTATCATCGGTCTCCTTTATTTGTGCTTTATCATATTTCATATCGCTTTATCTTATCAGTCTTACTTTATCATGATCAGTTCATTATCTATATATTACATCTGTTATGAGTACTGTGTTTATCAACTGAGAAAGGAAAGTTACTATCAGCTGGTTCACACTTTGAGGAAAGAGTATAACTTTGCAGTTTACATTACAGCTCAGGTTTACACATATGAACTATATCTGATTTTATTATATTATTTCTATACATCAGATGCCTGTCAACACTAGGAGCAACACCAATGGAGGAAACAATGGGCAGTCCAACAACAACAACAACAATGATCACAGCGGGACTAATGCCAACCCTCCTCCTCTGAATCAGCCCATGACCATAGAGCAGTTGATGACTATGCAGACTCAACTAATGCGAGGGATGGCCCATATTATGAACCACATGCAGCAGAACCAAAATCAGAATCGGAACCATCATCAAGGAGGTAACAACGCGTTTGCCCCACCTAGGGACAAGCGTGGAGAGTTCATGAAGGGACGTCCACCGTTCTTCTCTCACTCAGCTGATTCTATGCAAGCTGAGGATTGGCTTAAAGCTGTGGAGAAGCAGATGGTCATTGCTCAGTGCAATGACAGGGAGAAGGTTCTGTATGGCTCTGGGCAGCTTCAGGGAGCCGCACAGGACTGGTGGGATTCGTACTGCTTTGCACATCAGGACCCGGATACTATCACTTGGGATGAGTTCAAGGTCGCCTTCAAGACTCATCATGTGCCTGCTGGATTGGTGAAGCTGAAGAAGAAGGAGTTTCTGTCTCTAAAGCAGGGCTCCATGACAAGTTCACACAGTTGTCGCGGTATTGCCCCAATGAAGTGGAGAATGATGAAGACAAACAAGACCACTTCCTGGAAGGTTTGAATGATGGTCTGTCCTACATGATGTCAAATGTCAAGTATGCCAGTTTCCAGGAGATGGTGGACAGGGCATTGGTGCTTGAGAGCAAGCGCCGCAAGATGGAAGACAAGAAGAGGAAGTATAATTCCTCTCAGCAGCAGGCTGGTGCCAGCTGTCCCCGCTACAACAATCAGCAGGGCCCTCAGTCTCGCCCTGCATATCAGTCTAGTAACCAAGGACAGCAGCAGAATGTCAGGTACAGCAACCAGAGTCAGCAGACGAGCCAGTGCTACAACAACAACCAAGTGCAGCGCCCCGCTCGTCAGGCGCCTCGTCAGAATGCCCCAGCACCATCAGGCTCTCGCCAGAACTCCAACACTGTCCCAGCAAATCCCAATGCCAACCCCACCCCCACTGGAAATACCTGTTTCAAGTGTGGTCAGCTGGGACACTATGCGAATGCTTTCCCCCAGAGGCAGAAGAACAACAATGGAAGGGTGAATCATGTGAAGCTGGAAACTGCTGAGGAAGCTCCAGATGTGGTAGTTGGTATGTTCCTTGTCAACTCTTGCCCAGCTACTATTTTGTTTGATACTGGAGCATCACATACTTTTATAAGTGCACAGTTTGTTGAGAAACATAGTATAGCCACCTGTACCATGCAAAACACCATGATAGTTAAATCACCTGGGGGAAAGATGCATACTAATACTTTGTGTCCGGGAATGAGCATTAAAATAAGGGGGGTAGATTTTCCTGTCAATCCTATTGTGTTGGGTTCAGAAGGTTTAGATATGATATTGGGAATGAGATGGTTGTCCAAGTTTAAGGGTACTATTCAGTGTGCTGAGAAGTCAGTTGCTCTAACAGCACCTAGTGGGAACAGAATTGAGGTCAGAGTTTCTATGTCACCTAGCAGTGAAGGAACAGTTTACCATGTGAGCGGTGGATCAGTAGAAGATATTTGAGTTGTGAAAGAATTCCCTGATGTGTTTCCAGAGGATTTGCCAGGTATGCCACCAGAATGTGAGATTGAATTTGTTATTGATTTATTACCTGGTACTGCACCCATATCTAAGAGACCTTATAGAATGGCTGTTAATGAGTTAGAAGAACTTAAGAAACAACTAAGGGAGTTACAGTCTAAGGGGTATATCCGTCCTAGTTCCTCACCTTGGGGAGCTCCAGTCATCTTTGTAGAGAAGAAGGATGGGACACAGAGGATGTGTGTAGACTATAGATCTTTGAATGAGGTCACAATTAAGAATAAATACCCTTTGCCTAGAATAGAGGACTTGTTTGACCAGTTGAAAGGAGCTTGTGTGTTTTCCAAGATAGATCTGAGGTCAGGTTATCACCAGTTGAGGATTAAACCTAGTGATATTCCAAAGACTGCTTTCACCACCAGATATGGACTTTATGAGTATACAATTATGTCTTTTGGGTTAACTAATGCTCCAGCTTACTTTATGTATCTGATGAATAAAGTTTTTATGGAGTATTTGGATAAGTTTGTGGTAGTCTTTATTGATGATATCTTGATCTACTCCAAGACTGAGGAAGAACATGAGGAACACCTGAGGCTTGTGTTGCAGAAGTTGAGGGAACATCAGCTCTATGCCAAGTTGAGTAAGTGTGACTTTTGGTTGAAGGAAGTGTCTTTTCTTGGTCATGTCATTTCAAATGGGGGAGTTGCTGTTAGTCTGAAGAATGTGGCAGATGTTCTTAAGTGGAGTCCACCTCAGACTGTTGGAGAAATCAGAAGTTTTCTTGGAATGGCTGGTTACTATCGGAGATTCATTGAAGGATTTTCCAGTATTGCTAAGCCCATGACTGCTTTGTTAGAGAAGGGTAAGCCATTCAAGTGGAATGAACAGTGTCAGGCTAGTTTTGAGGAGTTGAAGAAGAGGTTGACTACTGCACCAATTCTGACTTTGCCTGATGTGACTAATAGTTTTTCTATCTATTGTGATGCTTCCAAGCAAGGTCTGGGATGTGTACTGATGCAAGAGGGAAAGGTGATTGCCTATGCATCTAGATAGTTGAAAAGACATGAGGTAAATTACCCAACTCATGATCTTGAGTTAGCAGCAGTGGTCCATTCACTGAAGATCTGGAGACACTATATTCTGGGTCATAAGTGTGATGTCTACACGGATCACAAGAGTCTGAAGTACATCTTCACTCAGAATGATTTGAACCTGAGACAGAGAAGATGGTTAGAGTTGATCAAGGACTATGAACTGGAGATTCATTACCACCCTGGCAAAGCTAATGTAGTTGCTGATGCTCTGAGTAGAAAGAGTCAAGTGAATATGTTGGAAGCCACGGAGCTACCGATGGAACTACTAGCAGAATTTGAGTATCTCAATCTGTGGTTTGTTGCTAACACCCAAGGTACTTCCATGGACATAGAACCAACTCTTGAGCAGGTGATCAAAAAAGGTCAGAAAGAGGATGAAGAGATCAAAAAGATACTTAAGCTGATAGAGGAAGGTAGAGCACCTGGATTCAAAGTTGATCAAGAAGGAATTGTTTGGCACAAGGACCGATTGTGTGTGCCTGATATTCAGAGAATCAAGGATGTGATACTGAAGGAGTGCCATGAATCTGCTTACTCTATTCATCCAGGAGGAACTAAGATGTACCAGGACTTGAAACAAAACTATTGATGGCCTGGTATGAAGAAAGATATTGGTGAATATGTGGCATTGTGTGACACCTGTCAGAGAGTGAAAGTGGAACATCAGAGGCCAGCAGGGTTGTTGCAACCATTGAAGATACCTGAGTGGAAGTGGGATGAGATCAGCATGGACTTCATAGTGGGATTGCCGAAAACTCAACGAGGTTATGACTCAATATGGGTTGTAGTAGATCGATTTACCAAGGTAGCTCATTTCATACCGGTCAAAACTAACTACCGTGGAGATCAGTTAGTAGAAAAGTATATGGAACGGATTGTGTGTCTACATGGAGTTCCTAAGAGGATTGTGTCTGATAGAGGTACACAGTTTACATCAAAGTTTTGGGAGAAGCTGCATGATGCTTTGGGAACCGAGCTCAGATTCAGTACTGCTTATCACCCTCAGTCCGATTGTCAAACAGAGAGAGTCAACCAAATAGTGGAGGATATGCTCAGGTCTTGTGCTTTACAGTATGGAGATAGTTGGGATACTAGTTTGCCCTACGCCGAGTTCTCCTATAACAACAGCTATCAGACTAGTCTTAAGATGACTCCTTTTGAAGCCTTGTATGGAAGGAAGTGTAGGACTCCATTGTTCTGGAAAAAGACTGGTGAAAGGCAAGTGTTTGGCCCTGATTCATTGAGGATAGCCGAAGAAAGAGTTCAGTTCATCTGACAGACTCTGAAAGTAGCTCAGTCTAGACAGAAGAGTTATGCTGATGTGAGATGAAGGGAACTTGTGTTTCAGGCAGGTAATTATGTGTACCTGAAAGTGTCTCCGATGAGGGGTCTAAAGAGATTCAACGTCAAGGGAAAGCTAGCTCCAAGGTATGTTGGTCCTTTCAAGATTTTGGAAAGGAAAGGAGAGGTGGCTTATGAGCTTGAGCTGCCTGCTAGTTTATCCAATGTGCACAATGTTTTCCATGTCTCCCAATTCAAGAAATGCTTGAGAGTGCCTGAGGAACAATTGCCACTAGAGGAACTGGATTTACAGGATGATCTAACTTATGAAGAGAGTCCTATCAAAGTTCTGGACACAGCAGAGAGGATTACGAGGAGTAAAACTATCAGGATGTGTAAAGTACAATGGAAACACCATTCTGAGGAAGAGGCAACCTGGGAAAGAGAAGATGATCTGATATCCAAATACCCTCAGTTATTCTCTGGTTCACCCTAATCTCGAGGACGAGATTCTTTTAAGGGGGGTAGGTTTATAACACTCCAAATTTTTGAATTTTAAATTTAGTTTAAATTTGATTTAATTTTGGCTTAGTTTGAATTTTTGGGAAATTATTAAATAATTTACAAAATTAAATAAAATGAAATATAAGGTAGAAAACTTGTTTGTGTGCATTCGTGCTGCCGCACTTATTTTCGTTTGATTTGTTTGTTTGTGCTTGTTTGAGTTTTGGAGCAAGAAAGATTTAAATAGGAGAAATCTGTAAAAAAAAAAGGGGGAAGCGCCCTCCCTGGGCCTGCAGCGGCCCAGCCGCACCCCGCGCCCCTCCCCTCTCCCCGTGCGGCCCATCCCACGGCCCAGCCGCGCAGCAGCAGCAGCGCCCAGATTCCGCCCCCCTGCCGCTGACGCGTGGGCCCCGCGAGTGGGACCCACCGCCTTCTTCCACCTCCGGCCGTTTCGGAAACGGATGGCGCCGCCGCCCCGATTTCCGCGCGCACGCGATCCGAAGATCGCCCCAGCCTATAAAACCCCCTCTCACTCGCTCGCACGCGCCCCTAGATGCCCTACCGCAACCCTAGCCGCCGCAAAACCCTAACCCGAGCTCGAACTCGCCGAATCCGCGCCGCCGCCGTCGAGCTTCTCATCGCCGTCGTCATCTCGCGGCGGTGAGGCCTCCATCGTGTTCGCCTCGCCGAGCCGCGCACACCCGTGCCCTTGGCGTGCCCCCTGGTGCCCCAGTTCGCCGTCCCCGCGAGCTCCGGCCCGCGCCAATGGCGCCGCCGCGCGTAGCGCCGCCGCGGCCGGCCGCCCCGCCGCCTGCGCGTGCCCGCTCCGGTGCGCGCTACACCATGGACCGCGGCTCTGCCGCCCCGCACGGCCGGTCCACATGGACCCGGCCCATGCCGCCCCGCCGCTCTCTGCCCTGGCCCCGGTCCACCATGGACCGGTGGACCACCGCCGCACCCCGGTCCACCGCCCACGCCGTGAACCCGGCCATTCACGCGCCGCCACGTGGCCAGGCCGGCCACGGCCCCGTGCGCCCCTGTGTTTTTTGCAAATAAGCCCTCGGGTTTATTTTAAATTAACCCGCAGTCCAGTCCTTTCAAAAATATTTAAGTTTGTGCCCTTAGTTTTTGCAGTTTAACCCCTGGCTCGGTTAGAATTTATATATTTAATCCTAAATGCGTTTTAATTCAGTTATAATTAGTTTTAATTACGAAAAATAGTTCAGTTTATCTACAGAATTGCCATTCAACTTGTTTTAGCCATAACTTTTGCATCGTAACTCCGATTTAGGTGATTGTGGTCGCTATAGTTTAGTTTCGTCGAGTAGAATACAGTAGTACAATTGTTTTCTGTTTTTGCATGCTTTGGTGTACTGTTTCTGATTAAGCTTGTTTGCTTGCATGTATTGTTCCTTTGGTTGATGATTGTCGCATATAGCCAACGAGACGTTCGTGAAGGAAGAGGTTCAGGATCCCGCTGAGTTCGAGCAACCCGACATCGATCAAGGCAAGTGCAGACACCGTTTGATCATTTTGAACCTACTCATTCATGTTATTTACTTTATATGCATGTGTCCAATGAATGCAAACCCTAAGGACATGACTTGCTTTACTTACTATTCCTTGTTCACCTGGGGTTATGTATATGGGTAGTCTAGGCTATACTAGGTTTGCTTAGCTGCTCTACTTATCTTAAACACATGCCTAAACAAGTATTAATCTCTACTCAACTTGATGCTTAAACTGTGCTGAACCTTTGGTCACTGCGGTGATGGCGATGATGGATGCTTACAAGCATCGTGATGATGGTGGTGACAGGGGGAGCGGGTACCGTTGGTGGTCCGGTTTGCCGGGCGTACCCGTCTCTGCTCTCCGTAAGGACTTAGTCAGGGAGCAGCCCCGTGGGACATACAGTGCAGATCCAAGCTATATGGCTCTGGCTTGACTAATTAGCAGGACCTCCACTAGTAGGGTGTTACTTTCCGGGTAGGCGTGAGGAAGTAACTTGGGTAATGAATATTAAGTTGTCGGTTGATCGGTACGCCATGGCTATGGGTATCGACTGCCGAGCGCCCCGGCAAAAACTTGCGAGTGGCATCCTATTAGTTGGACCCTGTGAAAGGTCTCGTAGTGAGACCCTGCCTGCTCACCTTGGAAGTGTTTTGGGGAGTCGCGACCCCGGGCAAATGGGAATCACGACTTGGAGTGAACGTGCACACCTCTGCAGAGTGTAAAACTGATATATCAGCCGTGCTCATGGTCACGAGCGGCCCAGACCCTCACTTGATGAGCAAATTGGATTCACTAGTTACTTGGAGATGGAGCTTGGCGAGGGTGCTACCTCGTGTTTTGGGAGAATGGCTATTCCGTGTTGGTAGGATTGCTATCCTGTGTTAACAATTGGGGTTAATCCCTGGATTACTACAATAATTAGGATAGTACTTTAAAAGATGCTAATTACTACTTACACTAATTAAGGGTTGGGTTTATGCTACTCATAATTAGTAATAGGTTGTTCTAATAATAGTCATAATTAAAAGTGATCAACTAAAATGCTACCGCAGTTAAACCAAGTCAGCCTTACCTTGTTTTAAGCCTTGCATGTCATTACTTTCCGTCTGTGCTTGCTGAGTTCGACATGAGCTCACCCTTGCTATAATCATTAAAGGTTGCTCGGACGATCAGGAGTACAATTGCGATTTCCCTGAGGACTACCCTGAGTCTCCTGGTTGTTAGGCTCGTGTGGTTCTGCCGTCGACCTTCCTGTGGCAAGGTGGTCCTGCTACGTCGGCGTCTAGTTTCCCTTTTGTATCATGGAACAATTTAGCTTATGTTTCCCCTTCGTACTTTGATAAACATTTGGCTTGTAATAATGGTACATTTACTCTCATTTATGTAATTCGTTTGAACACTGTGTTTTGTACCATTGATGATGTCGGTCCATGTGTGTGTATTTGAGATCCTGGCGCACATGTGATTTGGCACCCGAATGCTCTTTTACATCCGGGTGTGACAGAATGGCACAATGACGCGCAGCCTATACACATAGGGACAGGGGCTCGCACTATACCCAAAACAGTTCAGCCCCTCCGCCCTTTCGGGTAACCTCTAATAAGCTAGAAAAGCTTACTCATACTTGACTAAAGCCAGAGCCATATAGCCCTCATAGTTGTACGAGTTGTCCCAGCTTTTGCCAAGGGATAAGTCCTTATGGAGGGTCAAGATCAATCTGTCAAAAGCCAGAGTTCTTTCCACCCTTTATGTTCAAGTTGCCAGAAAGCTTATTTTATTGTTTATTGTATATTCAAATATTCATGTTACAAGATCATGGATTAATAACCAAGCACTAGCAAGAACTACCCAAATGCATATCCAAATAGGTAACAAGGAATTCAGGATAACAATCATCTATGATTTTGCTAAGGTCATCAAGGTGGACACATGCATATGTGTAATACCCGATTTTAAGGACAAAACCAGATATGTACTATATGTGAGTTTTAGAAAACAAATCTCACATATAGCTACAAATAAGGGGTAATATCAAAAGACAATGCATAAATATATAACGTACTTAGTATAAAAGTGATAACCTTCAGTATAAAACAGCGGATAGATAACTCCAAACTTTGGGTATTAGCTCCTCTCCGTAGGATCAAACTGACTGGTTGATCACAAGCCTAATGCATCTCCTGAAGTGTGGGGGAAATTGCAAGAGTGAGCACATATCGTACTCAACAAGTATAACCAGGGGTTCATGAGGCTCAAATAGCTGACACTGGTTTGACTGCATTTAGCTTTTATATGTAGATAGGACATTTATATTTGGATAGCAAATGTCAAGGTAGCATGATAAATCCCATAACCACATGATCAATGTATACAAGAATTAAGAATAACACAAATAAAAAACATAATAAACCATCATTTATTATCATTAATCATGTTCATCAGTGTCCATCTATTCCGTCAGTTTTCCGGGCTGCCCGTATCCGTGGGCACGGCTAGTATACCAGATTTAACACTCTGCAGAGGTTGTACATCTTTACCCATGATTCGTGATTTACCCTTTTGCCCGAGGTCATGAGTCTCTTAACCCCCTTCCTAGGGAGGTCGGTAGGGATCACTATGAAGCCTTTCAAAGGTTTCGTCTAACAAGTTAGGGCCATTAGATTCACTCGGTAGGCAGATATAGAGCCCCCCTTCCATGGCACATAACCCGCAGCCTATACACATGGACAGAGGCCACACTATACCCAACGTGTCTAGCCATTCTTACGCCATTTAAGGTAACCGCTAACAAGCTAGAAAAAAGGTCCTCATACTGAGCTAAAACCAGAGCCATGTAGCCCTCATGGTTGTACGAGTTGTCCCAGCTTTTGCCAAGGGATAAGTCCTTATGGAGGGTCAAGATCAATCTAGCAAATGCTAGAGTTCTTTCCACCCTTTTATGTTCAAGTTGCTAGAAAGCTTATTTTATTGTTTATTGTATATCCAAATATTCATGTTACAAGATCATGGATTATTAATCAAGCACTAGCAAGAACTACCCAAATGCATATCCAAAATAGGTAACAAGGAATTCAGGATAACAATCATCTATGATTTTACTAGGGTCATCAAGGTGGACACATGCATATGATATATTGTATTAATTGTGTATAGGGAACAAGGATAATCCCCAGTTATACTTGCCTTGATCAAAGCTCTCCTGAGCATGCTGGTCTTCAAAGTCTTGGTCTTGCTCACCAACGTACGGCTCTCCGTCTATTCTCGAACATCAATCAACAACACGCATTCCAAAGTAGACAATCATACACGAAGCAAACAAACTATATTTAGAACAATACACCAAACAGTGGTAAAACAAATATAAAAGTTTACCAAAATATTCTACGCAGCGCTACGATCACACAAACGTAAAGTTCACGAAAATCAGAGCTAAAACAAATAAGAAACATCTACCAAGAGATTTACTTAAAAATAAAATTTATTCTTAAACTTTATTTTTAAGATTATGTAAAACATGTATGATACTCCTGAGAAAATCTAAATTAAATTATGTCAAATTATATCTTAATTTTAAAAGCCATGTTAGCTAATCAAATATTTATGAGAGCATCAATTTGAATTATGTATAAAACGTCTAGGCATAAAACCAATATTGATTTTTAAATCACAAAGTGTTGCATCAATGCTAATCAATTTTATATCTAATTATAAAAATATTAGCGTGCGACAACATAACTAGTTAGAGAATTTTAGTTTAGTACAGATGTACTTGAAAGGAAATCTCACAAGGCATAAATAGATGTCCAGACACAATCAGAGAAAGTATTTTGCAATTAGCCATGACTTAGTTTTGTTCATGGCCGGAAATAGATACGTTGACACAAACAGGATTAGTTTGTCAGCTTGCATTGTTTGACCAAGAATGACAAGCAGCTAGCAGGGAGGGCATCACGATATTAAACTTTCAAAAGTGCCATAGATATTTTAATACAAAGCAAGGAATAGATTATTGATTAGGATATAACGATAAACCAAAAAAAACAAAGTGACATGGGCTCACGTTGGAGGATTTGCTCAGGATGACTGGATATGTGTATGTATTTTTATTGTATTTGTGGATTTATTTTTTAAAGGAAAACGGCCACATATCGTATAGATGACATCATCAAGCTAGCTTTGACATCAAAGATAGCAATGAAGCCCGGCCAGGGACGAAGCTTTCTCTGGACCTATGAACACAACGTACATGTCTCGATACTGTCTTCTCTAAGCTAAGAGTACCCATGGACGAGGACGAATCGGTGAACTCACCTAGCTCAAAGATGATGATGAGAGCGGACAGAAAACAACAGGTGCCTTAAGATGACGACGGTGAGCTTCCTGCAAACATCGGCATGCCATGAGTAGAGTTGAACGAGAGAAAGAGAGATCGGAGGCTTCGAGCGACCAAGGAGAAGCTCGGTGAGCACCTTACGGAGGCGATGGGCCAGCGAGACGGCAATATTGAGTTGGCGGCGGCGGCGGCGGCTGCTCAAGCGAGAGCGAGGGCAGGACATCCGGACATGTGATGCTAAAAAGAAAAGATCGACGCATACTAGGTGTATATATATACATAGGAGAGGACGAGTTGGACTAGGGTTAGGATTTATTATTTTCGGAATTAAATAATTTCATAAATAAAATAATTCTAGAAAAGTCCAAAATTATTATTTAAACCGTAAAAAAATAAATATCCCAAAGCTTCAAAAATTTAGAAAAATTTTTCAGAGACATTATGGAATATAAAGAACCCAAATAAAGTATTTGGAGCTCATGATAATATAATTGGGAGCATCTAAAAATTAGATTATTATGCTCACAGATAAGTGGGAACAAGTTCTAGAAAAGGCCAGAAAAATTGCCGTGAAGTTTGTAGAGATTGCTGGATGGACGAGAAACTGAAAGGAATAACTTAGGTTTGAAAGAAAATATTCTGAAAGACTGTGAACAAAATCTTGACCTAAGAGACAAGAAATTTGATTGTAGAAAAAGATAAATGCATGTCATAGAAAGAAGACCGACAAACTAAACGTATTTTAAACACTTTGCTCACTCTCAACACATAAAAGAAGCAACAAGCAAACATAAACTCATATGCATCAGCATGTATGCACAACAATGTTGCTAAGCCTTATGATAAATTTTATTTTAATAAAAATATTATTTTTTCTACATTTTCTTGAGCATAAAATAAAAATTTAAATTATTTTAGCTCTATTCCCAAAAACCAAATTTTGGGGTGTTACAATATGATATATATATTGTATTAATTGTGTATAGGTAACAAGGATAATCCCCAGTTATACTTGCCTTGGTCAAAGCTCTCCTGAGCCTGCTGGTCTTCAAAAGCTTGACCTTGATCACCAACGTATCGCTCACCGTCTATATCCGATCATCAATCAACAACACAAAATCCAATATAGACAGTCATACACGAAGCAAACAAGCTATAATTAGAACAATACACCAAACAGTGGTAAAACAAAGATAAAAGTTTATGAAAATATTCTACGCAGCGCTACGATCACACAAACGTAAAGTTCACGGAATCGGAATTAAAACGTAGAAGTTATGAATTTTCTAAGATTTCCTATAGATAAATAATTAATTAAATGTTACTGCGAAGATAAAAAGTTTCAAAACAGAGAAATAATGTTACTAGCATATAGAGCTCATAATTACGAATCCAACGCAATTTGAACGGGTCAAATCGGAGTCAAAATGAATATTTTATGACCGAAACAAATTCAGTGGCAAAACTGTAATTTCTGGAAAGCGTATTTTCGAACTTAGCCAGCTGTTTCCGTCTTCCGAACTGAGAAAGCGTATTTTAGGGTTTACGTCATGGACTGCGGGTTTATTTGGCAAAAGTTCAGGGGCTCTTTAGAAAAACACACGTGAACCGTTAACTTCTTTTGTGGGACGTTGATCTTCGATCCGACGGCCAAGATTGCTCTGGGAAAAAGACAGGGGGACACCGGCGACGGCCTGGCCGGAGCAGAGCCTCCCCGCGGCGGCGCCATGGGGGAGTTCGCCGGAGCTCGTGGTCCGGCCGACTCCGAGCATCATTCTTCGAAAGGAAAACACCAGGGAAACGAGAAGCTCACCGCGGTCCCGCTGGAGTACTTTGCTGGGGCCGAGGGGCAACGAAAGAGGCTCACGGTGTGCGGCGGCTTGCTCCAAATCCAGCGAGATGCAAAACTGAGGAAGATGATGGTTAGGGCTCAAATTCCGCGGCGCGGTTGGAAAAAGGAGGTGCGGGGTGAAGCTGGAGGCTTTATATCGGGTCAAGGAAGGCAAATCCCGCATAGAACGGAATTGGGAAAGATTTGGTGGGAGTGTTCGGCTCGGTCACGACTTGGAGGAAGAAGAACAGGGCACTGACAGGCGGGCCCGGGTTGTCAGACGCAGAAAGGAGGGAGGGGAGGGAGTGCGTGCGGTTGGGCCGGCTCCTGGGCCGTGCGCTGGGCCAAGGCGGGGGAAGGGGGAAGGCGCGGGAGTCGCTGGGCCGCGGGGGAGGAGCTGGGCCGCAGCTCTGCTGCCGGGCTGCGGAGAGGGTGGAGGGAGTGGGCCGACGGGGAAGAAACCAGGCCTTCGGGCCAGAAAACAGATGGGGAACTTTTTTTTCTTTTCCTTTTGTTTTGTTTTCTTTTTGTTTCTTTTTATTTCAAAGTCTTTTCAAAGCAGTTTCAAATCATTTTGATAATATTTTGAATTTGCTCAACTCACACAGTACAAAAGTATAAATGCTCCAGCATGTATGCACATCCATGTTGCTAGATTCTATGATAAGTTTTATTTTAATGGAAAATATTATTTCCCTATATTTCATGAGCACAGAAATTCATAATTAAATCATTTTAGCTCTATTTTCCAGAAAACAATTTTTTGGATGTTACAAATCTACCCCCCTTAAAATGAATCTCATCCCCGAGATTCGGAAGTGGTATGGATTCCGAAAGAGAAAACAAGAACAAGATCTTGATATCTATTTCAACTTCACAACTTGTATTCCAATGTAAACACGTATGTCTCGGGATCACAACTTGTGAATAGAGTTTCCACAGAATGTCTATTATTCGTAATTGATCATTGTCCATCTTGACTATCAATGTTTTTTTTCTTATACCACTCAAAGATATGATAACTTAACATGGATATGCCTTCTCAGGTAGGAGTGGACCACCTTGATACTCGATTCTTTTCCCTGATGGTGTGGTTAAGAAAATTTTCCACTGAGTAGCATAGATCACTCCTGCGCACATAACCATCCATTGCCAAGAACCAAAGGAATGTCAAGTGACTCTAGCACAATTGTGGTTTACAGTAAAGCTTTCCTTCTACGCTTCCGTCGTTGTGGATTCTAATTGGCTCCATGTCAACTTGCCTTTCTGTATTATTATTTTGATTACACTCAGCTTTGTCATACTCATAGCATCTTTCTTCAAAGGCATGATGATCATACTCTTCCCACATATCCATGAGAGGTGTCATATTATGCTCCTAATCCATGGGACACTACACTCCCCGTCATCAAGTGACCAATGTTAGTAACTCAACATAAATAGTTGATCATAATCCATAGAATATCTCAGAAGACGATTATTACTTCAAAATGCATCATCCTGTGATATCAGGGTACTACCCCCTTAAAATGAGATTGATTGGGGGACACTAGGGACTACTTCTCCTATCCTTTTTAGACGCTACACGGCATATAGTCTTTTCAATTCGCTGTACCGGGTCTCCTGATCCAAGGTTAGTTTCATCGCTAAGTTCCAATTATCGGTACCTTTATCACGGTTAAGTTGCTTCACTCTCACTTTGTACATATAGCTTTGTAAACTTTGGTGTCATCTGATCCTCATACACAGCTCTCAATCCATGACTATCAGCAATGACATATATCTCCATTGATATTCTCTAAATGAGATGATATTCTTGAACCAAAACAAATTTATCGAACACTTGTTATCCTCACATATGATCCAACATTAGCCAATCCTTCTCATTGTAACTCCTTTAATTAGGCTACCCCCTTATGAAAATTAAACTATGGGCACAAGAAAGGTAGCTTGCATGTTTTCCAGACAAGTTCACTAACATTGAGAACTTTTGACATCCAAAGATCTTATGTGCAAGAGAGCAAACAGGTATCCTGAAATTTTCCTCTTAATATGTAAACACCGGTGTAGTAAAACAGGTATAACTCTTATTCTATTAATCCAATAGAGTTGTAGCTTATACCGTTAGAAAACTTATGAAATTCTCTGCAACTTTCATGAAGAATACTTCCTTAGGTTCTGTCTTTAAACTTAGGTAAAACAGCCATACATAATACTCCTCCTGACAGTGTCTCAGCACCTATGCAGTAACTTGCAGCTGTCATATCTTGAGCTACGTAACTCATCTGGAGATGATCCATATATTTTTGAAAAGCTTAGGACATCCTCTACAACTTTCGCATACAACTTTTTCCCAGTTTCTGAATTTAACTTGGATGAAAATAGGAAATACCAAAACTGTCCAGACTTTGATACAGAACAGAAACATCCACTTGTAAATATCATATCTCAGGTTCTACTTAGCCAAATAAGTTCCAGCTTATACCGTTGGAAAACTTAGCAAATCGTCTATAACTTTTCTATAGAACACTTTTCCAAATTCTATAGTTGTATTTGTCTCAAACAGCAAGTTCCTGAAACTGGTCCAGATTCTGGACAGCGCAGCTGCATCAAATTGTGATTTTTGTAACTTCAAAACCATAATAGCTATTAGGGTGATTCTTGCGGTCAGGGAAATATCATGAAGTCTATTTGGTCCCAGAAAAATTTGATAAACTTTGCATGATCAGAACTTGAGATACACCAGTATTATTGCAAACTGCTCCAGAAATCAACAAGGGAGGGAAACAGGATATAACCAAACCCAACTACTTATTTCATTACTCCTTATGCCTTAGACCAAAAAACTAAATGAAATTGTGAAGTAATTCCACAAGATCATTGCAATCATTACATAGATCCAAATCAAGCATAAACATAATAACAGACCAATTAAGCATTGAAGGTTCACACGTCACTCAACTTGCGATACTATCGTTCTCTTCATATAAAGGGCAAAGTCCTAGAACTTATATTTCAAAGACGCGAGAAGGTGGTAAGAAAAGGTTCTAACAGTATACCAAATCAAGGAGTAAAGGTAAGAACAAGTACTTTTAAAATAAGCAACAAGGTAGAGACAAATAGCAAGGATAGGGATATAGTATGGATAAAAATACCAAGGTTTATAGAGCAAGGATTTTATGACAATTCCAAAACCTTAAGACGACCACTTTCTAACTAGGCTTGCGTCCTACAGCCAGCATTGCTCAGATACCACTTTGTAATACCCGATTTTAAGGACAAAACCAGATATGCACCATATGTGAGTTTTAGAAGTCAAATCCCACATATAGCTACAATTAAGGGGTAATATCAAAAGACAATGCATAAATATAACGTACTTAGTATAAAAGATATAACCTTCAACATCAAACAGCGGATATACAACTCTAAACTTCGGGTATTAAGTTCTCTCCACAGGATCCAACTGACTGGTTGATCACAAGCCTAAACTCCTCCTGAGGTGTGGGGAAAATTGCAAGAGTGAGCACATATCGTACTCAATAAGTATAACCAGGGGTTCATGAGGCTCAATAAGCTGACACTGGTTTGACTGCATTTAGCTTTTATATGTAGATAGCATATTTATCATTGGATAGCAAATGTCAAGGTAGCATAGTAAATCCCATAACCACATGATCATTGTATACAAGAATTAAGAATAACACATATAAACAACATAATAAACCATCATTTATCATCATTAATCATGTTCATCAGTGTCCATCTATTCCGTCAGTTTTCCGGGCCGCCCGTATCCGTGGGCACGGCTCTGCAAAGGTTGTACATCTTTACCCATGAGTCATGATTTTTACCCTTTTGCCCGAGGCCCGTCGACCTCTTAGCTCACTTCCAAGGAAAGCCGGCAGGGTTCACTATGAAGTCTTTCAAAGGTTCGTCTAACAAGTTAGGGACGCAAGGTTTCCTTTGCGCGCAGATATAGATACCCCCCTTCCAAATGGCACAATGACGCGCAGCCTATACACATAGGGACAGGGGCTCGCACTATACCCAAAACGGTTCAGCCCCTCTGCCCTTTCGGGTAACCTCTAACAAGCTAGAAAAGCTTACTCATACTTGACTAAAGCCAGAGCCATATAGCCCTCATGGCTGTACGAGTTGTCCCAGCTTTTGCCAAGGGATAAGTCCTTATGGAAGGTCAAGATCAATCTGTCAAAAGCCAGAGTTCTTTCCACCCTTTATGTTCAAGTTGCCAGAAAGCTTATTTTATTGTTTATTGTATATTCAAATATTCATGTTACAAGATCATGGATTAATAACCAAGCACTAGCAAGAACTACCCAAATGCATATCCAAATAGGTAACAAGGAATTCAGGATAACAATCATCTATGATTTTGCTAAGGTCATCAAGATGGACACATGCATATGATATATATTGTATTAATTGTGTATAGGTAACAAGGATAATCCCCAGTTATACTTGCCTTGATCAAAGCTCTCCTGTGCCTGCTGGTCTTCAAAAGCTTGACCTTGATCACCAACGTATCGCTCACCGTCTATATCCGATCATCAATCAACGACACACAATCCAATATAGACAGCCATACACGAAGCAAACAAGCTATAATTAGAACAATACACCAAACAGTGGTAAAACAAAGATAAAAGTTTATGAAAATATTCTACGCAGCGCTACGATCACACAAACGTAAAGTTCACGAAATCAGAATTAAAACGTAGAAGTTATGAATTTTCTAAGATTTCCTATAGATAAATAATTAATTAAATGCTACTGTGAAGATAAAAAGTTTTAAAATGGAGAAATAATGTTACTAACATGTAGAGCTCATAATTACAAATCCAACGCAATTTGAACGGGTCAAATCGGAGTCAAAATGAATATTTTATGACTGAAACAAATTCAGTGGCAAAACTGTAATTTCTGGAAAGCGTATTTTTGAACTTAGCCGGCTGTTTACGTCTTCCGAACTGAGAAAGCGTATTTTAGGGTTTACGTCATGGACTGCGGGTTTATTTGGCAAAAGTTCAAGGGCTCTTTAGAAAAACACACGTGAACCGTTACCTTCTTTTGTGGGACGTTGATCTTCGATCCGACGGCCAAGATTGCTCTGGGAAAAAGACAGGGGGACACCGGCGACGGCCTGGCCGGAGCAGAGCCTCCCCGCGGCGGCGCCATGGGGGAGTTCGCCGGAGCTCGCGGTCCGGCCGACTCCGAGCATCATTCTTCGAAAGGAAAACGCCAGGGAAACGAGAAGCTCACCGCGGTCCCGCTGGAGTACTTTGCTGAGGCCGAGGGGCAACGAAAGAGGCTCACGGTGTGCGGCGGCTTGCTCCAAATCCGGCGAGATCCAAAACTGAGGAAGCCGATGGTTAGGGCTCAAATTCCGCGGCGCGGTTGGAAAAAGGAGGTGCGTGGTGAAGCTGGAGGCTTTATATCGGGTCAAGGAAGGCAAACCCGCATCGAACGGAATTGGGAAAGATTTGGTGGGAGTGTTCGGCTCGGTCACGACTTGGAGGAAGAAGAACAGGGCACTGACAGGCGGGCCCGGGTTGTCAGACGCAGAAAGGAGGGAGGGGAGGGAGTGCGCGCGGTTGGGCCGGCTCCTGGGCCGTGCGCTGGGCCAAGGCGGGGGAAGGGGGAAGGCGCGGGAGTCGCTGGGCCGCGGGGGAGGAGCTGGGCCACAGCTCTGCTGCCGGTCTGCGGGGAGGGTGGAGGGAGTTGGCCGAGGGGGAAGAAACCAGGCCTTCGGGCCAGAAAACAGATGGGGAACTTTTTTTTCTTTTCCTTTTGTTTTGTTTTCTTTTTGTTTCTTTTTATTTCAAAGTCTTTTCAAAGCAGTTTCAAATCATTTTGATAATATTTTGAATTTGCTCAACTCACACAGTACAAAAATATAAATGCTCGAGCATGTATGCACATTCATGTTGCTAGATTCTATGATAAGTTTTATTTTAATGGAAAATATTATTTCCCTATATTTCATGAGCACAGAAATTCATAATTAAATCATTTTAGCTCTATTTTCCAGAAAACAATTTTTTGGGTGTTACAACTTTTATGGTGGTTTGAGGCATGAAATATATTATATTGTTTATCATAAACATTTTTGACTATCAACCATTTGTTCCAGTTTGCAATGCTAGCAGAAAAAGAATTGTAGGGATATGAGCAAAAGAACCAGACCAACATTAGTGACAACCTCAACCAGGTATTAGCAAGGGTGGAGTAAGCATTTGTGAAGATTGAGACCGCGATAAGAAGGCAGTGGCTGCTTTCACCGATGCAACAGCAACATCTTCACCACCACCACCCACAACCATTCAGCAGGTAAAACTTTAATTCATGCTGCAATTGTATAACCTGATAGAGAGAGTGCTACTAGTGAAAATGAATAGATTGATATTAAATCTAAAAATCACCAAATATCTAAATTGAAAGATTCTTCTATTCTTGCTATGAAATATGATATTGCTGAAATTGGTGACGATGTGCTGAATTTTTCCACCACTCATGCTATAATAGAGCAACATTTAGTGGACACTAAACTTAAATACATTTGTCACAAAATTGTTATGCTATTGATTGTGATAAAGAAGATCGAGTTGTGTGATAGTGCTTCTGTTATACATACGCCACAACTAATGAATGGGATTGATTCTTTTGTTTTGGACCAAAAATAGTTATGCAAAAAATAAACAATGCTTCCAATTGCCACTGAACGAGATGAACTAAATTTTTGTCTTCTTTAAATACTTTGGGATATACTGAGTTCAAAGCTCTGTGTGCTCTGAGTAGTTTGGGGGAGAAATCTGAATGTACTGAATTGTCATGGTTTCTTCACCCACGTGTCTGACATTCTAGATTATAGTTGCACGCACTAGATTAAAACTAAAAAAACCCTAAACACAATCCACGACTAGCTAGGTCATATTCAGATCCATCATCCTAACAAAATGACATTACCATGGGCTATGCTGCAAAAACATTCGCATGCATCAAGCAGGTGCTGAATAAAAAACACTGAATCCAATCACAGCGATGAACAAACTGTGGATCATATATACCAGGCCATGGGTGGAGGAGCTTGGACCGGGGCCTTCGCCGTAGTCGCCACGCTTATTGGTAGTCGCTGCCCTCGGCGACGCGGACTCAGTTGAGGGTACCTTATTCTTCATTTCCTTTCTCCTTGCCAGTGCCTCTATCTTTGCTGTCGCAAGGAGCTTGGCCCTACTAGTGATGACGGGGGCCTTCCTTGTGGACGGCAGTAGGTAGTATGGGATGGCCTTCCTCTTAAAGACCTGCGGGGGGGGGGGGGGTCATGTCCTCCTTCACCTCTCCAGAGAACGAGCAGCGGCAGGGAACTTCACTGTCTTGTCAACCTTCTTCATCATCTTCCTTGGTGGCGGCTAACCATATAGCTGTGGCGGCAAGCAGGGGAGGCAAGAGGCCAGAGTGGAGTTGGATGCGGGTGCAACCGGAAAGGCGAGAGATGAGTGGACAAACAAGAGAGGCCAGGAGTTAATAATGTGAGAGTGAAGGTGAGTAGCATTGGCAAGTTGAAGGAGTAAAGGATCAATGCATGAGAGAGTGAAGGATGCGGTTGGTCCACTTGTTGGCCTCGTATAGACGCGTTCTAAAAACACGCGTTTGTAAAGTTATAGATTGTAAAAAAAGGACATTCATGGATATTGACAGAACAATCACAACAACATTACAACGTGTTAACATTGTTCACAAATGAAAAGAACATATAGTCACAACAAATTAATTGTTTGGACAGAACATAATTAACACAACATATTAGTTCATGATTCAAAGTGTAGCTTCTTCTACTCGTTGTTGTCGAACACATGGTTCACTACCTCCTGGGCCTCCGTGATGTACACAATCTTAGCCGTGTACACGCCAAAGTCGTCGATCAAGTCATCATGATTGTCTAGACCATGGCCCATTGGGAAACTTGTATCCATGGAAAGCAGGTCATAATGCCCCATTTGTCCTGTTGTTGGCCATGTACAGATGCATTCTGACAACACCCGTGTCTTGACTATTTGAATTACATGAACCCTATGCAACACTTCTTAAGTACGAAATATTTATGCTTGTTCATTTTCTTTATTTGCATAAAAATTCCGGATGGGTAATATGGCAAGAGGGGTGAATAGCCTAATAAAATTTCTACAAATTCACTAGAGTAAAAAGTTAGTAAAAATCAAAGTGAAACTTTTAACTCTAGCTCTATTTAAGGGTTTACAAGCCATCTATCCCAACAATTCTAGTTAGCCAGATCACTAGGTACACGAGAGCTATAACACTACAAGCTATACTACTGAACCAAGCTACCCAAGGCAAGCTAGCACTAAAGCTAATTACACTAGTTTGCGAGAATATAAAATAGAAAGAATGTGATCTTTATACCGCTACATAGGGGATGAACCATTCACCAAGATATGAACCAATCAATCCATGGAAGAATACCAAACAATCACAATTGAGACTTATGATTTTTCTCCCGAGGTTCACGTGTTTGCCGGCATGCTAGTTCCCATTATGTCAACTAACACTTTATGGTTCAGTGGTAAGAGGTGTTTTACGAACCTCATCCTCACGTAGGACACCGCAAGAACCTACCCATAAGTGAGTTAGCTTCATGACATGCAAAATCTACTAGAGTTGCCTTTGGTGCTCTGCTATAGAAGGCACAAGAACTCCTCACAAGATCATCGGAGCCGGCCACAAACAATCACCAACATGTGCTGGACCTCCACTACTGCTCCAATTCATCTAGGTGGTGGCAACCACCAAGAGTAACAAGAACTCCGCCACCACAATGATCCCCAAGTGCAACTAAATGCAATCACTTACTCAAATGCACTTGGAATCACTCTCAATCTCACAAAGATGGTGCATCTTTGAAGGAGATGTGTGGGAGATGTTTACTTAGACTCAAAAAGGATGTAAAGTATATTAATGTACTAAGAGTATGAGCCCCAAGCCAGCAAAACACTATATATAAGCCCCCCCAAAGAAATAGAGCCGTTGGCTCTCTGTTTTCAGAGAACTTGGGGTGATTAGATGCTCTAATCCGATCAAATGGACGCAGACACTAGCATTCAGTGCTCAATTGTCTACCATGTGTCCTCTGTCTTTGAATGTCATATGTTAGATTTTAATGGTTAACTTTGCACTCGATGCTCTCCACATGTTGATCGAACTCTAGACCTCAACATCAGATTGCTACCCAGAGAGGTTCCAAACTCTGATTTCCATTACCAGACGCGTCCGGTGATTGGTGACCGGACTTGGCCTTGCGTCCGGTGCTTCCAGAGCTTACATTTTAACACCTAGTTGAAAGGTCCTTGTTTGGTTTTGGTAATTGAGTGACAACTTAGGTGGACTAATAGTGTTTATGTGAGATACACAGGAAATTAGTCCACAGGGGATGATGGAGGAGCTCATTGCATATGAGACATGACATGGAGTCATGTGACCAAGGTGGAGAAGATCAAGATGAGGCTTGGCTTGATGGACCGGTTGCAAGAGTGAAGGGCAAGTCGGAGGCTTTGAAGCGAGGGACCGCGTGTGACGGTGAAGCTTGAGCAAGACTTGGCGCCGATGGACCGAGGCAATGGTGAAGAGCAAGTGAGGTCAAGATCGATGAACCAATACGGTCATGTGATGATATGAAGTGGATCATATCATTTGGTGATTGGTTGGTGCATGTGTTGCATCAACATTGGAGGAGTTGGAATGGAAAGCGCAAGGCAAAGGTATAACCTAGGGCATTTCCATTTCACCGGTCATAGGTGTGTAGAGAAGTTTATGACCGGATTTAGGATAGATGGCCGTACTATCAAGAGGGGCAAACTTGTTTGCATATCGGTCATCTAGTGCCACTTGAGCGATCTAACTTTGCATACGTGTTAGGATCGAGTGGCGTGGCAAGTTTGAGAGGCTAACTCCTTTGGGAAAATGTTTGTGAAAATGCTAACACACATGCACATGGTGGTGTACACTTGGTGGTGTTGGCACATTTGCAAAGGAGGTGGTGTTCCCAGGGTTGAGAGAGGTGTGGGTTCCTCTCTCCGGTGGGAAATAAGTGTATATTTTCTATTGAGCCGGTGGGAAATTTAGAGAAGTCGCGGGAGTGTTTTCTCACTGAGAAACACTCACCGGATGCTGAGTGCGGAGGCACCGGACGCTGGCCTCAGCGTCCGGTGAGCTTGACCCTGCTAGGGTTAAGCACCGGACGCACTCTGAGAGCGTCCGGTGGTTAGCGTCCGGTGTGAGGGGTTTTTGCAACCCTCTCTGCGCACGAGTCCGGTGAGCACCGGACTGTCCGGTGCCTAGCGTCCGGTGAGGTCGCGAGTTTGACAAACTCTCTGCGCACGAGTCCAGTGAGCACCGGACCGTCCGGTGCCCATCGTCCGGTGGTGCTGTGCAGGTGTGCGTGCGAAGTAGCCGTTGGCGGCAACGGTCGACTTCAAACGGCTAGTGACACGTGGCGGTCAGCTGAGCACCGGACGCTGGGAGTTGAGCGTCCGGTGGCTCCCTGTGAGCGTCCGGTGCCCTCGTGTTTTGCCCAGTGAAGGGGCAACGGCTTGTTTAGCCCTTGGGGCTATAAATAGAAGTGGTGGCCGGCCTTGGCCGGTGCTGAGCACCCTTGGGACTTAGTGTCCATGCTTAGGGAGTGCTAGGAAGGCCTCTAACTCACTTGTGCTTGCAAGAGTGCGAATCAATAGCGAGTGAGTGATTCTAGTGCGTTGCATTGAGAGATTGCATCGAGTGGCACTATGTGTTCGTGTTGCAAGCCGGTGGTGCTTGTTACTCTTGGAGGTTGCCACCTCCTAGACGGCTTGGTGGCTTGTGACTCCGTCGAAGCACGCAAGGAGATTGTGCGGTGCTCCGGAGAAGAGATTGTGAGGGGTACGGTGCTCACCCCGCGGGGATCGCGAAGAGCAACTCTAGTTGAGCGAGACGTGAAGAGCGACAAGTGGTCCGGCCGGGTCAAGTGCTAGAGCTTGTGGTAAGCACTCCACGTGGGAGAGTGTGACTTGCGGGTCACCACTAGCAAGAGGACCGGCGGCTACCTTGGAGCTTGTCTCAACGGGGACGTAGCTTGGTGGCAACCAAGTGAACCTCGGGAGAAAATCATCGTGTCAACATTGTTCTTCCCGTTGGTTTGCAAGTCCCTAACACAAGCTTGTTCTTACGTTCATATACTTGTGCTTGTGTAGTTGCTCTTGTAATTAGTTAGCTTGTGTAGCTTGCTAGTTACCTTCTTGCTTGTGTAGCTAGAAGTAGTTCCCCTTGCGTGACTAATTTGGTTTGTGTAACCTTGTTAGTCACATTGCTTAGTTTGTGTAGCTAAGTATTTTGCGCTCTCTAATTTGGCATTAGTTGCCTTGTTATTGAGCTTGCTAGTGAGCTTAGGCTGTGTGCGCTTTGCCTCACTAGTTTGTGTAGGAGCTCCCTCGGTTTGCAAAGTACTAGTTGCATAGGTTTGTGTGACCTTGCTCCTAGAATTGGTTAGGTGAGCTCTTGCTAAGGTAGCACCTTGCTTGCTTGTTTATGATCTTTTCAAGGTGCTAGAGAACTTAGATAGAGGGGTGTAGTCTTGGCTAGACCGATAGTTTTAATTCCGCATTTGTTTCGGTTAGCCGGCGTAATAATTTTTAGAAAGGACTATTCACCCCCCTCTAGTCCGCCATCTCGACCCTTCAAGTGGTATCAGAGCTAGGTCTCTCATTTGTGGTCTTCACCGACCCAAGAGGATGGCGGCTTATGGGCTAGATGTTGAGTGTCCACACATTTTTGATGGCACACACTTTGCACAGTGGAGAAATTGGATGACATACAATTTTAAGTTTATTTCTCCTCAAATGTGGTGGATGGTAGATGTAGGCCTTTCTCATGTGTTGGATGAAGAGAATCTAACTCAAGCACAAGAGAAATGTCTACATCTCGACTACCAAGCTACTAACATCTTCTATTCATCCATGAAAGATAACATATTTGGTGAGATCATGAATATGAAGTCTGCTCATGAGATTTGGAGTTATCTTAATGAGAAATATGGGGCGATCACCAAAGAAGATGATGTGCCAAAGGTGGATGCACGTGAGGATGTTGAGCATGACCACAACATGGTGGTTGTGGAGGATTGCTCCACCTCATGGTCAAGTGAAGATGAAGATGATGGCTATGAGAGTGATGCTTCTACAAGCTCATCCACTTCATCACATTCCTCCATGTTTCATGGTGATGGCAAGGTATCTATTGGAGGTGTGATTGTTGATTGTGATGATCCAAATTTTGAGCTTGTATGTAGACTCACCAAAGCTTTAAGAAATGAGATGGCTAAAACAAGTAAAATGAAAAATGAAAACTCATTTCTAAAGACCACATGTGAACAACAAAAGCATCTACTTTATGTTACTACTTGTTCACATGAGAAGCTAAAATTGGTTCATGAGGAACTTTGTGTTACTCATGATAACTTGGTAAAAGATCATGCTTTTCTCACTAAGAAGATTTCTAATGAAGAAATTAAAACTAGTGAGAGCTCATCACTTGGGTCAAATGATCAATCACATATTGCTACTAACCCTTGTGATGTAGGCAAGAAGCATGTATCCACCTCTTGTGATGATTTATTGTTTATGCCATGTTCTTCACATACAAATGCTTGTTCTACTTCTTTGTCTTGTGAGACTAACCTTTTGAAGGAGAACAATGAGCTTAATGAACAAGTGAAGAATTTGAGCAACAAGTTGGAGAGGTGTTACAACTCAAAAGTCACCTTTGAGCATATATTGAAGACTCAAAGAATCTATGGTGACAAGTGTGGCCTTGGCTTCAAGAAGAAGATGACAAAGGGCAAAAGAAAGCAAGAGAGAGAAAAGCTCTCTCATTTCATGTGCTACCGGTGCCATGAAGTGGGACATCTTGCAAATGGTTGCCCAAACAAAGAGAAGCTCAAGAAGATAAAAGAAGAAGAGAGGCTAAAGCATGTCAAGTGCTTCAAGTGCCGCACTTGGGGTCATCTCACCTCAATGTGCCCAACCAAGCAATTGGTGAAGCAACAAGTAAAGCCTCAACTTAAGCCACAAGTGGAGCAAGAAAAGACACCCCAAGCTCAAGTCAAGTTCAACCATCACGGTGACTTGATGATGAAGAAGAAGAAAACAAGAAGGGGTGGAAGAGCAAGGCATCCAATGCAAATCCAAGATGCCAAGATGATAAGCAAGAATCAAGACAAGAAGAAAGCTTATGCTCACATCAAGTGCTTTGAGTGCAAGAATGATGGACACTTTGCCTCGAGGTGTCCTACCAAGCTTGAGAAGAAGGCTCAAGCAACTCTCAAGAGGCAAGGCAATGAGAAGCAACATATGAGCAAGGAAGAAAAGGCTCAATCAAAGCGAAGTTGCTACTTATGCCGGGAAAGGGGACACATGGCTCATTCATGTCCCCTAGGTAATAGTTCTAAGCCTATTTCAATTAATAACCATAATATGCTTAGAAAGGATGGTAATGGTACCTCTATGGTTGCTATTGCAAAACATCCCGCTATTCATACTAAGGCATCGCCTAAGTATGTTGCACCTAACTTGAGAGGACCCAAACTAGTTTGGGTACCATCAAAAAGTGGATGATTGTGTGTAGGTACCATTGGCATTGGAGACTTGATTCAATTGATCTTGTATTATTCATCATATGATTGAGTCAAGTATTGAAGCTTAGTGCACATCCAAACCCAATGCCATGATAAGATAGTGAAGTCCAAATGTGCTACAACATACAAGTGCAAATATTCAAGTTGTGGTGATTTATTGGATTATTTGATGGCTTGCAAATACATGAATTGAAGCTTGCAAATTAGATGATCATAAGCTAACCAAGGTATATCTTTGTTGATCACATTCATTTGGGTACATATAAGTTGATTGAATTGGATATATATGCAATGTTGCTTGCTATAAGATGATTGAATGGATAAAATGGTTAGTAATCAAGTTTGGATTGATTTGAGTTGAATAAGTTCATAAGATGACACTTAGTAAGTGGATTGAATTGATATATGTCTTGTGAAAGTATTCAATCAAGTTGATTTCAAGTTTGATTCAATTTGAACAAGCATAGCCCAATTGCTTGAAATCTGTCCAATATTGAAAAAACTGAGCTAGCAGTGATCAAGTCTGAGTTTGAGTAATCAAATCTATTTGGAATGACTTGATATTTGGTATGCATGCTGTACAATTATCATAGAAGATTCTGTAGGAATTTCATGAGAATTGGATAAGGGATACTTCGGTTTTGGAGTGAATCTTATCAGCTATAGTGCAGCAAATTTCAGCATGTAGCAGTGGTGGAAAAATTGAAATCTGGTAGCAATCTAGAAGTCAAATGAAGCTCAAATTTTTACAGCTGCTAGATGACTCAGTAAAACACATCTCCACCAAATTTCGTAGTATTTGGATCTGTACATTGTGAGATATGGATATTCCTTTAAAGGGTACAGAATCTGCCAGAAAAGTGACAATTATTGGATTGATCTAGAGTCACTTAAATTGAAAGGTCCTCAAGTTGGAATTATGATTACAAGTATTTGAGGCACCTAAGTTTGGTTCTAAACTGATCTAAAAGCATGACAAGTAATGAGTACAAGGTAATTTGATTGTGAAAAGTACTTGGTGTACACATTTGGTACTCAAATTGAAGATCAAGATCAAACTCAAGATGAAGATGAAGTTTAAGTTCTAATAACTATTGGAAATCATTTGGTAGAAAGAAAAGGACTTAAACAAGTAGAAAGAAAAGGACTTAAAAAAGGGGGAATTCATGGATACTCATCACATTAAGTCCATCACTTGAATCAATCAATCAAAGTAATTCAAGTGAGTATCAAGAATAGTTCTTTGGAGAGAGGTCACTTCTCCCTATGTGAGGGGCGTGCCGCCCGAGGAGTGGGTAAACCAAGTGTGGTGCTTGGATGGCTAACATGGAAGTGGTGATCTAAAGGACATTTGAGATGCTTAGTTGAAGCAATCAAAAGGATTGATCAAGAGAGCAAGCAACACCCAAAAGAGAGCTAGTCATGATGTTCAAGTGATATTCTTATTAGTTCTCTCATGCAAGCAATGGTCAAAAGAACAAGCAAGCCAACCACAACAAGATAGTGCACTTGATCAAGAAGTGGTTCTCAATTCATATGGGTGAAGATTTGATCTATCAATTGGCATTTATAATTGGTCTTCACCAAGCTTATCAATTGGACTTCACATTGCTATTTGGAGCTAAATTGGAATCTTATTGACTATCCTCTACTCCAAGATAGCAAAGGTATCATTGTAATGTGCATGATCATTTCATCCCTTACTAGTATGCGGTTAGTGCATATAGTACATGCTTAATAGGATCATGCATAACAAATGAAAAGTTTTCAATTCATAACCTACCACTATTGCTTGAATGATTAATTGATCTAGTGGTATGTGTATGAGTTTGTTCATGAGCTAGTGAACCCAAGTACTTGATATATTTTGGATTGTTAACAAGTGACAAGTACAACATTGGCAAGATAACCCTTAATGTGAGGTGTGAAAAAGCTTGTCATTGGTTCAAACCGGACTTGGAAGCTTTAGCAAATCAACTTAGTTCAAGTCAACAATTAGAAACTCATGATGATTGGAGTACAAGAACAAGACAACAATGCAAATGGATATCTAAACTCAAATGTTTCTTCAATTGGTATCCTACAATTGGTACTCATGATAGCAAATGTTCAAGATAGCAAACAAGTGGTTCCATACTAGAAGACATTAATTGGTAGAAGAATCCCATATGGTATCGGATAAGATATTTCAAATGATATCACATTTATACATATGGTATCTATCATACAAGAAGATGGTTCCACAAGTGATCCTCAACTTTAAGTGATCATCAAGCAAAGAAAGTTCCCTCACCAACAAGATTGACAAGTGAATGACCCATGCTATGACATAGGGGGAGTGCCCCACCAAATGGTATCAACGTCAAAGATCCTATGTGGTATCTCAAGAGCAATACAAGAAATGTCATTCCAACACATATGGTGATGTCCATAAAAAATGCAAGATTCAAGCCTCAACCATCTATCCAAATGCAATCCTTTGTCACAATGAGATTCACATTTTTACAATTGGTATCAAGTGATTTAATTGTATCACATACCTTTTATGGAAATTGATGACAAAGGGGGAGAAGTTGGAACAAAGATATGATCATGGGATAAGTTGGACAACAAAAGATATATTTCAAGGGGGAAAGATCAAAGATGGACATGGACAAGGGAGCAACATTAAAAGAAAAGATGATGGATCAAAATTCTTGGACAAAAGAGAAGCACACAAGTAGGGGGAGCAAGCTCATGAACATTGATTGTTTGCATTTGATATGTGCATACTCATGTGCTTGCTTGCATTGCATAAGTTTTTAAATTCAATATGCATGCTTGTGTGGTGTATGCTAGTTATAGAACTTGATTGATGATATGATAACTAGCATGCATAGGTTGGTAGCTAGACTTGTGTTCTTCAAGTAAAGACTAGACCCTTGCTTTTAATGTTGATCTCACGGGGTTTCTAGTGTTTTTGTTGTCTAGCTACTCATGGTGCTAAGGATGGTGTACATCGAATACTTCAAATGATATCGAATTTGGTATCGAGCTACAAAGGTCTATTCTATACACCTTAGCACTTAGTAGGGTTTTATGGTGCTTATCCAAATTTTGACATAGAGCTTAAATGTTGGATAAGTAGCATAAAATCCAAAACAAGTTAGCAATTTACACTTGTGTGAAGTGCTAGCTTGAAAAAGCTTAATTTCCATATCTTTGTAGAGTTGTCATCAATTACCAAAAAGGGGGAGATTGAAAGGTCCTTGTTTGGTTTTGGTAATTGAGTGACAACTTAGGTGGACTAATAGTGTTTATGTGAGATACACAGGAAATTAGTCCACAGGTGATGATGGAGGAGCTCATTGCATATGAGACATGACATGGAGTCATGTGACCAAGGTGGAGAAGATCAAGATGAGGCTTGGCTTGATGGACCGGTTGCAAGAGTGAAGGGCAAGTCGGAGGCTTTGAAGCGAGGGACCGCGTGTGACGGTGAAGCTTGAGCAAGACTTGGCGCCGATGGACCGAGGCAATGGTGAAGAGCAAGTGAGGTCAAGATCGATGAACCAATACGGTCACGTGATGATATGAAGTGGATCATATCATTTGGTGATTGGTTGGTGCATGTGTTGCATCAACATTGGAGGAGTTGGAATGGAAAGCGCAAGGCAAAGGTATAACCTAGGGCATTTCCATTTCACCGGTCATAGGTGTGTAGAGAAGTTTATGACCGGATTTAGGATAGATGGCCGTACTATCAAGAGGGGCAAACTTGTTTGCATATCGGTCATCTAGTGCCACTTGAGCGATCTAACTTTGCATACGTGTTAGGATCGAGTGGCGTGGCAAGTTTGAGAGGCTAACTCCTTTGGGAAAATGTTTGTGAAAATGCTAACACACATGCACATGGTGGTGTACACTTGGTGGTGTTGGCACATTTGCAAAGGAGGTGGTGTTCACAGGGTTGCGAGAGGTGTGGGTTCCTCTCTCCGGTGGGAAATAAGTGTATATTTTCTATTGAGCCGGTGGGAAATTTAGAGAAGTCGCGGGAGTGTTTTCTCACTGAGAAACACTCACCGGACGCTGAGTGCGGAGGCACCGGACGCTGGCCTCAGCGTCCAGTGAGCTTGACCCTGCTAGGGTTAAGCACCGGATGCACTCTGAGAGCGTCCGGTGGTTAGCGTCCGGTGTGAGGGGTTTTTGCAACCCTCTCTGCGCACGAGTCCGGTGAGCACCGGACTGTCCGGTGCCTAGCGTCCGGTGAGGTCGCGAGTTTGACAAACTCTCTGCGCACGAGTCCAGTGAGCACCGGACCGTCCGGTGCCCATCGTCCGATGGCGCTGTGCAGGTGTGCGTGCGAAGTAGCCGTTGGCGGCAACGGTCGACTTCAAACGGCTAGTGACACGTGGCGGTCAGCTGAGCACCGGACGCTGGGAGTTGAGCGTCCGGTGGCTCCCTGTGAGCGTCCGGTGCCCTCGTGTTTTGCCCAGTGAAGGGGCAACGGCTAGTTTAGCCCTTGGGGCTATAAATAGAAGTGGTGGCCGGCCTTGGCCGGTGCTGAGCACCCTTGGGACTTAGTGTCCATGCTTAGGGAGTGCTAGGAAGGCCTCTAACTCACTTGTGCTTGCAAGAGTGCGAATCAATAGCGAGTGAGTGATTCTAGTGCGTTGCATTGAGAGATTGCATCGAGTGGCACTAGGTGTTCGTGTTGCAAGCCGGTGGTGCTTGTTACTCTTGGAGGTTGCCACCTCCTAGACGGCTTGGTGGCTTGTGACTCCGTCGAAGCACGCAAGGAGATTGTGCGGTGCTCCGGAGAAGAGATTGTGAGGGGTACGGTGCTCACCCCGCGGGGATCGCGAAGAGCAACTCTAGTTGAGCGAGACGTGAAGAGCGACAAGTGGTCCGGCCGGGTCAAGTGCTAGAGCTTGTGGTAAGCACTCCACGTGGGAGAGTGTGACTTGCGGGTCACCACTAGCAAGAGGACCGGCGGCAACCTTGGAGCTTGTCTCAACGGGGACGTAGCTTGGTGGCAACCAAGTGAACCTCGGGAGAAAATCATCGTGTCAACATTGTTCTTCCCGTTGGTTTGCAAGTCTCTAACACAAGCTTGTTCTTACGTTCATATACTTGTGCTTGTGTAGTTGCTCTTGTAATTAGTTAGCTTGTGTAGCTTGCTAGTTACCTTCTTGCTTGTGTAGCTAGAAGTAGTTCCCCTTGCGTGACTAATTTGGTTTGTGTAACCTTGTTAGTCACATTGCTTAGTTTGTGTAGCTAAGTATTTTGCGCTCTCTAATTTGGCATTAGTTGCCTTGTTATTGAGCTTGCTAGTGAGCTTAGGCTGTGTGCGCTTTGCCTCACTAGTTTGTGTAGGAGCTCCCTCGGTTTGCAAAGTACTAGTTGCATAGGTTTGTGTGACCTTGCTCCTAGAATTGGTTAGGTGAGCTCTTGCTAAGGTAGCACCTTGCTTGCTTGTTTAGGATCTTTTCAAGGTGCTAGAGAACTTAGATAGAGGGGTGTAGTCTTGGCTAGACCGATAGTTTTAATTCCGCATTTGTTTCGGTTAGCCGGCGTAATAATTTTTAGAAAGGACTATTCACCCCCCCTCTAGTCCGCCATCTCGACCCTTCAGTAGTGGCACTTGATAGAACGCTTAACCAAAGAATTCTCCTCTTTATAGTATGACTATCGATCCTAAATGTGATCACAACCTCCATGGTGTCTTGATCATACAAATCAAAACCCTAAGCAATACCTTTGTCTTGGTCAACCAGGTTTTGTTTTTCCCTTTCTTCTTTTCCAAGTTGAGCACTTGATCATCTTGTGGTCACCATCACCATCACCATGATCTTCTAGGCTCCACCACTTGGCATGTACCAGCCTCATACAATTCACATACTTAGCATAAAGGTTAGTACTTGGGTTTCATCAATTATCTAGAATCAAACTAGGGCTTTCAATGATGACTTCCCTGAGGATTACTAGTCTTGTGGTCAACCAGTTGAGATCCTTGTGATGGAGCTACCACGAGAGAGCTATTTTATAATTCCACTATATTATGTGAGGGCTTAGAAAGGATTCCTATCGGGATAAAACCACCCCCTCTAGATATATGAGCGGATCATGGTTGATTGAGTTCTTTTTTTGAATGTGTCAGCAGGGGAGACCCCTACCTATATTTTTTTTGATTTTCTATTAAATGAAAGATTGACAACTGTATAGGTTACAAGGCCTCCAAGGCCAAAAGAACGAAAGAAAAATAAAACAGTAGCAAAGTTTTTACACACGGCTCTCTCTCCAAAGTCTAAGTAGAAGGCCTTTCTCTTCTTTAGCTTTGGCGCATACCAAGCCGATTTCCTCCTTAAACTGCAGTTTCCAGGTGGAGACGAGGGGTTGTGCATTGTCGAAGATGACAGCATTTCTGGTTTTCCAAATCATCCAGCATGCAGTTATGGGGATTTCTCTGAATATGGAACTCCCAAAGTCACTTCTGGCAGTAATAATCATATCTAGAGGTAGTAGAGAGAGAGATCCAGTGTATGGCAATACTGTGTCAACAGTCCTTGCTAAATGGGCACTGAAAGAAAAGGTGAAGACTCGTTTCTTCAAGGTTGGTGCTGCAGAGAGCACAGGTGTAATCGTCGAGATGCATGTGCTTCCTTCTTAACATATGTCTGGTGTTCAATCTATCCCTTAGCAAGAGCCAAAAGAAGAACTTATGATTTCCCAGATTACTGTATTTCCAGAGCCAGGAGAAGAGAGGTGAGGCTTCAGATAATCTAACTAGAATTTTGTATGACTTTCTGCTGCTGAATTTTGTGTTTCCCCAAGTGTATGTCCATACATCTTCAATATTGTCATCCCAGGCTGCTTGAAGCAAGTTGCTTCGAATCTCATTGAGCTGTTGATTTGCTTGGACCAACAGTGGGTCGCTGAAAATAAGACTCATCTCCTGATCGATGAAGAATCTCAGAGGGCACTTGGGTTTTCTTGTGAAGGAGAACAGCTGAGGATTGGCTTCACTCAGTTTTGGATTTGTCCACTTACCTGACCAGAAAGCAACAGAATTACCCTTGTTTGGAGAACAAGATGACATGCTCTCAAATTTGTCAAAAAGCCTGATCACATCCTTCCACCAAAATGACCCAGTTGGACTTCTGTATTGGGGAGGAGTTTGATTGCTGAGGTAGAGCTTGGACCATGTTAAAGTGACCCAGGGAATGTCAGCTTTGCTGTAAAATTTATCCAGAAAATTTAGTAAGAGGGCGTTATTTGCTTTTCATTGTCAATAATGCCTAGACCACCTTGTTCCTTTGGCTTGCAAGCAACTTCCCAAGCTACTAGGCATGTTCCTTTTTTGTTTATATCTCCTTTGCTCTAGAGACAATGCTTCCTAGATAAATGTCAATTTGCTTAATGACTGGAGGTGGAATTTTCAGGCTGCACATGTAGAAGGTAGGCAAAGCAGAAAAAACTGAATTTACCAGGATCAATCTGCCGTTGTAAGAAAGAAGCCTACTGATACCCGTGAGTCTTCTTTCTATCTTTGAGACTAGATGAGTGAGCTCCTGAAGATTAGGTTTGGTAAGGCTCAGAGGTAATCCCAGGTAGGTGAAGGGCATGCTGCCCACTTTGCAGCCAAAAGTGTTAGCAAGATGAGTGGTTCATCTATCCAATCTCAAACAAATCCAACTACTACCTCCAGTCCAACCCTTTTACCCTCTTCTCCAAACCTCATGTTGTTCATCAATCATCCAATAACCAAGGATGATGTCCAAGGCTTGTTGGCCGACCACTAGTACAGAGAGATACTATACTGGCGGTTCGCAACCCCTTTGTACAGGCAGATTGACGAACCGCCAGTGGCTATAGGCCTGTGGAAATAAAAGTTTCCACATGCGGTTAACTGAGAACCGCCTGTAGAAACTGATTTCTACAGGCGGTTCAGTTATGCGATCCGCCTGTGGAAATAAATTTCTACAGGCAATTCTGTTATGAGAACCGCCTGTAGAAATTGGATTGTACAGGCGGTTCTCATAACAGAACCGCCTGTGGTAAGATTTTCCAATTTAACCCTATTTTCCAGTAAATTCTATTTTTAATATTATATATATATATATATATTATACATTAATATTGAAACTATGTTAGGCTACAAGATTCAACCAATGCAACATGCAATATATTTATATATACCATTACTTTGTACATAAAATTATATTAATTACAAACATCACACATCAAAGTTTTTTGTTTAGAGACATATGAGGTTTCACATCTGAAACCTCTGCTCTAATAACCCGATCGAGATAGCTTTAGCCTACTAATATCTCTTAGCGCTCTAAATTCAGGCTTTGCTAGGACGCTGGTCGGGTCGTGATATTTCCCTTCGGTGGGAATGGCTTCTCTCAAGAGAAAAGTGTAGAGATCCTCAACTATGTTATATAGAACAGCTTGAGTCACGCTCTTCGCCTTTTCCAACTTATGTTGCTGCAGAGGAAGTTAGAAACATCATAAATTTATAGTTCATATAACACATGCTTAGCAACAAAAAATGACACAAATAATATAAACGACTATTAGAGCAATAGCTTAGAAGGGTTAGTTACATATCTTCCGGTCTCTCTCATAAACTCGCAGACGTAGAATCCACAGTGGACCGATCCGACTGGTTGCTTATGGCACTGATGTATGAAAAAAAAGTGAATATTTATTAGTTGCAACATCGTCATATGCATACTATATTTATAAAAGACAGCTTGTGATATTTTGGTACGTACCGGCCATTTATAAAATAATCTCAATGGCTGCCCCGGTTCTGATGAATCACACCTTCCACCTTTGATCTTATAATACCTATAGGCCCTATAGTATTGAATACACAATCCTCAAGTTATTCTGAAACTCTTATAAAAGTAGGTATGAATATTTAATATACTCAGCTTACCATTCCAAGTGTGTAATGAATTTTACATAACTTGAAGGATCATAGTCTGCAGAGTCTAGGACTAGGACACGTCCTAGACTAGGATTAATGAGGAGGCAGATCCAATGGCCCCTGAGAGAATCGAAATTATGATGCAAGTGCCCATTGAAATTACTAATACGACGATGAATACAAATTGACACTAACCCAAAGTTGTATGGGGCAATAACACATTCTCGATCTTGATACTTGAGCAGTGCCAAGGCTATGTAGAGGTCGTATTTACATTCATAATCTAGTCGACTTTCATCTATTATCTTCTTACGCTCAGCGGGGTCCAAACCATCTAAGGAGTCGTGTTTGTCTCCGATTCTGAAGTTGTGCTGCTCCTCGCATATCTTCATCGGGCTCAGATACGCAACCCTTTTACTGGCAGACCTATCCAGATCTGAACCGTACCGCATCTCTTGTTGTTCAAAATTCATTCTGCAATGAGCACTTGTACGTTAGATGTTGAAAATTGATGCAACTCATGAATAATAACACAAGATAGTACGAGTGACACTTACAATGCAAACACGGTTACCAGCTGCACGTCTAGTCTCTGCAGGTTCATTATTAGCCACATGTCCTCGAAGGTAACGATTGCCTTTGTATGCTCACTGTTGAATGCTGTTGGTGGTATAATCACATGGATCGTGTCAATGCCTACAGAAGCTGCTCTCATATACCAGTCATGCATCCTTTTTATACCAGCTGGGATCTTTTTGAGTTTGTCCCAACTAAGTAGTGGTCTGCCTGGCTCATATTTAGTAGGGACAAATTTGTAATCATCCTTCGTTGGTGGCCTGATATTGACAATACGTGTTTCACAGCTTTTTGACCCCTCCTTCTCATGCTCTGCTAAGTCAACAAGTTTTGAAGTGCGGCTCCTTGCAATTTCGGACAAAAATAGGGCCGTACCAGCGGCCTTCTTCTTTGGCTCGAACGGGGAAACCAATTTGGGGACTGAGAATTTTGTTTTCTTTGGTTGCGGTAGTGTCTTATCATCATTTTTGGGTGCCGGTACGGTGGTGTGGAAGATTGCGGTGTTGAAGCATGGGGTTTAGGTGATGGTGGTGAAGCCTGGGGTTTAGGTGATGGTGGGGGAGTGGGTTTTGATGGTGGCGGGGATGGTGGTTGAGGTATTATTGGTGATGGTGGTGGTGGGGATTGTGGATGCAAGATTGGAGAGGTTGGTGGAGTGGGAAGAGATGTGGGATGGGACGACTCCTGAGTCTGCGGCAGTTCTCGGGGTGATGGTTCTGGTACCTGAGACAGCAGGACGTCCCGTCGAGGCCAAAGAATAAAATTCTTGATAGCTTGTCCCAGTTTCTCAATGCCCTCGGGAATGGGAATGTCTAGCATGTCGTCCTCATATCCTTGGACAACTGTCAACACTTCCACCCTGCAGTAGTCCTCAGGGATCTCACTACCATGGAATTGACGCCCCAGGATCGCAAGTCCTGTGGCTACTTCCCTTGTACGGTTATTGTTAAAACCATACCTTATGACTAGGGAGTGTTGGGTATTTTAAACGCAAACAGAAAAATCCACAAGCGCACAGATACCGAAGTAGCCTTCACCCGGGAGTATTCCAGAGTATTGATTTTCCACAGGGAACGTGAGTGTACTAATTAAGATCCAAGATCGCCCAAGGATAACTATACAATTATTTTTGGTGGGAAGAGAGGAAGTTTCCTGAGAGTTCTCTAGTTGATCTAAGAATCAAGAATTACTTCAAGATTATCTATATCGGGACATCAGAACACTAACCATAGAAAGAGATGAGAAGGGGGCTAGGAAGCTCCGACTACGGTCCTACAAACACCGATCTGAACGAGGTGGAATACGTCGACCGTTAGGGCTGTCACTACCCTAAGGCTACCACAACAATCCGCAGGATTGGGTGCAATTCCAAGTAATTGCAAGACTAAACACCACGTCTAATCTATTAATTACTACTCTAATGTTTCAAAGATTAAAGCACTTGATGCAAGCGGGAATCGAATAAATAACTTGAATGTAAATAAAAGTAATTAAAGAACTTAGGAATTATGAATTGAAGAACCTGGAAAACGATGAAGAACGAACCAGTTGCTGCAAAAGTACAATGTTGAGGAAGATCCGACAGATCCGGCTCCTCCTCCTCTCTCCTCTTCTCTCTCCCTATTTTCTAGACTACAACTAGAACGAACTAGAACTAGAACTAGATGAACTAGAACTAGATGAACTAGAACTAGAACTAGAACTAGATGAACTAGAGGGATCCTCTCTACTTGGATGAAGAATTGAAACCCTAGCTTTGATTTTGTAGAAGAGGTATGATCTCCAGGGGCTAGGGGGCCTTGCTTATATAGTCTTTTCAGATGAATCTGGGCCGTCGGATCAAACCGACATTGATCGTGTGGTTTTCCTTGAAGTATTAGGTCGGTGGAGCATGATCCCCGAGCTTCACCCTCATTGGTCCAGGGGGGAGGGCGGGCGCCCACTAAGGGAGGGCGGGTGCCCAGTGCCCGGCCCCGTCACATCTCCCGTTCCCTCCCGTGGCTTCTGGACTCTTCTAGATGGTAGATAATTGCGTGTCAAGTTAATATCTCTATGTAAACCCGACGTGTGGGCCTTTCTTCCGTATTTCCTGATAACCCCCTGCAGAAATAGACAAACACCAAAACTCGTGGAATTCTGTCAGATAAAACCCTAAGTCTATGTGTTGGTTGCATTTGGATCCTTTTCCATGATTAGTTGATGGTTAAATGTGAGCATTAAGGACCGTCAACAAGCTCCCCCAAGCTTAACCTTTGCTCATCCCTGAGCAAAGATGGAATCAAGAGTTTTTGCAGTGGTTTTATGCCTTAAAGATACAAATGCGTTCAAACAAGATATCATCTCTGGGTTAGAGTAAACTGTTAAGACTTAAAACTTACTCATATTACCTTTCACCATGGGGTTTGTAACCGTCACTTCTGTCTTGAGTAGTTAAAAGATAGAACGGTCTAATCAAGCGCTATGTCTCTTGTTCTTCGATTAACTAAAGCTCTGGAGTTTTTGCAGATTTTCAAATAAAACTCAGAGATTCCTTGTATGACTCTCTCTAGTCTCTCTTTTGTGGTATTTTTGAATCCTTACCAAGGCAGTGATGGTATATGCCTTCTCTCAAAGTATGTGGTATTTGTGGTATGAAGCATAGTGGCATTGTCTTCTCTCTCACCCTACTCTAATAAGGTTTTGATATCTGGAGCTCATAGGTGGGAGACAGCTAATACATACTTACAAGACATTTATTGCATAGTCAAACTATGGATCCAGAAGAATGAGTCAATAAGTCAAATCAAGATGTGCATGTGTGGCGAATGAATGGTGATAACAATGCTGAACGTCTAATTCTACTTGTGCTCTTTTGAGGGGATACATACCTTGCTTGCTCTTTTGAAACTTTTTGAGGAGAATGAGATGCTCTATATTTTATTTTTCTTTCCTCTCAGGTGGGTATCTTGTACCCCTAATTCTACTGTCGGACACTTGTCTATTTTTACCTCTCGTCTCACATTTTTTTCTTTTCTTTCGAGGTTCCGGGCACTTGCCCCTTTTTATTTTCTCATATCTCTTTTTTTTTCTTTTTTTTATTAGAGCACTCATCTTCTGAATAATATAGCAAGTGGTAGTAACCAAGATAACTTGATCATTTACTTCACTGGGAAAAACATAAATGTTTTTGGCTATTCTCTCCCGGATAGGAGTAGAATAATTCTGGGTGAATCTGGAGATGGAAATGGGTGGATATATATGGATACGTACTTCCGGAGTAGAAGCAGTATGTGTGAGTGAACGTGCAAGTGAATCTTGATTTAACCACATGACAAGCTTCTAAGGGTCTACACAGCTTGACCACACTCAATGCTCATAAGCAGTAAAAAGTAAATGTGTGGCTCAATGTCTAGCAAGCATGTATATATGGTTGTGGTAGGAATTTAAACTCTCATCATACAGGAACTCATCATGCAACATTTTAAAGATTTTCAAAGATAAAATTCTCCAGAATTCTAGCATCTCTAGGAACAGATAAACAGCAGCTCAACCTTCCCATATCATATCCGTTAACGACTTAGACTTCAGATCAAGTACTCTTCCCATAAGTTCAGGTTTAGAGCAAATCTTAATTAATAACAGTTAGGCCTAAACTTGAGAGAGATTTCAATGTGAGAGCTAGTCATGGCAGAGCAACTATTCATCATTTCCATGTGAGAGCTTATCATGAGGGTTCATAGCAAACTTTATTTATTTATTTATTTAGCAAACTAAGCAAACATATATATATAAGCACAAAATCTTTATTTGGGTTTTTATGATTATACATCTTTTTATTATTTGAGTAAAATATAAACGTGAGTGGAACACTTAGCTGGATAAATGGGGGTGCTCTCCCCCAAGCTGGGTTTTGACGTACTTTCTCCTGATGTAGCTAGCAGGTGGCGGAGGTGTATTTGAATGTCAGCAACACCCTGACAGTGATTAGGATGTCCTCCGTCTGCTAGTCTTCTTTGATCCTTGAATTCTGTGGAGCTCAAATAGACAACAAAGCTTTGTGGAACTGGTTAAGTGTTAGCATAAATATCTAGCCTTTATCATGTTGAGCCTCCTCAATAAATGTTACTCTCTTTAGTAGGATCATAAATCTATTTTTGTAATTTTATTTTTTTTATAGGACAGGAATATATTTATTTTATTTTTATGCCACCACAATGAATGTACTTATGGGTTTTATGCCATGAGCATACTCACATGGGGCTTACTATTTTTAACATTTTTATTTTCTTTTCAAGATGATATGAACCTGATTAACTAAGCAAACTATTTTAAAATAATTGAAAGGATAAAGATAACTACCAAGTTTACCTCTTGGCAAGGCGTTCGGTGTTTTTAAGTCTTCCGAACGGGACTCTCCGTTTTCTCAGTCGTCCTGGGATTCACTGGATGGCGTAGTTGGTGGTTCCGGCAGCGCCTCCTCTTCATGTATAACTATCTTCTCTCTCCACACCTGACATGGTGCTACGGTCTCCTCAGGACAGTTCTGTTCAAGCTATCTGTCTTCAGACATTACCACTTCTCCTTCATAGTCTGCCCATCCATCCTTGGTGATTTGCCTCCTCTGGTTGCGGTTGCATCATATTCTTCTTGTCCTGACCCGCTTAGAGTCTTCAACTATATAGTTCGGGTCAGTAAAATAGCGGTGTACCTTCTCAGAGGGGAAATGCATGTGGACTTCTCTGGTTCCAATGTAGATGATTGCTTTAACGGTGCTGAGGAAGGGTCTCCTAAGGATGATGCGTGGATCGTATTCATCTTCTCCCATGTCAATAATAACCTTCAACCTTTCGGAATGTCTGATCTGCCATCTGGAGCTAGGTCGTCCTTTTTGGTCAGGAACAGTGACTTAAGTCTGTTGGGTATTCTTAACATCGTTACCAAAAGTAGACTAAGTTTTCTAAATCTAGTAACAGTGCCAAAAATGTCAAACCTATCCCTCACACCACTTAAGCTAAGTTGTCATCCCCAGCATGACATGAGAGACGCGGTATTGAAATATGCAATTGCTCTTCTAAATAAATAATGAATGGGATCTGCAAGCGCACAGATTAATACCGATGTAGCATTTTAACCGGGAAGTATTCCAGGTATCGTTATTTATATTTTTACCACTAGGAAGGGATTAGCAATCATCACTATTGATTACAGAATAGAATATGAGATTGAGCATCTATCATTGCATGTATAATTGAGAACATTTATCTAACTCTTCATACAGGGATAAGTGTCACATAAAAGATATATGAAATAATAATAGTGACAAAGATAATTAGTCTGATCTAGCCACATATAAATATGATAAGCACCTCAATTAGATACTCTAGAAAGTCATTAGCATGGTATTAGAACGAACTACAAGAATATTTCCTAAGTTATTCTCAACTATATAGTCTAGCATATCATAGTTAGTGCAAGCATACTTAGCAATCATTGCGAGACAAGACTACGCCCATGCATAGTGATATTAGCAAGGTAAATGAGAAACATAGCAATCACTCCCCTGTAATAATGTTGCTCTGCCAACCCAATACACGAGAGGGGGACTATATAAGAATCAATGAAGCTGTCACTATCACGAACTACCCCACGATCTGGCATATTGGGTACAATCGCAGGTAAATACGGTATAAGCACCACGCCTACACAATATCTATCATTTACCCATGGATCCGATGGATAAACGCTATACGATCCTAAGCATGTATATAGATCCAATCTAACTAAGCCAAGTACATAACTATGATAAACTAAGAACAATATAATCTTGAATATAAGAAAGTAGAGCAAAGTCATAAGCAATATATTGAAGTAGAACAAAGTCATATTCATAATACTGAAGAACAAAGATAATTAGAAAGCAATTAGAAGCACAATTAGAGAATTACCAAGAATCCTCTTGACAGATCCGGAAACCAATCGAAGATTGACTCCTTCTAGTTCTAATCCTATGTAGCTATGCTAATCTAGATATCTAATTGATGTGGTGGCTCTAATCTTGATCAGAGACTTCTTCTCCCTTGAGGAACAATGAATTAGGGTTGAGAGGCTCTCTCCTCCAAGGGCCAGGGGGTCTGGTTTTATAGTCCCTTCAAGTGAATATGAGCTGTTGGATCAAACCGACATAGATTGTATGGTTTAGATTCATCCTTTAGGTCGGTGGAGATCTCCCACGAAGCAGAGTCCTCATTGGACTCCTAGAGGGGGCGGGCGCCCTACCTCTGGCCCCGTTTCGCCTCCGCTTCGGTCTCGTGGCTTCTGGAGTCTTCTAGATGTAAGATAATTGCGCGGCACGTTAATATCTCTATGTAATCCCGACGTGTGGGCCTTTCTTCCGTATTTCCTGATAACCCCCTGCAGAAATAGACAAACACCAAAACTCGTGGAAATTCTGTCAGATAAAACCCTAAGTCTAGATATTGATTTCATTTGGATCCTTTTATTTATTTATTTGATAATTAAATTTAATACTTAAGGACCGTCAACAAACTCCCCCAAGCTTACCTCTTGCTCGTCCCTGAGCAAGGATAGACTCAGCTATGGATCATAAGTTGTTGCAATATCTTTAAAAATTGACGGTACACATGCTTTTTAAATAAGATCTCATCTCTGAGTTAGAGTAAACTGTCAAGACTTAAGACTTACTTACTTTACCTTCACCATGGGACTTGTAACTATCACTTTTGTCTTGAGTGGTTAAAAGATAGAACAGTCTAGTCAAGTGCCATGTCTCTTATTCTTGATCAACTATAGCTCTGGTGTTTTTGCATATTTTCAAATAAACTCAGAGATTCCTTATATGATTCTCTCAGATCTCTCTTTTGTGGTATTTCTGGATCCTTACCAAGGCAGTGATGGTATATGCCTTCTCTCAAGATATGTAGTATTTGTGGTATAAAGCATAATGACATTGCCTTCTCTCTCACCCTACTCTAATAAGGCTTTAATATCTGGAGCTCATAGGTGGGAGATAAAATATACATACTGACAAGACATTTATTGTATAGTCACACCATGGATCCAAAGAAACAAATCAATGAGCCAAATCAAGATGTGCATGTGTCGCGAATGAATGGTGTATGGTGATGATGGTGATAACAATGGTGGAAGTCTAATTCTACTTTTGCTCTTTGAGGGGATACATACCTTCCTTGCTTTTTGAAACTTTATGAGAAGAATGAGATGCTCTTCTTTTTTTTTCTTTTCTCTCAGGTGGGTATCTTATACCCCTAATTCTACTGTTGGACACTTGTCCATTTTTACCTCTCGTCTCACTTTTTCTTTTTTTTCCAGGTTCCGGGCACTTGCCCCTTTTTATTTCCTTGTATCTCTTTTTTTTTTATTTTTTTAGAGCACTCATCTCATGAGATAAGATAGCAAGTGGTAGTAACAAGATAACCTGAGCATTTATTTCACAAGGGAAAACAGAAATATTTTTGGCTATTCTCTCCCGGATTAGGAGTAGAATATTTTTGGGTGATTCTGGAGATGGAAATGGATGGATATATGTGGATGGTACTTCCGGAGTAGAAGTAGCATATATGAGTGAACGTGCAAGTGAAATCTTGATTTAACCACATGACAAGCTCCTAAGGGTCTACACAGCTTGACCACACTCAATGCTCATAAGCAGTAAATAGTAAATGTGTGGTTCAAAGTCTAGCAAGCATGTATATATGGCTGTGGTAGGAATTTAAAACTCTCATCATACAGGAACTCATCATGCAATATTTTAAAGATTTTCAAAGATAAAATTCTCCAGAATTCTAGCATCTCTAGAAACAGATAAACAGCAGCTCAACCTTCTCATATCGTATCCGTTAACAACTTAGACTTTAGATCAAGTTTTCATCCCACAAGTTTAGGTCTAGAGCAAGCCTTAAATTATAACAGTTATATCTAAACTTGAGAGAGAACTTAAAATGTGCAAATTAGACAGAGCAACTATTCATCATATCCATGCTTGAGTTTTATTTAGATACAGATTAGCATAGCCACTTTATTTATTTATTAAACACACTAAGCAAAAGATATATATATATATAAGAACAAAATCTTTATTTGCTTTCTCATAGTTATGTATATTTATATTCTAATATAATATAAGTATAAAGATAGATAGAAATACTTATCGAGATAAATGGGGGTGCTCTCCTCCAAGCTGAATTTTGACGTAATTTCTCTTGATGTAGCTAGCAGGTGGCAGAGGTGTATTTGAAAGTCAGCAGTATTCTGACAGTGATTAGAATGTCCTCCGTCTGCTAGTCTTCTTGATTCTTAAATTCTGTGGAGCTCAAATAGACAACAAAGCTTGTGGAACTGATTAAGTGTTAGCATAAATATCTAGCCTTTATCATGTTGAGACTCCTTAATAATTATTACTCCCTATTTTTTGATATTTTCGTTTTATAAAGTAGAAATGAAATATTTATTTTATTTCTATGCCACCACAGTGAATGTACTTATGGGTTTCATGCCACTCGTATACTCACATGGGGCTTACTGTTTTTCATATTTTTATTTTCTTTTTAGGATACCATGAACATGATTAACTAAATAAACTATGTGAAATAATTGAAAGGGAAAGGATAACTACCAAGTTTACCTCTTGGCAACGCGTTCGGTGTTTTTAAGTCCTCCGAACGGGACTCTCCTCTTTCCTTAATTGTCCTGGGATTCGTTGGGTGGCGGCGTCGGTACTTCCGGCGGCGCCTCCTCTTCATGTATAGTTATCTTCATTTTCCACACCTGACTTGGTGCTTCAGTCTCCTCTAGATAATTCTGTTTAAACTCTACGTCTTCTGACCTTATCACTTCTCCTTCGTAGTCTGCCCATCCGTCCTTAATGATTTGCCTCCTCTGGTTGCAGTTGCGTCGTTTTCTTACCTGCTTAGATTCTTCAACGATATAGTTAGGGTTAGTAAAATAATGGCGTACCTTCTCTGAGGGGAAGTGCATATGGACTTCTCCAGTTCCAATGTAGATAATTGCTTTAACAGTACTGAGGAACGGTCTTCCAAGGATGATGGGTGGATCATACTCGTCTTCTCCCATGTCAATAACCTGAAAGTCTGTGTAGACAAAATGATCGTCGATTTTGACTGGGACATCAGATACTGTTCCTTTAACTTCTCGAAATGTCTGATCTTCCATCTGGAGCTGAATGTATGTTTGTTTTAGTGGCATGGTTCCGAACAAGAGCCGATAGGTGACTCTTGCCATTATGTCGACGCCCAATCCGGTGTCACAAGTCGTCTTGTAGAAGTTGTATCCATTTATGGAGCAGTAAAAGCTTGGCATTCTTGGGTCGTCCTTCTTGGTCAAAAACGGTGACTTAAGTTGGTGATCTTGGCCTCCATGAACTACAGTGACCATCTTAGCTGACTCGGTCCACACTTGCTTGTTCCTGTTCCTCCTGTTGGTCCTCTTCTTTGATTCACGTCTAGATTGATCTGGAATTTGTGTAGTCTTGTTCTTGAAGAAAAATGTCTCCTTCCTCCCTTTGATGTAGAAACTGATCTTGGCAGCACTGGCGTAGATGATAGCTCCCGTGATGTTCAAGAATGGCCTCCCTAAGATGATGGGTGCTCTCTCATCATTACCGATCTCTACCACTACGAAGTCTGCTAGGGCATACAACGTACCAACTCGGACGCAAAGGTCCTTCAATATTCCCTTTGGAAAAGTTATCGTCTGATCTGCAAACTGCAAACACATGGTTGTCTCTAATAAAGGATATGTAAAGAATTTCTCATAGAGTACCCTGGGTATAATGTTGACGCTGGAGCCAAAGTCACAGAGTGCTTCTGGAACGTCCACCATGCCGATGGAGATCGGGATGACGGGGCGTCCTGGATCGCCTCTCTTGACCGGCACAAGGTCAGTAGAGAATTTAGTGACGGGGTTACTCCAATTACCTGCATCAAACGTGTCTACAAGATTTGCAGATTCTAATCCTTCCGGTTGTGATGGTATACCGGGGTTAGTAGTAGGAACAGCAGCAGCTATTCGATTTAATTGAGATTCAATCATTTTATTAAAGCTAATTTGATTCTTGATGGCAGTAGAGAAATTATCCATTCTGTTATTTATATTTTCTAGCATTTTATCATTAGATGCCAATTTCTTAGATAGGTTATCCATTAGCTTTCCTTGATTAGACACTAACTCTCTCAGAGGTGGAAAATTATTATTATTGTTGTAAGAATTGTTACCTTGATAATTATCTGAGTAGTTAGGCCTCTATTGATTCCAACCTTGATTTCGTTGAGGACGGTTGTAGTAGTAGTAGTAGTAGTTGTTGTTGTAGTTCACATCCTCAAGCATCTCAGGGCAGTGATTGCCTGAGTGTCCAGTGTCTCCACACTCCTCACAAGTCATGTGAGAGTCATAGATGTGCATAACTTCTTTCTTGTCTCCAGCTCTATCGTCGAGCTTCTTCATGAGCAGGTCTAGCTTTGCAGATAGCATGTCTACCTCCTTCAGCTGATGCATACCTCCACCTCTCTTGCGTGTCTGGGTCCTCTCTTCATTCCAGCTTTGATTGGACGCCATCTTCTCCACAAGAGCTGTGGCTTGTGGTATAGTAAGTGATAAGAATGCTCCTCCAGCTGCAGCATCCATGGTCTCTCGGGCACTGTTGCCGAGCCCATGATAGAATGTCTGCATCAATAGCCAACTCTCCATTCCATGATGGGGACATTCTAGGATGTAGTCTTGAAAGCGCTCCCATGCTTCTGGAATAGATTCACCATTTTGTTGCTGAAAACTCGTAATCTTCCCACGGAGAGCATTGGTATTGCCCATGGGAAAGAACTTAGCCAGGAAGTTTGTTGAGCAGAGTGCCCACGTAGTATTCTTCTCCTTTGTAGCGTAGAACCACTGCTTCGCTCTCCCTAACAGTGAGAATGGGAAGAGGCGAAGTAGTATAGCATCTTTGGAAACTCCTGATATGGTAAATGTGTTGCAAATCTCCAGGAAGTGTTGTAGATGAGCACTAGCATCTTCGTGTGCCTTCCCACAGAACTGGTTGGATTGCACCATGTTGATAAGTCTAGTCTTGAGCTCAAAGTTGCCGTTGATCTCTGCAGTATGTCCAGTGCGGATGTTGTCCGTAGTGGGAGCTGAGAACTTGCGGATTGATTTGTTCGCCATGGCCTCAAACTCTGAAGACAAGTTCCGGTGATCTTCTTGATTGAATGAAGCTTCTTGCTTAAGTGTTGATGATCTTTTCTTGAGCTTGGCTCTAGTTCTTCTGAATAATGCTTCGGGATTGTCAACAAAATTTCCTGGAAGATGTCTTCTATTCATACATTCCCCTGCAATAAGATAAAATAGAAAATATCGGGGTAAAACTGTATGAGAGAATAGATAAGCTCAATCATATTAGTGATGCGAATGATAACTCAAAATCTTTTATTCCATTCTTGAATAGTAATCAACCTTCCCCGGCAACGGCGCCAAAAATGCTTGTTGGGTATTCTTAACATCATTACCAAAAGTAGACTAAGTTCTCTAAATCTAGTAACGGTGCCAAAAATGCCAAACCTATCCCTCACACCACTTAAGCCAAGTTGTCATCCCCAGCATGACATGAGAGACGCGGTATTGAAATATGCAATTGCTCTTCTCAATAAATAATGAATGGGATCTACAAGCGCACACATTAATACCGATGTAGCATTTTAACCGGGAAGTATTCCAGGTATCGTTATTTATATTTTTACCACTGGGAAGGGATTAGCAATCATCACTATTGATTACAGAATAGAATATGAGATTGAGCATCTATCATTGCATGAATAATTGAGAACATTTATCTAACTCTTCATACAGGGATAAGTGTCACATAAAAGATATATGAAATAATAATAGTGACAAAGATAATTAGTCTGATCTAGCCACATATAAATATGATAAGCACCTCAATTAGATACTCTAGAAAGTCATTAGCATGGTATTAGAACGAACTACAAGAATATTTCCTAAGTTATTCTCAACTATATAGTCTAGCATATCATAGTTAGTGCAAGCATACTTAGCAATCATTGCGAGACAAGACTACGCCCATGCATAGTGATATTAGCAAGGTAAATGAGAAACATAGCAATCACTCCCCTATAATAATGTTGCTCTGCCAACCCAATACACGAGATGGGGACTATATTAGAATCAATGAAGCTGTCACTATCACAAACTACCCCACGATCTGGCATATTGGGTACAATCGCAGATAAATACGGTATAAGCACCACGCCTACACAATATCTATCATTTACCCATGGATCCGATGGATAAACGCTATACGATCCTAAGCATGTATATAGATCCAATCTAACTAAGCCAAGTACATAACTATGATAAACTAAGAACAATATAATCTTGAATATAAGCAAGTAGAGCAAAGTCATAAGCAATATATTGAAGTAGAACAAAGTCATATTCATAATACTGAAGAACAAAGATAATTAGAAAGCAATTAGAAGCACAATTAGAGAATTACTAAGAATCCTCTTGACAGATCCGGAAACCAATCGAAGATTGACTCCTTCTAGTTCTAATCCTATGTAGCTATGCTAATCTAGATATCTAATTGATGTGGTGGCTCTAATCTTGATCAGAGGCTTCTTCTCCCTTGAGGAACAATGAATTAGGGTTGAGAGGCTCTCTCCTCCAGGGGCCAGGGGGTCTGGTTTTATAGTCCCTTCAAGTGAATATGGGCCGTTGGATCAAACCGACATAGATTGTATAGTTTAGATTCATCCTTTAGGTCGGTGGAGATCTCCCACGAAGCAGAGTCCTGATTGGACTCCTAGAGGGGGCGGGCGCCCTGCCTCTGGCCCCGTTTCGCCTCTGCTTCGGTCTCATGGCTTCTGGAGTCTTCTAGATGTAAGATAATTGCGCGGCACGTTAATATCTTTATGTAATCCTGACGTGTGGGCCTTTCTTCCGTATTTCCTGATAATCCCCTGCAGAAATAGACAAACACCAAAACTCGTGGAATTCTATCAGATAAAACCCTAAGTCTAGATGTTGATTTCATTTGGATCCTTTTCTTTATTTATTTGATAATTAAATTTGATACTTAAGGACCGTCAACAAAGTCGACGGTCTTGACCTCCTTGAACTGCAGTGACCATCTTTGCTGACTTGGTCCACATTTGCTTGTTCATGTTCCTCCTGTTGATCCTCTTCCTTGGTTCATGTCGGGATTGCTTTGAGATTTGTGTAGTCTTGTTCTTGAAGGAAAAACGTCTCCTTCCTCCCCTCGATGTAGAAACTAATCTTGGCAGTGCTAGCGTACATGATAGCTCCCGAGGTGTTCAGGAATGGCCTCCCTAGGATGATGGGTGCCCTCTCATCAGTACCAGTCTCTATCACCATGAAGTCTACTGGGGCGTACAAGGTACCAACTCGGACGTAGAGGTTCTTCAATATTCCCTTTGGGAAACTTAGCGTATGATCTGCAAGTTGCAAACACATGGCTGTCTCTAATAAAGGATGTGTAAAGAATTTTTTTTATAGAGTACCCTGAGCATAATGTTGACGCTGGAGCCAAAGTCGCAGAGTGCTTCTGGGAAGTCCACCATGCCGATGGAGATCGGGATGACGGGGCATCCTGGATTGTCTCTCTTGACCGGCAGAAGGTCAGTAATTACTTCCACAACGGGGTTACTCCAGTAGTTACATCCTCAAGCATCTCAGGGCAGTGTTGGCATGAGTGTCCAGTATCTCCAGTGTGTGTGTGCTCGTAGATCTAGGTTCTTCACTTGGTGGAGTCTGGGAGTTGTAAAACTCCTTCATATTAAGCTCAAAGTGTACCTGCTCATTGAGACAAGGCAGAGATCAAGTGCATGGGCCCTATTGGTGGAAAACACCAACAGAACCAAAAGTGTATTTGTTCTTCTCTAACCTCAAGCATAGTGAGCAAGACAAAGTTGATGGATAATAAGATCATGAGTGTAGCATTTAAAACATTTGTTAGATCAGATTGCTCAACCTAATGGAAAGATAATCTATCTATACTTATGTGTTTTCTCTTTTTTTATATATATCTTCCAAAGACTGAGTGTGCAACACTTCAGCTCATATGATTAGGAGTGTGGGATCACAAAGGTGGAAGGACTAAACATGTTGAATCAGTTGGGTTGGTTAATCTAGAGTTGTAAATCATACATGTTTGTCTCTTTTATTCATGTGAACGCCAGAACCAAGGAGAAGCTTATAAAAGCGATAGTCAAGTACCTTAAGATGTTACCTTACTTGAAGAGTGATGGTACAGTATCACCTTGTGGAAGCTTTCCTCTCTTAGCGGTTGTGCATCGTGTTTGTGGCACCCTCCATGGATCATCTCTTGTGAGCTATGCCTTCCTTGTGAAAATTGTTAAACTTCATGTGTCTCTCTCTTTGTCTCCAATGTGAGTTTATGTCAGGACTTCCCAAGTTGATGTTGAAAGATTTTTTTTTCTGCAGGGGTTAGTCTGACAAAATATACCAATGTCCACACAAGCAGCTTTTAGTTCAATAACCAAACTAGACTCCATGTCTAATTAGATTAAGGAAGGCTGTTTAACCTAAGCACCATGCTTAAATTTAAAACCAATAGAAGTATGTACAGTACTTCCAAACAAACACTTACTAGGATAAACAAAGGTAGCGTGATGGCTTTTATAAAGATCTACTCAAGTGGAGATGAAGTAGTGTGATTAGTATTTAACAAATTGAGCATGTCTCTAAGGTAGGGACAACCAACATAGCAACATGGCAAATGATGTTTTTATATAAAGTACTCCCCCAAGCTTGAATTTTGCAAAATTCAAGTTTGTATGAATTTAATTCAATGTTGTATGATGATTGGTTGGACATACCTTGAGCTTGTCATTCATCCGATCTTCTTGCTCCAAGCCTGGAAAGGTTAGTGACAAGAATACCCGAAGGAATATTTTTACAATTATCCTTATATGCTCAACACACAAGGTAATGTTGCAAATAATTAAAAGTTCATGTTCTGATCTAATAAGTGCTTGTTTTAGGACACTAAGCTTGTCCTTGGGAAACCATCAATTTATGTCAGTGAAGTGGTTTCCCCTCCAACGCTGACTTATATCAAGATCAACTCAACGAGATCTGCAAAATTTATTATAGACATATGCATCGACAACCGCCCTTTTAAAGTTTTTATAAATAGAAAGGATGAGGGGGTTGGAGATCCCGAATGTGGTGATGTTGGAAAAACCAATGGATTGTGAAGATGTTACATATGAGCATGGAGTAAATGAAGTGGCTATGAAATAAATTCCATGCTCATTAATGCTTAGAGTGAAATCCATGTGGTGTGGTGAAAATGATAAGGTGAGTGTGGTAAAAAAGGAAAAGAAAAAGGATACACGGACGACTTGGTTCGAAACTAGCACAACTACCGTTCCCCGGCAACGGCGCCAGAAAGCTTGTTGGGTATTTTAAACGCAAACAGAAAAATCCACAAGCGCACGGATACCGACGTAGCCTTCACCCGGGAGTATTCAAGAGTATCGATTTTTCATAGGGAACGTGAGTGTACTAATTAAGATCCAAGATCGCCCAAGGATAACTATATAATTATTTTTGGTGGGAAGAGAGGAAGTTTCCTGAGAGTTCTCTAGTTGATCTAAGAATCAAAAATTACTTCAAGATTATCTATATCGGGACATCAGAACACTAACCACAGAAAGAGATGAGAAGGGGGCTAGGAAGCTCCGACTACGGTCCTACAAACACCGATCCGAACGAGGTGGAATACATCAACCATTAGGGCTGTCACTACCCTAAGGCTACCACAACAATCCGCAGGATTGGGTGCAATTCCAGGTAATTGCAAGACTAAACACCACGTCTAATCTATTAATTACTACTCTAATGTTTCAAAGATTAAAGCACTTGATGCAAGCGGGAATCCAATAAATAACTTGAATGTAAATAAAAGTAATTAAAGAACTCAGGAATTATGAATTGAAGAACCTGGAAAACGATGAAGAACGAACCAGTTGCTGCAAAAGTACAATGTTGAGGAAGATCCGACAGATCCGGCTCCTCCTCTGCTCTCCTCTTCTCTCTCCCTATTTTCTAGATTACAACTAGAACGAACTAGAACTAGAACTAGATGAACTAGAACTAGATGAACTAGAACTAGAGGAACTAGAACTAGAACTAGATGAACTAGAGGGATCCTCTCTACTTGGATGAAGAATTGAATCCCCAGCTTTGATTCTGTAGAAGAGGTATGATCTCCAGGGGCCAGGGGGCCTTGCTTATATAGTCTTTTCAGATGAATCTGGGCCGTCGGATCAAACCGACATTGATCGTGTGGTTTTCCTTGAAGTATTAGGTCGGTGGAGCATGATCCCCGAGCTTCACCCTGATTGGTCCAGGGGGGAGGGCGGGCGCCAAGTAAAGGAGGGCGGGCGCCCAGTGCCCGGCCCCGTCACGTCTCCCGTTCGCTCCCGTGGCTTCTGGACTCTTCTAGATGGTAGATAATTGCGCGTCAAGTTAATATCTCTATGTAAAACCGATGTGTGGGCCTTTCTTCCGTATTTCCTGATAACCCCCTGCAGAAATAGACAAACACCAAAACTCGTGGAATTCTGTCAGATAAAACCCTAAGTCTAGGTGTTGGTTGCATGTGGATCCTTTTCCATGATTAGTTGATGGTTAAATGTGAGCATTAAGGACCGTCAACAGGGAGCAAGGCACAAGACTATCGATCTCATCAACTGGATAGCGGACCTTGTCTCCGGTAGAGGCAATACTACTCGGGACGACCGGAGCTTGTTCTGTTGTTGTCGGGGCGACGACTAGCTGCATTTGAGGAGGCTGCTGGCCACATAATTGGCTAGACATTGCGGTCGCCAATCGTTGCATCAACTCAGGAGGAGGATTGGAGAGGATTTTAGACATCACCTCTTCGACTTCTCTCTTAGCTTCCTCCTTAAAATAATTAGACATTTCTGCCTTGTAGCGATCCCGTTTCCTATACATTGCTTCCCACTCTGGTCCGAAGCGTTCTTTCCATCCTTCTTTTGATGAGATGCCTCGTACACAACCAGGATGCTCTGGGTTACCCAGAGCAACAGTAAGGACATCTTTCTCTCTTTGAGGCTTAAATTCGCCCGCTTGCTGCTTAGCTGACACAGCGAAAATATTCTTCGCTACCTCTTTGACCATTGGGTCAGAAAATGATAAGCCAGACTTGGCTTCCTTTGCCGGTACACGAGCACGAATCCACCTCGAGCCCCTGCGACCAAGTTGGTCAGGGAGCACTGGCAGACCCTTAGCCCTCTGCGCTTCATCCTCTTGCTCCCATTGGGCAAGCTTGCGCTGATAACCACCTGTGCCTAGATGATGGTGGTACTTGTTCCTTTTTGCGAGCTTGGATTTAGATTCGCTCAAAGCTTTGAACTCCTCGGTACTTCTCTGCTCTAGAAACACCGCCCACTGACCAGCAGTGATTTTATACCTTTTTGTCGGGTCCAACTCTTTCTTTGCCCACTTAGAATTCAACTCGGACTTGTAATTCCTAAACATGATTCCCCACTGCTTCAATGTGTACTCCTTTACTAGGTCTTCTGAACCCTGAGGTAAAACAAACCTTGTAAGTAGCTTGTCCCGCATTCTTGTGATTTCATTTTGGTCCATATTTGCCCACTCACTGGCTGTGATGTCAAGATGGTCCCTAACTAAGAATCCAAGTGCGTTACGCCACTTAGGTAAGGCCTCTGGAGGAGCTAGGGGTTGTCCTGTCGGGCTCACATCTGTAATTCTAAATGTGACTTTTGGAAACTGATTCAATCCTCTGTCACCTCGTTTCCTTTTCCTATCATCAGTCTTCTCGGTGGTCTTCTTGGTGGTTGTCTCCGTTGTCGGTTCGGGTGCACCTTCATGTGTGAATTCTTCCTGGGATAGGATCTCTTTCAGCTCATGAAACTGAGATAACACCTCCTGTTCATGTTAAAAGTTAAACACATAAATCATTCTTGTACATATACTGAGGGACATAAAAGTTAGAAAGATTTAATTATGGATGAGTAATTCATCACCTCATCTACTTCTGGAATGTAATCAGGGTCACGTTCTAATTCACGACGAGCGTTCCTCTCTATACGAGGATCTGGAATGTCGCTAGGGGAGGTCTCGTACGAAGGACTTGATTCACGTTCTTTTGCATTCTCCGTGTGGTCCGACCCCTGTGCTTGCTCGGTGCTGTGTGACACTTGCACCTTCTCTGTGTGGTCCGAACCTTTTGCCGGTGCTTGGTCGATGCGGTCAGACCCTGACGCTTGGTTTGGGGTTGGAGAAGCCATCGTGATAATCTATTCAAATAATTACTTAGCATATGCATCATGCATTATAAATAGTTTCATTATAAAGAAAGAAATAATAATTACTTAGACACTTAAACTAAAAGCCAATATTAATTGTTTATTATTTTTATACATACATATATATATAATTGCATTATAAAAAATAAATAATAACTACTTAGCATATGCATAATGTATATAAGAAAAATAAAACATCATACACATTTAATAATTATTTAGGACAATTAATAATTTTTTAGGACAATTAATAATTAATAATACTTCATATACATTTATTTAGAACAATTAATAATTATTTAGGACAATGAATAATTAATAATTATTTACGACAATTAATAATACATCACATACATTTATTTAGAACAATTAATAATTATTTAGGATAATTAATAATTTTAAGAAAAATAAAACATCATATAGATTTATTTAAGACCACTAATAATTAATAATTATTCAGGACAATGAATAATTAATAATTATTTAGGACAATTAATAATTATTTAGGACAATTAATAATTAATAATATTTCATATACATTTATTTAGAACAATTAATAATTATTTAGAATAATTAATAATTATAAGAAAAATAAAACATCAAATAGATTTATTTGAGACCATTAATAATTAATAATTATTTAGGACAATGAATAATTAATAATTATTTAGGACAATTAATAATCAATAATACATCATATACATTTATTTAGAACAATTAATAATTATTTAGGACAATTAATAATTAATAATATATTTATACATCATATGAGAAAAATAAAAAATAAGAAAAAACCCTAAATTGGCCGCTGGTGGGCCGGCCCAGCTGGGCAGGCGGCCCACCGGCCCCTGCCCCTCCACCTCCCTCTCACCCTCGCCCTCTGCCCCACCGCCTCGGGTGACCCACCCCGACGCCCCGGCCGCCTCGACTCCCCCCGCCTCCCAACGCCGCCTCGACTCCCCCACGCCGGCCGCACTCGCCGCGTCGCCGCCAGCGAGCCGCGGCCGCCGCGTGCGCTCTGTGCCTCCGCCGCATCGGCCGCGGCGCGTAGCCGCACCCGCCGCAGCCGCGTCTCACCCGCACCCGTCACAGCCGGGGAGCTTACCACGACCCGTGGAAGCGCAGATGCCGGCGATGAATGGAGAAGGGCGGTGCGCCGATGAGCTCGTCGGAAAATTGGGCAGCCTGGCGGCGTGAGTTTGATTAGAGACTGGCGCCTTCAGACTTTGAAAATTTCGGGTCTACGCGTGGTCGTTAGACTTGGTATGAAATGTGAATCCACTTATGTCATAGGTTTGCCATGTTATGACTTGGCGTGATGGTCCAGATGCCAAAGCCTTGATGGTTTGTTTCTCAATTGTTTCCGCATATGGAATGTCCTGCTCCCTTAGCCATGTGTACAACTGTTTCTTGTGTTCCTTCATTACCCAATCCTCTGTTTGCCTAGGATTATGTTCTCGAAGCTCATCCATGTGTTGTTCAATCAAATGCTCCATTATCGAGAGCTGATGTAAGATGTTGTGATGTGCCTCAAGTATTGTATTGTAATCTGGTTGGATGAATGATTTTCGTCAAATCCTCCCACATCCATGTAGCCTACCCTCATGTCTTGACGGAGGCAAACCTATTGCAACCTGGTCTTTTAGGACATTATTGCAGAATGGTCCAGCGGACTCAACCGCCTCTTCGGTACAATACCCCTCTTTCACGGACGCCTCGGGACGAGCACGAGTTGATACATAACCATTTAGTATTGACATAAAACGCTCGTAAGTCCACATTTCATGCAGGTACATGGGACCCAGTGCCTGTATTTGTGGAACCAAGTGCACCACAAGGTGCACCATGATATCAAAGAATGATGGGGGGAAACACATCTCAAACTGTAACATTGTTTCCACTGCGAATTCCTGAAGGGATTCTAACTCATCACGCTCAATTACCTTTTGTGTGATCTTGTTGAAAAAGTAGCACAATCGTGTGACTGTCATCTTTAAGAACACTGGATTTATAGCCCTTATTGCAATAGGGAGGAAAGTAGTCAACATGACATGACAATCATGTGAGTTGTAGTTGGTGAGTGCTAGGTCTTTCATTGACACAAAACTCCGTATGCTAGAGCAGAATCCAGATGGGACTTTCAATTTGTTCAACCACTCACACATCGCATGTTTGTCCTCTATGTTCAGGTTGTAGCTTGCTGCTCGGAGATGGTACTTCCCATTTTCTTGAAGAACACGATGAAGCTCTTTTTTTATGCCTAACTACACCATATCAAAGCGTGAATTGAGTCCTTCCTTTGTCTTGGTCTTGATGTCTAGCAATGTGCCAATTAGACTTTCGAACACATTCTTCTGGACGTGCATACCATCGATCGCGTGTCGTACATCCAGGTCTTTCTAGTATGGCAAATACTCGAAGAAAATGGACTTTTTCTTGAATGTTGCCCCTGGAGTTGATTTGACATCCTTTCTTAATTTTCCATCCTTTGTCTTCTTTCCAAACACAAATTTAATGTTGCTGACTATTTTGAAAACTCTATGGCCTTTGCTATTACCTAGTGGTGCATCTGAGTTCCTTTCATCATTATTGTCAAAGTACTTATCCATCTTTTTCAGGCGGTACTTGTGTCCTTTCGATAAGAAGCGTCTGTGCCTCATGCACACTATCTTCTTAGATGCATTAAGGGACACGTAATGGGTTCCATCTATGCACACCACGCAACCAACCTTTCCCTTGAATTGCCCTGATAAAATAAAGAGAGCAGGGTAATCGTTGATAGTAACAAAAATAATTGCTATTAGCATGAATGAATCTTTGCGATACTCGTCCAACATTTGAACACCTTTTTCCCATAACATTTTCATTTCCTCCATCAATGGCTCCAGGAAAACATCCATGTCAACTCCAGGTTGAACTGGTCCAGAGATAAGTAAGGTTAGCAAAAGGTATTTTCGCTTCTGCATCAACCATGGAGGGAGGTTGTAGATGGTGAGAATCACCGGCCATGTGCTATGCTTGCTGCTCCTCTCAGCAAATGGATTCATTCCATCTGTACACAGTGCGAACCTAACATTCCTTGGTTCGCTGGCAAAGTCTCGGTGGTTGTCATTGAAATCTTGCCACTGCTTTCCATCGGCTGGATGGCGAAGCTTGCCATCATTTTTGTGCTCATCAGAAGCATGCCAACTCATAAGTTTTGCATCCTCAGGGTTAGCAAACAAACTCCTCAGTCGATCTACCACTGGAAGGTACCACATCACTAAAGCAGGAATTTTTTTCTGCGCATAATAGTCAACCTCTTCTTTATCTTTGCTCATGGGTTTTGAACTCTGTTGGGTGTTCTTTTGGGCCTTCTTTGCTTCTTCCCTGCTTTACACATGGAGGCAGCACAATCCTCTCAATAGTCTTTGTTTGTCTTGTACCGACTTGCTCCACACTTTGGACAACTATCCAAGTCCTTGTAATCATCACCTCGGTACAGGATACAATGATTTCTACATGCATGGATCTTCTCGACACCCATAGTCAGTGGACAGATCAGCTTCTTTGCATAGTACGTGTTAGTAGGAACTTTGTTCTCCTTTGGAAGCATATCGCCGATAATACTTAAGAACGCATCGAATCCAGCATCGGACAAACCATACCTGGCTTTTGCCATCAACAATTTTAGCACAGCTCGTAACGTTGTGTACTCTTTGGTACAACCTTTAGACTCATCATACAAGGCTCTTCTGCTGCCTTCTTCAAGGCCTCCATCCCTTTCATTAATAACATTGATGGTTCAGTATGACGACGCAACATTGCCTCCAAGAATTCAGCATCTTCTGCAGCCGTATCATTTGGTAAGACATGAGTTCTTGCACCATCATTTCCCCCAGCAGATCCACCAGCGGTAACATTTGGCACAACATGTTCACTCTGGGGTGTGTCGTGGAAAAACTGATCAGCAGGCATGCCTGGACCATCAGTGTCGATGTGTGCTGGGTCCTCAACTGTATAAGGCGCTGAGCTACCCTCTCCATGCTTTGTCCAAATCAAGTAATCCTTCATAAATCCTCGGCAGACTAGATGAGAAATGATTACTTCAGTATCTTCAAATAGAAGAATATTTCTGCAGTCGTAGCATGGACAATATATATGCTTAGTCTTTGTTCTCAAAGCATGGTTCTTAGCGGCATCAACAAACCTATGCACCTCAGGTATATATGATAGATCTAGTCTTGATAAGTTATACATCCATAAGGACCTCTCCATCATGACCTGTTGAAAAGTTAGTAAATTAATTGAAATATTGTCTACGAATATTTGTTATTAAAAATAAAAGAAGACCTAACAATTAAATCAAATTGAAAAAGGAATCATGGAAATGGTGAGAGGAGAGGCAACATCTTAAACAAGAGGGCACAAAAATGCTTATCACGTAATTAAATCAAATTTACATAAAAAATAACATCCTAAACAATATAATTTAAAAAACTAAAAAGAAAACTTACCTTTCTTAGCCACCTCCACCTCCTTCCAAGAAATGAAGATCAAAACCTCCACCCTTGTGTTTTGACCTGTTGAAAAGTTAGTAAATTAATTGAAATATTGTCTACGAATATTTGTTATCAAAAATAAAATAACACCTAACAATTAAATCAAATTGAAAAAGTAAAACAAGTATAAAAAATAAAGACAAAACCATAAATATATATCTTTATATCACTAAAATAAATTTGACAGGTACAAAAACATTGTTGATTGAAACTAAATATATTATATCACTAAAAAATTTGAGAAGGAAACATGGAAATGGTGAGAGGAGAGGCAACATCTGAAGCAACCTCATATATAAAAAATGCTTATCGCATAATTAAATCAAATTTACATAAAAAATAACATCCTAAACCATATAATTTAAAAAACTAAAAAGAAAACTTATCTTTCTCTCCCAAGCATGGAAACACCATTCATGGAAACTACTACATATATATTTCTTGGATTCACAAATTAGAGAAGTAAACATAAAAAAGAAGATAGGAGAGACATCATATATCCATCTTAAGACTATCTCCAACAATCCTCACCGAAAATACAAGACCCACTTGTCTTTTGGGTAGCGCTACAGATAAATGGTTCCATACCTATTTTTAGTCTTCTCCAACAACAAGACCTAAAAGACAACACTCTCTGCAAATGGATCTCGAGGAGAGAGGATACCCAAATTTGGGTTATGCCTCTCCTGATACCCAAAGTGGCTCTTCTGTATGGGTCCTCTGTTGGAGGCTATAAGTATTGTGTTGGAGACCCATTTTGGGTTTGGGTTCCCAAATGGCTCTCCTGTTGGAGATAGCCTAAGCAACTTTATTTGAGCAAAATAGACCATATCTAGCTATTCTACTCTCTGTCTCTCTCATGGTGAAACCCTAGATCCAAAAAGTAGCTCAAATTGAGCAAGAGAGCATAAAAAGAGGCATTAGAGGCACCAACTAACCTTTCTTAGCCACCATGAAGATCAAAACCTCCCCCTTGTATTTTGAAAAATCTGGACTTCCAAGATGGGCTGCAATGGAAGGTGGCTGTGAGCTACAGTTCTGCCCGAGGAGGAAGAAGGGGCTGGTGGTATTTATAGGAAGATAAATCACAGGCGGTTTGTTATGTGAACTGCCTGTGTAAATCCATTAACACAGGCGGTTCGCATAACTGAACCGCCTGTGTAAATGATCCATTTACACAGGCGGTTCACATAACATGACCGCCTGTGTAAATGGACCATTTACACAGACGGTTTTCTTACAATAACCGCCTGTACTGAGCCTTTTATACAGGCGGTTTTCAATTCTAGCCGTACAAATTTTCAACACAGGCGCATTATAACTAAAACCGCCTGTAGAAATGTTTTACCCCCGCCGGCTTAGAACCTCTGTGTACTGGTGGGCCTAGGGCAAACCGTTGACGTCCTTGTCCTGACGGGGTCCCTCTCGAGTAAAAGCTTTGGCGGTCTCTTTGCTAGTTTGACAGAAAACTAGCCTGTTCTGCATGTTGGTTATGCTTTGGAAGTGTGCTAGTAATCCACTCCTTAATTCACCATGAAAGAGTGATATCTTGCTAGGTTCTTCAGTCCGTAGCAGCCCGGGGCGTCCAAGGCCCTGCTAGTGTGTGATTCAGATTTGCCACCAAGCGGAGGCTCAATTAGGAAAAGGGAAGGTTTCTCAGATTAGGAAAAGGGAAGATCTCAGAATTTGCCTCCGAGGGGATGCTCAATTAATTGCCAACACCCTGCTGGGAATCGTTTTCGCAACATGATTCAAGCGGCTGTGTTCCTTAGGTTGACATCATTTTTAATTTTTCATGCAAGCAACTGCTCTACTAATTTCTTTGATTTTTGGTGGCTATTTCAGTTCCTTCTGTTGTCAAAAACTGGCCTGTTGGAGAAGCGTATAGTATCCTGGAGAAAATCGATAAAGGGGAATACAGTTGGATCATTGATGTATCTGGATAGTCCTGGTGGAGCGCAAATGCTTTCGAACTAGCTGCTATATATGTTTTGCTATGGTGTAAAGTTTGAAATTAGGGAATGCATGCATCCAGGTGTATGGTGTAGTGTGTGTGTATCACTAACGCATTTATCAATAAGAAGAAATGTTCTCTTTGGTTCAGTGATATATAGTGTATTCGAAGCAAGGGATGCTTGGTTGCCAGAGCGCAGCTAGGACAGGTGTAAAGGTCGGTCGTGTATTAGATTCATAGAGTTTGTTCTATCCTAGCTTTATTTATCCGAACCTCATCATTCGGTACAACTTTATTCTGTAAAAAAAAAATATAAGAGGCCGGCCATTCTTCTAGTGCCACGCCATATAGAATATTATACGTAGTTTGGACTCTCGTTCAAGAGCAGGTATTAATACAATACGATTACATTACAATAATGCAACAAATTATTCATCGGACTCCTCGTCAGAAGAAGAAGAATCTTGGTGTTCATCTTCTCTGGCTTCCTCAGGTTCGTCTCCTGGTCTCTCATGTTGTGGGGGACACTGAGGGTACCAAGGGCACATGGGGGGCCATGATGGGTTGTAGTATGGAGTGCACACGGGTGGGTATGATGGGTGGTGGAACGGAGGGCACACCGGGCAGCACGGAGGCGGAGGAGTAGGCCAAGGCTGAGGTAGAGATGGAGCCATCGGCGGAGGTGGAGCCATCGGCGGAGGCCGAGGTTCCGCCTTATCCTTCTTCTTCTTCTCCTCCTCGTCCTTCTTCTTCTTCTTCTCCTCAGCCTCCTTCTTCTTACCAGGCTGCACAGGCCCGATGATGTAGGCTTTCTCTGCTTCTCCGATGCAAAACGGGCCAGCATGTTGGACAAGCATCCAGAGCACGGTTGTGAGTTCGCCACCGGCTGTGAGCTGCTGGGCATGGGCCTCCCTGCTGCACCGGACGGCCGCGTAGACCAGCTTATCCACCCACACATTGAAGATGAACTGGAGCATCTCACCTGGTAGCAGCGGACGAGGCCACATCGCATCTCCGCTGCTTTTTACACCAGGTTCCTTGTCGCCTGACAGTTTAAAATATACTTTTACTGCACGCACTAGAAGTTCCGTACCTTCATCAGGATCAACTGGATGAACCCATACTTCCTCAGTCTCATCGGGCTTCTCGGTCGTTAGGCGTCGCAGGATCATGGCAAGCTTTTCTTTGTTTTTCATGTTCCATTTTTCATTATCTGGTAGTTTGTTACCATGCTCAGCACCATCCCATATGTCAACCAATTTGTTGCGGGTTACCTCCAACTGGCTGTGGAGGACAAGTCCAGGTAGCATTTGTGGACGGACAGCAACCAGGAACATCATGTATTCCGACATCACCTCAATTGCACACGCATGTTTCCTTGCTTCGTCTCCGATGTGCGGGAGTAGGAGGACCATGCAGGTGACGATGTGCCACAAGAGGACGTCCTCCACGAATTCCTCGCCGAATAGTAGGTCCATTTCCGACAGCGGCAATTTGGTTTTGACTAGCTCAGGTGCACTGCGTAAGGCCTGGTGGCCCCACTCTTTCCTGATGTGCATCCTTTGGTACCTGTCCTTGTTCTTCTCCTTCTCCTTCTCCTTCTCCTTTTCCTCGTCGTTTTTTTTATCCTCACCATCTTTTTTTTCCTCAATGGCCTGCTGCAATATTTCCGTCACTCGCGGGAACAGCAGTTCCTTCACGCATGCAGGAAGCTTAGACAGATACCCCATCTCTTTGGGTTTGTCGTCTCCGGTCATGGACACCGGCCACCACTCTGGATGACATTGCCTAGTGGTGGCAGCACTGCACTCGTGCAGCAAATTGTACTTGCCGATGGTGCCCGACCACCGCCTGTGGCTGATCGGATGGCGGCAGAATAGCTGCAACGGGTCCAGGCGGACGGCGATGTGGTGGAGGCTGCACCACCATCTTCTTCCGGCGGCCCGGCCACGAAGGCAGGCTGGTGCCAGCTCCTGTAGGTAGGCATACGCCCATGTCGACCCGAAAGCTCTCAGCAGCCATGCCACATCCATGATGAAGGTAATGGCCAGCAAGCCGTAGGTGATCCCGGTGAAAGATCCCCTGACCTGTGGCTGCTGCTGCTGCTGCTGCTGATCATCAGGATGAAGCCAGAGCCAGAACAGAAATGCGGCAGCGGCAGTGCAGAGGGGCGACAACAAGCGGACGAGGTAGTAGTAGCAGGTGTGTGCCAGGATCGCCTTGGTGTAGAGGAAGTCATAGATGAGGGAGAGCTCCATCTCTGCCACCTTGCACATGCTCTTCCAGTCCCACTTGCGCTCCCGCTCATCCGACTCCGACACCGACAGGATCATCTCGCTGGCTTGCTGCCTTGGTGAAGCTGGATTCACAGAAGAATCCACCAGGGCGTGGCGCCAGACGGGGAAGAGAGCCTGAGCAAGGAGCAGCGCTTCTCTGTCGCGGAGCGACCGCCCCAGCCTCTTGTTCCTCTTGATTATGCATTTCAGCATCTTGAAGTCGTCCTCGCTGCTGCTTGACGACCTGGCGTCCTCCTGCATGCTGTCCAAGTTGGCTTTCCGTTGCGCCATGACCCTCTCCACGTACCTGACGGCGCCGGAGAAGAGCATGACGACGGACGCCGCCAGTAGCAGAGTCCAGCTGCGAACACCGCGATGTGTGTTGTTGTTGATGGTATAAATGACCCCCGCAATCTGAGTGACCATCTCAAGCCATTTGCGGCTGGAGATCTTGTTGTCCTCCAGAGCGTAGGCGGTCAGGTTGTCTGGTCCGCCCAGGTGCAGCAGGAGGAACGGGGCCCAGAACGCCACCACCAGCTTCTCCTCCTCCGACGCATCGGAGCCGCACAGGGACAGGCTGCCGATTGCGTTCGTCGTGGCTGCCTCGGTGACCTGGTATGCAAGCCACAGCGACGACTTAGCCGCCAAGCCTAGGAACCCCCACAACTTGCCGGGAGCCAAGCGCCGCCGTGTCCCGGACAGGATGGCGACGACCACATTTGCCCCTAAGCTCCCGAGGACAGTGACCCGGAACCCCCATTCGCTCCACCACTGGACCAACTGTGCGAAAATCATAGCCAGGATCATTCCGAGCCACACCATGGCCGATCCACGCTACAATTAAGCTCCCTGCGACCTGCACCCATATCAAACTATATATTATTGAAGGGCTTTGCTATGGTACTTCAGAAAACTATGGACTATTCGTTTACTTGCTAGGTGTTCTCCTCTGCCATTTTTTGCTATCACTGGCACAGGAACTTGAGATCACCTTGACCTCATGTTTTCAGAGCTGAGAAAATTTGAGGTATATGGAAAATGTGACCTGGTAGTGTCATTTTTTAAATGTTAATCTGATGCTTTGATCGTGCTATTTCTCAGGTAGACTATAATTTTACATATAGTGCTGCATAAAAAGGCTGCTGGAAGATAAGGAAATGGTCCAGTTAGATGATGCTATGCTAGGTAGCTGAAATTTTTAACTTACTACTTGTAGTTGTTTCTAGGAACAGTTCGCAAGCCACAGTGGAAAAGTTTGCCAGAACTTCAGCGGATATCTATTCTAGAACTCGGAAGAGTTAATGGCTAGGACCTGCTTGATGACACATAATATGAACTTTACATGGTAGTCATTTGTGAATATGTTAATATCGAGCAAAATTAACCGGCATGGATACTACTGATAGTTTGTAATTGTTGCACATCCAAATTTGCTATGAGATGGTGGGCTACTAGGACTCCGGCAAGGACCGTTGGCATCTTCATAGTCGGCAAGGACGTTAGCATCTTCACAGCGGCATGACAGTAGTATGCAAAACTCTAAAATTTAGATTTCTCTACAGCCCTAGCACAGTGGCCTATTTGGATGGAATTGAGATTGTGAATCTTGTATTGAATTAGTTGATCTTGTTTGAAAAAGTGTGGATTTGTTTTCTATCTTGCTGCATATAAAAACAGTGATTTAAGTTTTATCTTTTTTTTGTTTTTTATAACTTTTATCAGAGACGTGTTTTCCCTGTATGTGTCGCTGTTAAAGAGTCATTAGTGACGCGTATATACTGAACGGGTCACTCATAAAGGCTGATGAGAGACGCGTAAAAATGTGTCACTAAATATCTATATCACAGACGCAACATAAGTGACGCATGTTTTCTGCGTCACTAATGACTGTCTAGGAACGTCACTAATGTAAAAATCTGGCAAATTGAAAATGTATATATATTATTTATTTTATTTCATAAAATGGGATAAATAAGGAAAGTTTTAGATATAAAAATATTTTCGCTAGATTTGATTGATGCACGCGATGCCTGTTTGTTATGGTAAAACTTTTTATTTTATAACTTTATACTATTTATGAATTACCATATTATTTTGTATGTAACTTTACACACTTGATTTTGCATGCTGTAGGATTTGCATGTGTACGTGATTAGCGTGTGCCGTTAGCCTGGGTGTACGCGGCTAGCCTGGTTAGCGCGTGTGTGTGGCGAGTGGTTAGTGCGTGCTTATGTGGTTAGCCGGGTTAGCATGTGTGTCGTGTTCGGTATTAATATCAGGGATACCTAGGTAAATTTCATTAACGACACAGCAAAACTAAATTTCCGGGACTAGGGACAACCTCCGCCTCGCCTGACCCCATCTCGGGTGCATGCTGTTCGCCAGTATAGCGATTTCCGCCTCGCCTGACCCCATCTCGGGCGCAAGCTGTTCGCCAGGAGCGATTTCCGCCTCGCCTGACCGCATCTCGGGCACACACTGTTCGCCAGTAGCGATTTCTGCCTCGCCCGCTCCCCTGACGTCATCCGGTTCACATCCAAGGCCTTGAGATGATTTCCCGCCTCGCTCGATGGGTATATGACGTCAACTCATATATAGTTAGATTGCTAGCTGGGTGCTTGGCTACCGGCCACTGCCTGCCACGCCTAGGACCAAATAGATCGGCGCCATAACCAAGTGTGGTAGTAGCAAAATGAACTAGAATGATGAGCTAAGGTAGCCATGGCCGCCGAACGAACCAAACGACAGCATCTTCGTTCACAAGCAAGTGTGGTAGTAGCTACTAGCGGTAGCAGCAGAACAGATCGACTGAATTCTACGACGAGACTATATAATTAAGAGTGGCATGCATGAAATGGAGACGACAGCAGGCGTCGTCGACCATACGGCATAAATGATGTCTTTGACACAGGCTGGTCGATATCATCTGGAATTGAAACTAATCATGTGTGCAATGCATGCATATGCATGCAAGTTTGACTTATATAACTGAAGGAAACAAGCAGTATACTATCCGTAGCTAGATAGAATAAGGTTATTAAGAAGATCAGTCCAATAATAATTAATGTACCTCGATCGCCTCCTGTGTTGATCTCTGGCAGTCGATGATGATGAATTGATGATGATAATGGAGGATCGGAGGATAAGTATCTACCTAAGTTGGTTGAGTACCATGTCGTATGTATAGGGACTGATCAGCAGCAGATTTCCACACTCCCTCGACCCTCTCTATTTGTATCGATCAAGTAGCTGATCGACAAGACACAGCTCGATCTGCTAGTAGCGTGAATGGGATCTAATAAGGCAAGCCAGTGGCTCGGATCGGATCGGAGCACCAGCCAACCACTCCACCCCTAAATAATCACCATCTTTGTTGGAGGACCCAGATGAAAGTCCACACTAGATTGAGGACTCGCATTGGCCATAATTTATTTAGTTCAAGGACCCAATTAAGAATCGTCAAAAGTTTAAGGACTACTGTATATTTTACTAATGCTATATATTTTTTGTAAAGATTATGGTTACCACCATCCGATCCATCAGATAAATTAAATTAAATGTATCTATCAGGGACCATGTCATATCAGACAAACATGGTACTTCTTTTCCCCCGGTCAGTACTAAGGACGTCCCGAACAATTAGCTTTTTGTTATTAGCTATTATGATGTAGAGACAAAAAAAAAAATAGAAGAGAGTAGTCACTAGCGACGAGCAAATAACCTACCTATTTTACGTAATCCAAACATTTAAGAGAGGACTGAGTTCAATAATACAAAGAAAAATAAATATATATAAAATAGTCTTTACTTTTGCGTCTCACCTTCACATCTACATAGCTAACATCCTTTTCGGACGTCCTAACGACGGTCGACTAACAATGCCCGCATACTGACAGATATAGTTGCCGGCAACCCTGACACCAATAAACATATATAATGTTTCACCTAACATGTGCACCCGCGGTGTATATTAAATCAAGAAGGCTTTCTAACAATTAACTATCATTGCCACCATGCATCAATCATCGCCATTAATTTGTTAAATCGAACGCACTACATGCTAATCCACTGACGTACAGTTTTCTGCATGCAAGTGGATCGTTGATGATTTATTTTACTACAGTAGCTATAACTATACTGCACAAACAACGCTTTCCATTGTAAATCAAAATGCTTGCGTTTAGCCGGCCCTGGCCTACCCATGCATGTTTTGTTGCATTTGAGGTTGGGGGTGGGGAGCTTCGTCCACTACTACAATACCGATCTGTAGGGGCAGCTAAAGAGCGTTTGTAGGGCCTGTTTCGCCAGCCGCTCCTAAGCAACGACTACTAAAAGGGTGGAATTCTCCTATTGTATTTAAGTAGTAGTATAAAACACTACCACCAAAGGTGGAATTCTCCTAGTGTATTTTAGTAGTAGTATAAAACACTACCACCACTAGTACATAAACGGTCTCCACTCCCGGTTGGGAAACTCATTTAGTCCCGGTTTTCCAACTGGGAGCAGCAATCCGGGATTAAAGGAGGGCACCTTTAGTTTCGGTTGGGTGCCTATCTTTAGTCCCGGTTCGTTGTAACACCCAAAATTTGATTTTCAATAAATAGGGTTTAATTTGTATTTATTTAAGTATTTTTGTAAGCATTTAATGTAGCGCATAAATAATTTTTGTTGAAATCAAAATTTATCATAAGTTTAGGAACACGTTTTTGCATTCATGCTCGGACATAATTTATTGTTGTGTGCTTGTCTTAATTTAGTTGAATTCAATTTCTTTTAAAAATGCTTTGGAAAAGAAATAGAGAAAAAAAAGAGAAACCCTTCCTCTTGGCCCGAAGGCCTGACTTCTCCTCTCTCTCGTCCCAGTTTCTCAGCGCGCAGGCCCAGTAGCGAGCCGAGCCCATGACGCGCGCGCGCGCCCTCCCCTTTCCCCCTTCCGGTCGCTGACACCTCGGCCCCGTCTAGCAGCGGCTTTCCCCTTCTTCTCTAGCGTGACAGATCGGGACTCTCCACCGATCGGCCGAGAATCCGGTTCCCCTGGGATTCGATGCCTTCTACGCCTAACCGAGCCCTATAAAGCCTTGTGCTTACCCTCGTGGCCTCCTTTTTCCTATCTACGCGGTCTAGCCAAGCCCTAGACACCATATCGTGATTTCTCAGATCTCGCTGAGATTTCTTCTGTCGCCGCACGTAGCCATGTCTTCCAGAGCTTCCTCCGGCCATAAGAACACCTTGGGTGAGCTGCAACGCTCTTCTCCAACTCCCGGTAATTTTCTTTTGATTTTAGACGCTTGGGAATGCACTTTTGGTGAGCGCCGCCCACCTTCACAGCGCCGGCAATGGAGCGCTGCCACATGCGTCTCTACTCCGGCCAGCCCGCCGCCGTTTCTCCCCTCGATGGATTGTGCACTGTCTGTTTGAAGATCAACGGCTGAAATTAGAAGATACCGGTTCGGCGGAGAATTTGCTAAAGAGTCGCTGCTCTTTTTAAGAATAAACCTACAGTCCAAACGGGTTTACAAAATGTGCTTTCTCTTTTAAAAACGTAAAAGTGTCGGATTGACTTCGAAATAGGCTTTCCAGGAAATGCTTGTAAAATGCTCATTCTAACTCCGTTTTGACTCATTCAAATTGCGTTAGATTCTTCTCGAGATCTATGTGCTAGTGTCACTGTAGTTTCAGTTTATAACTTTTTATTTTCTTGGTACTGTTTAATTAAATATTCTTCTATAGGAAATCTTAGAAAATTCATAACTTCTCCATTCTAATTCCGATTTTCGCGATCTTTACGTCTGTGTGATTGTAGCACTGCGTAGAATGTTTTCATAAACTTTTATATTTGTGTTACTACTGTTGGTGTATTGTTCTAATTATAGCTTGTTTGCTTTGTGTATGATTGTCTATCGGAATGCATGTTGTTGATAGATGGTGAGCAATACGTTGGTGATCAAGGCCAATCTTATGACGGTCAGCAGGAACAACAGGAAAGCTTTGATCAAGGCAAGTATAACTTGGGACCATCCTTGTTACCTACACACTTTTAATACATATACAATATGCATGTGTCCACCTTGACAACCCTAGTGAAATCATAGATACTTGTTTTCTTCAACTCCTTGATACCTATTTGATTAGGCATTTGCGTAGCTTTTGCTAGTGCTTGACTTAATCCATGATCTTGTAAGATGATTAATAACTATGCAATGAACGTTAAAAGATGACATATAACTATATGAGATCTTGTCTGTACGTGATCACCCAAGATAACAGTGCAACTATGAGGGCTATAATGGCTCTGGCTTTAGCTCAATATGAGAACCTTTTTCTAGCTTGTTAACGGTTACCTTAAATGGCGTAAAAATGGCTAGACACATTGGGTATAGTGCGGCCTCTGTCCGTGTGTATAGGCTGCGTGTTATGTGCCATGGAAGAGGGCTCTATATCTGCCTTCCGAGTGAATCTAATGGCCCTAACTTGTTAGATGAAACCTTTGAAAGTCTTCATAGTGAACCCTGCCGGCTTTCTTTGGAAGTGAGCTAAGAGGTCGACGGGCTTTGGGCAAAAGGGTAAATCATGACTCATGGATAAAGATGTACAACCTTTGTAGAGTATTAAAAACTAGTATACTAGCCGAGCTCACGGTCAGGTGCAGCCTTGAGGACATCTACATTAAGATGATGATGCTTGTTATGTTATTATGATCATTTACTTATCGTTTATGTTTAGTATTAATTATGCTTACATTTGATCATGTGGTTATGGGATTACCTTGATATTTGCTATCCAAGGATAATTATGCTTTATACACATATTATGATAACTATGTTTAAGCCTAGAACTAATCCTGGATCAGTTGGTTGTATTCCTTGTGGTGAAACCTGCTCTCCCGGATTTGAGTATTCAACTTGGAACAGTTGCTCATGTTTTCATGAGTTTATTCTAGAATTTAATGGTGCTTTGTTTTCAGTAGTATGTGACGTCCTTGTCGACAGCGAGAAGCCTATGGTGACTTGACTTCGTGAATTTTAATTAAAATCTGTTAACTCAGTCCTTCGGAGGTGACTTGACTTTGTGAATTTCATGATCTGCTCTGGTTCAGTTCTTCGGATGTGCGTGTTGTGGATGTATATTTATATTGTGTAATTCTTAAAAATAAATTATGTTTAAGACCCAGGAAATGCTTAGCACTACGCAACCATTAACGTCGACACTGGGCTAGGGTACCCAATTTAATTATTACCGTGCACGTGCATCAATATAATGCAAATTGCTAAGTCATATGGTAAAACTGTACTTAATGACATGTACAGATAGAAAAAAGCAACAACATAATAATGCTGAAAAAAAGGAAAACAGCATAAAACTCTACTGAACGCACTACAGCCGGCCGTAGGTATAGCTAGATTGCTGGGTGCTTCGTTACCGGCCACTCCCCGCCACGCCTAGTACCAAATCGATCGGCGCCATAAGCAAGTGTGGTAGTAGCAAAATGAACTAGAATCTGCTAGGCTATAGCCGTGGCCACGCGCCGAACGAACTGCAGTAACAGCAGCACACCAATTCTGTGTTAGCGCCTGAACAGCTTGATTATCCCTGGAACATTGATGATCGTCGTGAACGTCAGCGTCGCGGTGACCGCGGCGAGCGCTGAGTCGATGGAAAGTAAACACGAGATAGATAGGTTATGAGGCTGCCCAAATCGCAGCTTATTACGTCCCCTCTATGTTTATATTTATAGACTCGAGTTTATACAAACTCCCCACGCTGTGCCGCACCGGTGCGCTGCACCGTTTCCTTGCGGTGCGCGCCACATGCGCCGTGCACGCCACGACGTGGCTGACCAGGACTCATACGGGTATGATCGTAATCGACCATGCCTCCGATCACGTCATCCCCCTACCTTAAACGACTGTAGCTTTCCTAACTGAAACAAAGATTACATATAATGTGTTTGCAACAAATTAGCTAACAAATCTCCCCCTAACTTGTTGCACCTCTTCAACACCGAGAGCGCTTCTCAGTTCAACAAACTTGATACGCCCGAGCGACTTCGTGAAGATGTTGGCCAGCTGCTCCTGCGTCCCGACATGTTCCACCTCCACCTTGCCTTCTTCTATGCATTCACGAATGAAATGAAACTTCGTATCGATATGCTTACTCCGATCATGATGCACAGGGTTTCTGCTCAAAGCTATCGCGGACATATTGTCCATCAGCAATTTCACCGGTGTCTCCTTTGTTCCCAGTATATCAGCTATCAATCGACCAAGCCATACGCCCTGACAAGCTGCTGCTGCTACTGCTGCTGCCACATACTCAGCTTCGCATGATGATAATGCAACAATCTTTTGCTTCTGTGAGGCCCAAGTCACCAAGCTACCTCTGAGGAAATATATATACAACACCTGTAGTGCTTTTCCGATCCTCTGCGTCTCCTGCAAAATCACTGTCACTGTACCTGAGCAGAAAGGGTTTCAGTTTAGTGCCCTTGCAGTGTCTACAACCGTAACCGATGGTGCCCTTCAGGTACCTGAGTATGCGCTTGACAGCCAACCAGTGAGTCTTCCCTGGAGCCTCCATGTACCTGCTCACCACTCTAACCGAATAGGCGAGGTCAGGCCTCGTGTTCACAATGTATCTGAGACTCCCAATAATACTCCTAAAAGTCGTCGGGTCAACTGCCTCTCCTTCCTTGCTCTTGTAGAGTTTCAGCCTAGGTTCCATCGGTGTGTCACATGCATTACAGTTCATCATGCCCGAACCTTCAAGTATTTTTACTGCATACGAACTCTGGCTGATCACAATCCCATCATCTCCTTGCTTTACTTCGATCCCCAAGTAATAGCTGAGGAGGCCGAGATCCCTCATGCTGAACTTCCTTTTCATCTCTGCCTTAAATTGAACGATGTCATCTGCATCAGGCCCCGAGATAATTAAGTCATCAACATATACCCCTACAATGAGTGGGGAGGACTTGCTACTTCTTTTATACACAGCATAATCCATCTTGCTTCTTACAAAGCCAAGGGCCAACAGTTCCTTGTCCAGCCTAGCATTCCAAGCCCTGGGAGCCTGTCTCAATCCATACAAGGCTTTTCTCAATTTCAACACCTTGTCACCGTTGCCCACGATGAAACTAGGAGGTTGTTTCACATATACTGTTTCAGACAAATCTCCATTCAAGAATGCGCTTTTCACATCCATATGGTGTACTTGCCATCCACCTTGAGCTGCTAGAGCTAGAAGAACTCTCACTGTTTCAATTCTTGCAACAGGTGCAAATACCTCGTCGAAATCAATTCCCTGTACTTGAGCATACCCCTTAGCTACCAGTCTGGCTTTGTGCTTCACTTTATTTCCATCAGGGTCCTTCTTTACTTTGAAAACCCACTTAAGGCCAATTGCCTTCTGGTTCCTTGGGAGATCACTTACCACCCAAGTTTTATTAGCCTCAATTGCATCCATCTTGGCCTTCATGGCATTCCTCCAACAGATTTCTGACAAGGCCTGCTCAACTGAACTTGGTTCCTCAGCTGCTACCAGACACACCCCACTGTACTCCATCTGAACCTCTTCTGTAGTATCAAGCAGGTTCGGTATGGTTCTAAACCGCAGTGGTGCTCCATCAGAGGTAATAGAACGATCAGTTGGTGGCGTTGCCCATTGTACCAAGTTTCCTCCATTAGATCCCCCGAAAGATGGTACCGGGGTGTGTGGTGACTCATCACCATTACCCCCATGAGATGGAATTGAGTGAACAGGTGAAGCTGGCTCGAACTGATCGGCCAAGTCGCCATCGTCTTCTGTTGTCGGATTGGTTACAGTAACCTGTTGTTCATCAGGATAAAATATGCTGAAACTGGGAGCAGTTTCAGTAGCCGCTGTATCCATTGTGCCTATTCGATTCCCCCCCAATTCCAGCTGTTTTTCTCGTCAAATAACACATCACGAGAAATGATTAGCTTGTTGTTCACTGGATCATAGATCCTATACGCCTTTGATCCTTGCTCATAGCCAAGAAAAACTCCAGGAATCGACCTGTCAGAGAGTTTCGATACTCCTGGTCCAAGCTTCTTGGCATAGGCCATGCACCCAAAGGTTCTTAAGTGCCTGACTCCAGGTTTCTTACCAAACCATGCCTCAAAAGGTGTCTTCCCATTCAAACTCTTTGTTGGTGCCCTGTTCAGCAAATACACTGCCACAGTCACTGCCTCCCCCCAAAATCGCCCAGGAACCTGCATGCTCTTGAGCAAACAGCGAGCCATCTCAACAACTGACTGGTTTCTTCGTTTGACTACACCATTTTGTTGTGGGGTCCAGGGAGCTATCCTATTGTGTTTTATACCATGCTCATTGCAGTAGACTGTAAATACACCTGAGTTGAACTCACCTCCTCTATCTGTTCTGAGAGCTTTCAAATGTTTTCCCGATTCAGACTCGACAGCTGCCTTCACCTTCTTGAAACTTGCAAACGCTTCATCTTTTGATTTCAACAATTCAAGCCACATATAACGACTGAAATCATCGACAATCAACAGGAAGTACAGCTTACCACCAGGCGTGGCTGGAGTGATCGGCCCACACAAGTCGCCATGACTAGCTCAAGACCTGTTTCTGCCTGATGTGCTGATGCTCGAGGAAAAGGTGCGCAGTGATGTTTCCCAAGAGCACATCCATCACATACCTGCTCTCCACGCTGGATCAGTGGAATACCTTCCACCATCTCCTTCACCCCTAGGTCTCGGAGCGATCTGAAATTTAGATTCCCATAACGCGCATGCCATAGCCATGCTACCTCATCCATCTTCGTCAACAGACAGATCGGTGCAGTAAGATTGACTTGCATTACATAGAGTCTTTTCTTCCTCTCCGCCTTGAATAGCACATCCAACCTTCCTTGGCTACGCTGGAACACCTTTAACACCCCATGGTCTATCTCTATTCTGCAACCAGCTTCCTCTAGCTGCCCAAGGGACACGATATTGCAACGCAGAGATGGAATATAATATACCTCGGTGAGCACCCGATGGTCTTGATTCTTTCCTGCAATCGTGACTGCACCCATCCCGCAAATGTCCACCTTAGATCCATCACCAAACCGTACAACACCTTTCACGGTTTCATCAAGTGATGCTAGAGATTCACGGCACCCGGTCATATGATTTGTTGCCCCGGTGTCGAGTACACACGCTCCAGCATCGTAGGATGATGGGAAAACCTGTTCCTGATTCAGGAACACCTGCTGCGCCGTAGTTCCAGTGGACCGAGCCACGTTACACACTTGTGCCACCAGCAGAGCTCCGTTTTCTCCATCGGCATTGGCATGGTGCATGGCCTCCTGCCGCACCTTCTGAGGTGCTTTCTTGCACTCCTTTCCCCAATGCCCGTAGACACCGCACTTGCAACATTTACCCTTCCGGCGAGGCGTGCCCATCGATGTTAGCTCTGGTTCACGTCCATCTCCTCCGCCGTTGTTTTTACGTCTCCAAGACTTCTCCTTCTTCACAAAGTGTCCAGTGCCCCCACTTTTTCCTCTAGATGAAGATGATTGAGACACCATGCGACTTTTGTTCTTCTCGGCCCACTCTTCTTCTGTAAGTAAGAGTTTCCCGGCCTTATCCGTGACCTGCTCCACTGGGGTTTCAAATCTCTCCTCGGCCGCCCGTAGATGACTGATTAGTTCCTCAATAGTCAGTGTCTTGAGATCCTTGAACATCTCAATGGTGACTGCCACCTGACTATACCGTGGGGGTACCACACGGAGGAATTTCTTCACCACTCGTGCATCAGTCACGCTTTCTTCGCTGAGGCCGCGAAGATCAGTCACAAGCTTGGTGATCCGGATTTTAAAATTGTCGATTGCCTCCCCTGGCTTGAACGTGATGGACTCAAATTCAGCCAAAAGTTTTTGGGCGTTCACTTCTTTGACCCGATCTGCTCCAAGACGCATCGTCTTGATTCCATGCCAAGCTTCCTTCGCAGACTTCTTGTTCAAGAGCATGGAGTGCATCTCTAGCGGGACGCCGCGAAGCATCGCTCCCAACGCCAGGCGATCTCGGCGTCTTTCAACCTTTTCACCCGGCTCGATTGCATCCCAGAGGAACATGCCTTCGAGATTACACTGGATGTGCGACGACCAACCTTGGTAATTGGTATAGGTTAACATCGGCCACGTCAAGTTCCCCGCAGCCTGATTAAACGCCCGCTCCATCACGTCCTTGTCGCTCGTCTCACCCATGGTGATTTTCTTCGGCGTTCACGTCTCCTTCTTCTCTGATTCAATGATCGGAACCACCAGACTTCCACCACACCTTCTCACCGCCGGCGAACGATCCCTCTACGGCTCCGATACCACTTGTTAGCGCCTGAACAGCTTGATTATCGCTGGAACGTTGATGATCGTCGTGAACGTCGGCGTCGCGGTGACCGCGGCGAGCGCTGAGTCGATGGAAAGTAAACACGAGATAGATAGGTTATGAGGCTGCCCAAATCGCAGCTTATTACGTCCCCTCTATGTTTATATTTATAGACTCGAGTTGATACAAACTCCCCACGCCGTGCCGCACCGGTGTGTTGCACTGTTTCCTTGCGGTGCGCGCCACATGCGCCGTGCACGCCACAACGTGGCTGACCAGGACTCATACGGGTATGATCGTAATCGACCATGCCTCCGATCACGCCATCCCCCTACCTTAACCGACTCTAGCTTTCCTAACTGAAACAAATATTACATATAATGTGTTTGCAACAAATTAGCTAACATTCTGCCAGTCATTTAACAATGTTTTTTTTCACAATAAATCAACGAACAATACTTTCAGCCATGACTTTTCAGACAAATGAAGAGGACCATGCATGCGTCATAAATGGTGTCTTTGACACAGGCTGGTCGATATCATCAATGGGATTGAAACTGATCATGTGTGCATGCATGCATATGCATGGAAGTTTGACTTATATAACTGAAGGACGAAACAAGCAGTACTATACGTATAGCTAGATAGAATGGGGTTATTGAGAAGAGTCTAATAATTATGTACCTCGATTGCCTCCTGCGTTGCTGTCTGCCAGTCGATGATGATGAATTGATGATAATGGAGGATCAGTAACTACATACGTTGGTTGACTACCATGTCGTCGTAGGAACTCATCAGCAGCAGATTTCCGCACTCACTGGACCCTCTCTATATGTATGGATCGGACACAGCTCTGCTAGTAGCATGAATGGGATCTAATAAGGCAAGCCAGTGGCTCGGATCAGATCGGAGCACCAGCCAAACACTCCACCACTAAATGGTCACCATGTTTTTTGGAGGACCCAGATGAAAGTCCACACTAGATTTAGGACTCACATTGGTCATAATTTTTTTAGCAAGGACCCAAGTAAGAATCATGAAAAAGTTTAAGGACTATTGTATATTTTACTCACGGTATACTTTTTTGTAAATTATGGTTACCACCATCCAATCCATCAAATAAATTTAATTAAATGTATCTATGAGAGACCATGTCATATCACACAAACATCGTACTTCTTTTCCCCCGGTCAGTACAACTAAGGATGTCCCCAACAACCAGCTATTTGGCTAACTATTATGATGTAGACCAGAAAAAACTAGAAGAGAGTAGTCACTAGCGACGAGCAAATAGCCTATCTATTTTATAAAATCGATCCAAACATTTAAGAGAGGAACATGTGAGTTCAATAATACATAGAAAAATAAATATATATAAAATAGTCTTTACTATTGTGTCTCACCTTCACGTCACCTAGTTATGTAGCTAACATCCTTTTCGGACGTCCTAACGACGATCGACACTAACAATGCCCGCATACTGACAGTAGGTGCCGGCAACCCTGACACCAATAAACATATATAATGTTCCACCTAACATGTGCACCCGCGGTGTATATTAAATCAAGAAGGCTTTCTAACAATTAACTATCATTGCCACCATGCATCAATCATCGCCATTAATTTGTTAAATCAAATGCACTACTGGCTAATCCACTGACGTACAGATTTCGGCATGCAAGTGGATCGTTGAAGCTTTAATTTGCTACCGTAGCTATAACAATAGTGCACAAATAATGTTTTCCATTGTAAATCAAAATGCTTGCGTTTAGCCGGCCATGGCCTACACATGCATGATTTGTTGCATCTGGGGTTGGGGGGGGTGTGGAGCTTCATCCACTACTGCACTGCGGATCGGTAGGGGCAGCTAAAGAGCGTTTGTACTAGAGATGACAATGGGTAATTACCCGCTGGGTATATGCTACCCATACCCTTATCCACGAGAAAAAATTTTACCTGTTAATTTACCCATACCCGTGCACGGGTAAGAGTTATTTCCCATACCCTTACCCACGCGGGTAACGGGTAACCCATGGGTTATCCTTACCCATGATTTCAAGAATACTTACAAAAAGTAAATACATATTTAAATATTTCAGGCTCCTAATTTCAGCCAAAACATCACAAGTTATTAATAAAATCATCAAATATACAAGCTCCATGAATACCTGATCAAGTAATTACTAGATATCAAGTGGCAAAATTCACAAGTTCCCGTGTTGTGCGGCCGTTGCAAGAAGATAGGGGAAAGGGGAGGGAGCAGATGGGTGAGAGCCTAGGGTTTGACAGCATTATATATGATTTTTATTGGGCTTGGACTGTGTATGGTGATTTTGACCCATGATTCTAACTTATTGAATTGGGTTAAAATTACCCATGGGTTAACGGGTATGGGCAATGCAGTCCCATACCCTTACCCGCTTTACCCGCTGGGTAAAGCTTTTTTCCTATTATCTTACCCATGGGTAAAAAAATAGCCATACCCTTACCCTAATGAGGTAATTACCCATCGGGTTTCGGGTAAAGATTGCCATCTTTAGTTTGTACCCAATTTCGCCAGCCGCTCCTAAGCAACCACAACTGGATTCCCTGACTTTGTAGAGTGCCTATGGCACTCAGCAAAGGGCACTCGGCAAAAAAACTATTGGTAAAGTCATCTTCGTCAATTGTCATTTGTCGGGCACTCCAAAATAAAATACTCGGCAAATTTTGAACCAAAAAAATCGTCGCATGTCTTGCACAAAATTCACTGGTACATGGTCCATGGGATTTGAACTCATGACCTCCCTCTCGCATGTCTCTCTCTAACCATTGCACCACACTATCACTTCTGTATATATTGTATTTCGGTTGCTCATATATTATACCAAATATATAAATTGATTGTTTGAGGCCCTAAATAATTTCAAATCAAAAGTTATCAACTGCAAAGTTTCTTAATACAGATATGCAATTTTCATTTAGGGTGTTTCTCCATCCGAGATTGTTTACAAAATTTGAATTTCAATGTTGAGAATTCAAACGTAGTTTTTGCAAAGATGATTCAAGTTAAAACATTGTCAACTACAAAGTTTAATAACTTTTCGAGATCTACAAAGTTTATTTAAGGAGTTTTTCTATCCGAGGTCATTTGAAAAATTTGAATTTTAACATTTTCAAAGAAGATGCAGTTTTGCATGACGAGATGAACTCAAATGAAAAAGATGCTAACTACAAAGTTTCATAGCTTTTTGATATCTAAATTTTTAAATTTTCAAATGAATACATAGTTTTGCATGAGAAGATGAACTCAATTGAAAATATTGTCAACTACAAAATTTCATAACTTCTCAAGATCTACAAAGTTTATTTTAGTTGTTTGAACATTTGTTCATTCGACATGGTGATTCTAATATTTTTCATAAAACTTATATATCTCTCTTAGAGATATGTAAAATTTGTGAGCAAATTTAGTTTTACTTTGTCAAATGAAGAAATGAGCAAAATAAAGGTTGTAGATCTTGAGAAGTTATACAACTTTATAATTGGAAACTTTTTGATTTGAATTCGTTTAGGGCTTCAAAAATTGATTTGAATTTTTCTTTGTCGAGTGTAATAAAAACACTCGGCAAAGAAGGTCTTCGCCGAGTGTCAAAAAACACTAGGCAAAGAGACTTCTTTGCCGAGTGTCAAAAAACACTAAGCAAAGACCTTTGCCAAGTGTCAAAAAAATAAAACACTCGGCAAAGAAACGTAATGAATATAATTCATCATTGCATACACATGATATCATTACGAGTCCGATCACATTCACGCCTGATTACATCATAGACACAAGTCCGATAACATTCATTCTGATCACATTACATTCACTTGTCCAATCAACGGCCTAAGGCTGGTCTTTCCATCTCACCAAGTTGTTGGGGATCAAGATGCATTCCTACGTCAGATTTTGGGTCATGGCTAATGCCTTTTGACGTGTATAATCTGGTCCAATATGAAGTTTCAAAGGTCACTAACAAGAAAGAAGAGGTTGTCATATTTGCTTGGGTCAGATCTCATTCCTTTCTCATCACGCCACTACAAGAAAAAAAGGTTTAGTAGTGTATCATAACATATGTGTAAATTTCGTCCCAAGATTTTATACTGTGGTTGAAGAGGTTCAAACTTAACCATAAAGAGGTTGTCTCCGGTAGGCAGCGGTGTTACTCATCACAGTGCATACGTAATATCCATAATGTACACTCTCGGGATTCTGGCACTGTATTTCGCATATAAATGTTAACTAATTCTATTGACAACAACATAATGGAGTACTGAAGTAAGTTACGCTTACTGCACATAGTATTTTAACACAGAGGTTTGTTTCCTTTCTAGATCATGCCACCCTTTGAATCGATTAATTACATAATACATGTACGCTCTGTTTGAATGAATTTAACAAATGCAACTTGTTAGTATCCAAAAGTGAGTGTTACAAGTATATATATATATATATATATATATATATATATATATATATATATATATATATATATATATATATATATATATATATATATATATATATATCAGAAGATTTTTGATATGTATACATCTTGAAAATCGCTATGAAGTCTTTGTTTGTCGTCAGGTCCTTATCTATAGAATCAAAGACCCACACCATCCTCATCTCGACATCAACGCCTATAAATATCCAGTGGCGGCTGCATGAATTTAGTCATAGAAACCGAGAAGCACTTTTGCATCAAACAAAATAATTAATTTGTATTCTTAAAGCTTTAAGTATATAGTTCAACTTATTCGAAGTTGTATGGCAGCCACATAGCATTATTATTTTGGAGATCTTAAAAGGATAGGAAAATGTATGCCGCAACCTTAAGGGACACCTCCCTTATTTCCTTCTACCCGATTGCCTCTTTCTCCTCAATGTTGTTTCCAGCAGCTAGCTCTTTGCCATCATTCTTTGGTGTAATTGAAGTTTGGCTATACTATACATTCAGGTTCTACGTACCCTGATCGCACAATTGGCAATTGTTTTGAAATATGCACTTGCTTTCTACAAATCATGGCATGGGTTAGATACAACAAAAATCCAAAGATTAGAATCACGGCAAGGACTTACAGGCACCACGTCCAAACTAGATTCATTTCCATTTCTCTGAGGTGAAACCATTGTCTCGATGTCACTGAAGTAAAAGATAATTTCCCCTTTTGGGCCTCCAAATGTGTTTGCGAGCAAGTGCCAATCATGTAACCTTTTAATTCCAAGTGAGAGGCATTGGATGTCTCTGTTCTGTAGGAAGGGCTTGGCTCTTCATAGGTTTCTGAGCAATGCTTTGACCATTTGATGGCATTAAATTTGGATACTTCTTTGTTAGTCTATCGTTGCTGTTGACAGCCTCCTTAGGTGCTACGACTTCTCAGTTCTCAGTCGTGAACTGATCATGGGTGTACCACTTGGACATCGACGTGACATTTGTCATCGGCGTATAAATTGGCCTTATGGTGATTAGATGTTTTTTTTTAAATTTTGTCTCCTCATGGGCACCTTCTTGTGCATTAACTTTTTCTAGAGGCACTTTTTGTTCTTGTATTAGGTCTGCATTAGGTTGTTGCTCCTGATGAGATGGAGAAGGTTGTGACATCTAAGGCACATGCTTGGTACGAGGCAGGGAAGATTGTGGCATCTCAGGCACGCGTGCTCGCTAGGGGGCAGGTATGACTGTCGCATCTTAGGCAAGTGGTGGTCATGAGATGGTGAAAGCATCACTCCTCATGAATTCCCTCCAAACATTGAACAGGTGGTGAAGATGCAGTCAATATAGTGTCGCGTTTGTGCCAGAGGATGAACTGTTTCATTACTTCTCCGAGTAACTTTAGTCCCTCCTGAGTTGGATAGTCAATTTTTCACTACATGAACTTGGGCTTCATGGTATGTGCCTCGACCCTGGTGTATTGTGATGGGATGCTATTATTGTGATGCAAGCCGCAAGGAGGATGTGCCACCCCTATTGCCACCTCCATCATAGTGTTTTGCCTGCCAATGAGAACCACCAAGGTGCAACTACATGATTGTCGTATGCAATCTATGGGGGTCGTGGCTGCAATGGAACCTTGGTTGTTGGGAACTTCCAGAGGGCTGCCAACTATCTATGGCTCCATTCCTATCTATGGCTCCATTACTATCTATGTCTCCATAGATAGTCCTTGCTCCTCTAGCACCTTTGCAACTAGAGCCTTCACTTGTTGCTCAAGATTAGACTCTCGGCCTCTACCATGTTTCTTGTATGTGATGGTCCTCTTCAAATCCCTGCTTCCAAATCATTATTTTCCCTAGCTCTCTAGTGCAGATTGTGTGTTCGTGGTTTCCCTTCTTCTCCTTGTCTTCAGCACAATTCAGTATCTTTGATACTGCCAATTTGGTCATTGGCTATCAAACCTAAGTGACCTATTGGATGCATGTATAGTCCTCCCAAGGACCTAGTTCCTTGAGCGTACCTTCAACCCCTTAAAGTTGTAAGCCTTGGATGTGGTGGCATCTCTGCATCTTCCTAAACTTCTCTTCTTGCCATAGTAGACACAAGGACCTAGACGATGGTGGTGTTGGTTCCACTTCGCTAGCTCGATGTTATGGGAAATGAGGGACAATGCTTTTGGTGAAGTCTTCTGAGCCATAAGGTCCTCCAATTGACTAGGAGTCACGTGGCCGAACATGTGGATGGGAGCTAACCCCTTTTAGATATAGTTTTTATTGAGGTCTAACTTTCAATGTCAGATGACTCCAATTATCTTAAGAGCTTGACATTTTATGAGTAGATGGCTTCCCTCTAGAAATCGAAAATTGACCAAGAGCTTCATCTCCAATAGATCTCTATTTGGCTCCTCAAGTACTTGTTTCCAAGTACAACACCCCAAAATTTCTAATTTTTGGTTGTTATTAGGAAAATAAAATGAAGGATTTAGTTTTTTCTAAAACATTTCAAGATTTTACAAATTGTTGTCATTGCAGAATGAGAAAATGTGGAATTTAAAAAAATACAAAGTAAGTGAAGGGTTCTTTGTTTGTTGTTGTGTGCTTTGTACCCTAGCTTCGGTTTGCTTGTGTGAGAAAATTGAATTTCAAGAAACTGGAGCAAGTCGATTAGGTCCTTTTCAGTTTTGAAAGAATAAAACTTCAAAAGTCCCATTTGAAAATTAATTCACAAATTTGAGTTGAAAAATAATTTTTAAATTTGTTTGAAATAAAATGTATTTTAGGTTTCAAAAATAGTTTAAAAATATGTTCCAAAATCATCTCAAATTTATGAATCCAAATGGTTTGAAATTTGTTTTTCACAAAATGGTTTGTAAATAACTATTTTGTAAAAAGGGCTTTTCTTCCCCCCCCCCTCTCTCTCTTTCTAGCTTTGGACCCAGCACCCAGCCAGCCCCATATGCGGACACCCTCAACGCTTGGGCCTTGGCACAGCTAGCCGCAACCACGGCATCTCGCCTAACCCTCCCCGCACCACCGCGTGCCGCTGCTATGCGGGGCCCACGCGTCAGTGGGAGCTGTCGTCTCCTACCTCCAATTGCATCGTGCGGGGCGACACCACCGTCGTCGATCTGGCCCTAGCTTGCACCGTGTGGTTCCCGGTTGCCTATAAAGGCCTTGCCTAGCACCCTGCATCCCCCTTTGAACCCTAGCGGAGCCGCTGCCACTGAGCTTCGAGCCGCCGTCACCGATCTTCGGCAGTGTCACGTCCCCGCTGATGGAAACCGATCCTCGAGCGCCACATTAAGGTGAGCAAGCCCTTGGTGCTTCCCCCACCCTCTCCCTAACATATGTGTGGCCGCACGAGCTCACCAGAGGAGCACCACCATACTGAGCCGCCGCCACGCCCCTAGCGCCACCTCCGGCTAACCATCGCCACCACTAATCCTCGCATCGATTCCGCCAGGCCGAGCTCTATCTCCCGGCGCCTTCGCCTTAGCTCACCGTGCCCCACAACCCTACCCTGGTGGGCTCCCCGCTGCTGCCCATGGCGCGCCGCCACTAGCTAGGAGCGTCGCTCTAGTGACTTCTTCCTGCCAAAGGGCCCATAGCTGCTCGACTAGATCAACAGCCCCATCTCAGCTGTTCTCGTGGCGAACACGTCAACATCACGTTAGCAAAGACTGGGTCAACCGATCAGCACTGCTCATTTTGCAGTAAGGTCCTTGATGTTTTTAGAAAATAATCCGCGGTCCACTATAGTTCAAAAAAATTAAAATTATGCCCCTGTAGTTTCTAGTTTGGCCCGTGAGCCTTAGGATAATACTGCCCGCTGTCCAAGTCCTCTCTGTTTCATATATTAGCCCTTGTAAGCTATGTTTATTTACAATCTAGCCCCTATTTCTTGTGGTTAGACACTAGGTTTAGATATCATTTCACAGTTATGTCCCTGGATCTAGTTTTAGCCTTAACTTGCGCGTTTTAACTCTGATCAGGCCCGTTCTTGTCGCGCCAGTTTCGTATTGACATAAACTATGAGTTAGTAATGATGTTCACTAACTCCGGCACTTTGTCACTCACTCTCCGGATACTAGATGAGACCCTGCATGTTGTTGCGGAAATTTATAGTACTATATTTGTATAATTAAACATTTGACAATTATATGTTAAAGTCAAAATAATATTTGAAACAATACAAAATCATATATATGTAGCTAGTAAAAAGCAATGACAAAAGCAAGGTTTTGAAAACAACAATAGGAGCAAACACGTGACTGAATATGTAGTACTAATAATATGATTCACATGGATGTGAAACCTATAAGTGGAAGTACAAGTTGTTATAGAATATTGAATTTCAGAAAGTAGGAGAAACAAATTGTAAACTAAAATTAAACCGACAACATAGTTATGTGGCAACTTATGGTAGGACATCAATTATCTTGACATGGTTGCGTGCGCGGCAGAACGGCAAAGAACATTTTGAACTGTGGCTCTACACATTTCTCTTTCCTCGTCATCAATCCGCTCTAGGATCGGAAAGAGAAGTAGTTCTTGCACTGCTAACATAGTCGAGGAAGGAGCTCATAGTTGGTGCGTCCCCAACACCGGTGGAGCCTGGGCAGGACCTTGATGTCGTCCTGGTGTCTGATCGGGGCCTCGCGCCTGATCGTCGTAGCATGGCCGACACCTGTACTCCTGGTCACTTCGCCGGGCAGCACCAGCACCGTAGTTGCTCTAGAAGGCATGGGAGGGAGGACCAATGCAGGCCTTGCAAATCAAGGAATATAAATCGTCTGACCACGGATGCATCAATTTTGCGTCGGTGTCCCTGAGGGTATGTAAAACACGTCACCTCATTTCCCTCGGCCACGGATGCAGCTCGGCGGAGGTGCAGGCTGTGGCGGGCCGCACCTTTGGTGATTCGGTCGCGGAAGCGGCTTCGCGGGTGTCAGCGGAGGGTTCATGTGAATGATGATTATTGTTTTCCAAACAGGTGGCATTGGCACTACACGACACTAGCACTACACGACACGGCACTATTAGGCACGACACTATCAGGCATACCGGCCCTGCCGTGCCGTGCCACGTAGTGGCACAGTGGCCAGACTCTGGCCCAGGCACTACACTACAGCCCTCAGATCATTACTACAAAAAATATTTACCATGACCTTTTCAAACACCCCTCCGAGGCGGGCAAATATTTACCATGACCTTTTCAAAAACCCCTCCGAGGCGGTTACTTTTCATTAACGTGGCGGTTACAGAAAATCGCCTCACAAAATCCATTAACGAAGGTGGTTATTATAAAAGAGTCTCCCTCCAGAAATAGCCCTATGAAACCGAGGCGGGCCGCTTATAAGACCCATCACGGTTAATACTGGCCAAGGCCCATTCCAATGGCAAAAGCCCAACAGCCCGATACACACTATATATACATGTGACTTAGGTTTTTCAACACTCACTTCCACTGCCACCTCTCTGCCTCCGCACCCTGACCCCGACCCCGTGCCTCGCCTCGCGTTGCTCCTTCACCTAACTTCCCTCACCGGCGGCGGTCCACCTCTCTTGTCTCCTCCCCTTTCCTCACCGGCGGCGCTCCACCTCTCTCCTCTCCCCTATCCTCCCCGCCTGGCACTCCTCCCCTTCCTTACCTTCTCCGTTGTGGGTGTTGCGGCCTAGGGGAGCGGGCCCTTCGACGGTCGCTGGTGGGAGCCTAGGCAAATAGCTCCCCTTTGGCAGGGCAAAACGGTGGCCTGGGCGAGCGACCCCCTTTCGGTGGGCTCGGCCGAGAGCGAGGTGGCCTCCTGCGCGGTCGGCCTTCTCCAGCGTCATGGATCCGACACGAGGTGGCGAGATCCGAGCTACAACGGCGTTCCTCCCTCTCCATGGTGTTCCTCCCTCCCCACCCCGTGGTACGGTGCGGGGCGGTCAAATCCGGGCGTGGATCCAGAGCAGGGGCCAGGGGCAGCGGATCCGGCAAGGAGGCAAGGAGAAGGACAGCTTGGAGGCGACAACATTGTTCTGATTTGCCAGATCCGGCAGTGGGCTCGGCAATGGGCTTGCAGGTGGGCTCGAGAATGGGCTTACTGGTGAGCTCGGGATTTTTTTTGTTTTTTTATCGATTAAACAAGGCAGGGGTCGTAATAGCCCGAATCAGATTATCAATTAACCGTGGCGGTCAAGGCAACCGCCTACATTTTTCACGGATTAACCTCGACCTTTTGTTGGAGACGGTTGCCTTTGCCCGCCTCAGATAATGAAAACACCCGCCTTGGTTGCCTTTTATTGTAGTAGTGGATAGTGCCATGCCATGCCACAAGGCACGACAGCCAGCGGATTAGTGTCGTGCCTTGGCAGTAAAGAACAGTGTCCTCGTTGTCTCCAGTCATCCCTTGTCTGACATCTCGTTGTCCCCGGCCTCTGGTCTCTCGACGGCTACAAAGAAGAAGGTTGTGCCATGTGCCCATGTCATCCGCCGAAAAGCGGGAAAAAGAGAGGATAGGAGCTAGGGTTTCCATTGGAGAACGCATACCATGCAGAAGCTGAGGAGCCACAACGAGTGAGGAGAGAGAGGGTGAAGATGCGAATGAGCTAGGGTTCCAGGTCTGGCGGAGTGGCGAGCGACGACCGGCTTATACAGCCCTTCCCCAATCGCGCAGATCCAATGGTCGGGAGCAGGGGAGACCGATGCAACAGCTATAAGTCATGCCGCCCCCGTGCCGGCCGCTGAAGCGGGCCGTGCCACCGTGCTGGCATCGCAGCCCAAGCATGGACACGGGGCCGTGCCGTGCTTGGCACTGGCACTAGAGAGGCCAAGCCGGGCTGTTTTTGTACCGGGCCAAATCGTCCCGTGCTCGTGTTAGCCCAGCGGGCTTGGCCCATTTGGAAAACTATAATAATGATGTTGTCTCCTGCTTCCCCATGTCCAATCAATCTTCATTGCTGGGAGCTGAGGACGAGAGGAGCAATGGATGGTAAATCTTCCACTTTTCTTGTCCGCTCTCAGTGTTCCGAGTTCTGAACTTCCGATTTGTACTTCCGCTGCTGTGATGCGTATTGGAGTTCTGAACTTCCGATTTATCCTAAATTTTGCAGGGCTTGGGATGGCCATGTTCTGTCCAGGTGTGTGCTAATTTCTGAAACTGTGGTGCTTATCCGATGTCTGGCTAGGTGATCTATCATCTCAGATTGAAGCATTTGAATTCTACTTCTTTTATCCCTAATATAGTGTGCTGTATAGATCACTTTCTTATATAGTTGTGCTATAGTACTTGCCATCTAAATATTTGATTGCTATCTGGACTACAAATATTGGTTTTACTTTTACCTTCAGACGATATCTTCCAAGTGTTTTAGTAATGTGTTTGGTTATCTGTTATCTGGAAACTAGAGTTATACATGGCCATCTACTTGTGCATACCGTAGCCGATTAGTGATTCTAGCATACTGCTCGAGTCTACAATCTGAAACTGTTCTCTGGTGCTTGGCGTGAGGAATAATAAAAGAATATGCTTCTGGACTGTTGTAGCTTGGATGCTCATGTTTCATCTGAAGTGGTGCATGGCTGTCGGTGATTGCATTTTTTTCTTTTTCAGTTTTGCAAAGTTTGTTCATTGCTTCTTTAGGAATGATTCTGTAATGTAATATGGTATATCTTTAAATCAAAGGGCAATATATTAGTATACAAAATAATTGTCTGTACGTTACTTACAGATGACCCCCGTCTTGGGTTGTACATGCCCTGAACAATCGACTCGGTAGTGGACGGAGGAGAGGAAAGGCTATTGAATTTTGGGTGATGTGGCTTTATAGAATTGCAGAGAAATTAGCTACTAGGGATCTCCTATTTACGTATAGGAGATAGGAGTTATGTTGTGTTGTTGACTGTTGTGCCACTTCTGATGACGGTGCTCATCCATCAATTCGGATTCTCTCTATAGAATTCTGATCCCCAAATTCATTTGATGATCTCACCTAATAACTTCTACAATAACCTCTTGTAGGGGCGGCTAAAGACCATATGTAGGGGCGCTTTTTCCAGCCACCCCTACAAAAGTGTGGCTACAAATCGCCGCAGTTCGGTGGCCGCCCCAACAAATGGATTTGTAGGAACGGCTCACAATATATAGGGCGACTAGATATTGAGCTGCCTCTATAAATTTATTTTCCAAAAAATCACAATTTCAAGCTAAAACAGAAAAAATATTTTGTTAATCAAAGGAGGCCCCACCTATCAGTCACATGCCTTTTTATTTTGGAGTACCCGGATGAAAGTCCACTCTAGATTGAGGACTCACATGGTCACTTTTTTTTAGTTCGAGGACCCAAGTGGGAATCCATGAAAAGTTTAACGACTCATGGTGCACTCATTTTACTCTTATATATATATATGAACTATTTCTCAAAGATTATGGTTAATACCATCCGATCCACATCAATGGAGACCATGTCATATCCAAACATCAAGCCAAGTACTTTTACCCCAGTTATTATACCTAAGGACGATTGACTTACAATGCCCGAAAGCTGACAGACACCAAACATATATATGCAAAGCTGACAGACGATTGACTTACAATGCAAAGGTTTCACCTCACATGTGCACCCGTGGTGCATATTAATTCAAGAAGGATTTTCTAACAATTAACTATCATTGCCAGCATCAATCAGTTAATAATCGTTTTAAATTTGTTAAATCGAATGCACTAGAACGATTTTATTTACTACCGTAGCATAACAATTAATACTGCACAAATAATGTTTTTCAGTATAAATATAAATGCTTTTAGCTGGCCATACGGTTGCTTTGTTGCTTTTGGAGTTGGGGGTGGGTAGCTTCATATCCCTGCCTAATTACAGCCTCAACCCCCCAGACGAGGGTGTAAAGGCCTTTATGATGTAAGGCTATCTCCAACAGGAGACCTATTGTGATACCCAAATCCAAAATGAATTTCTAACACAATATTTATAGTCTCCATCAGAGGACCTATATAGAAGATCTATTTTAAATGTGTGATGAGCGGTGTATGCATTACTATAGTTTTTTATTGGATATGGCCGTTTTTTGTTAACGGAGACAGGCAGGGGCAACCGCCTCCAACGATAGGTCACGGTTAATCGTGACTTGATGGAGGCGGTTGCCTCTATCTGCCATCATTAAAACGTTAATAGAGGCGAGCGACATAAGGCGACCGCCTCCGTTAATAGACCTTTAGTGGAGGCGATCACTATACTAGTCCAGCCTTGGTTAACGATAAAATAAAATAAAATAAAATAAATCCAGGTCCTAGAGCTAGCTAGCTCTAGCTTCTTGAGCCACCGTCGTCCAGGGCATCCATTGCATGGTCCGCGCCGGCTCTTGCCGACGTCGTGAAGGCCGCTCGTGCGCCACCTTCGACTTGCTCACCACCGTATTCGTCCTCGCTCGTGCTGGTTCCTAGGGTTCCACTCACCGCCGTTGTTTGTGCAGCTCTAGTTATCACCAGATCTCTAAAACAGGAGAGGGCAGAATGAGGGAGATAAAGAGAGGAACAAAGAGAGAGAGATGGGGAGATTGAACAACCTGCCCCATCAGTGCCGCCGGCGATATCATTCACCGGATCTAGCCGGCCTCCACCGAATCCTCTACCCTCCACTAGATCTGGCCCGTCTCCTCCTCGCCGATGCTTTCGTTGCCGCGTAGATAGAGAGGGAGCAGTGAGGGAGCATAGAGGGAGGCCTTCATGGCCGCCAGCTTCATTGCCACATAGAGAGAGGGAGTAGAGAGGGAGGCATGAGAAAGAGATAGATTGTGCTGCGGCATGAGAAAGAGAATGAGATAGGCCACGAGACCTCATAGATCGAGAGAGAGAGAGAGAGAGAGACAATGTGTCGCTGTCTCCTTTGGTTTGTGCTTCTTTTGTGCCCATGATAAGTGGACCCTGCAGACACATGGCAAGACACGAGTGGCGGAGGTGGTCATTTTAAGTCGACCGCCTCCATTAATGGATTAACGGAGGCGGTTGTTATTATGCAACCTCCTTGGCTAATCGATGATTTAATGGAGGCCATTAAAGTTGAACTAAGGTGGTCCATTGGGGGGCAACCTGGCTTGGAACAATGGAGGCGGTCGGGAGGTGTGCCCGCCTCCAATTAGAAAAGGGTAATACCACGCAAAAGAAATTATGTAGCAATCCAAATCTGAGTATCCTTTGTCAGGAGAGATATAACCCAAATTTGTATAACCTCTGTCCTGGATACACGATCATATTTCACAAAAATGAAGATATATTGCAAAGGAATTGAACACGAATCAGCTGTGTAAAGTTTAAAATTTGAATGAGGAAATGTTCTTATTAATCCTGTCTCCATATCAGATTGAGGAAAATGTAGAAGAAATTATTTACATCACCCAAAAATTTGGATCTGGGCAGCTGTTTAAAGCAAACCGTCCATGAAAAGAGATTTCCAAGGGCTATTGCAATTTGCAACCGCAACATGTAAAAACTTTAATTTCTAATTGATGGCATATGGGCAGTTATAACTACCACTGATGAGGCATTTCCACTGCCTCTAAATATGTTTTCTGCAATAGTGTTTTTGTACTCCCAGATACCATCATGAATCAATGAAAGTAATGGAGCGAGAAATACAGGTCTAGCACGATCAGCAACCACCCTGTTTTAAGCGCGGCGCCCTTCTTGTCAAAAGACACAACCACTCCGCATCTTTGCCTCCTAAATCTTACATATATCTCACCCAAAGATGTCACAATTATGTGGTAGAAAGCTTTCGGTGGCGGTCAGCTTGCTAGTTTAACCTACAGCTTTTATTAGGTAGCTACATATATGTTCATAAGGTAGTCTCAACTGCTCGAAGCAAAAACAACATGCCACATGAAGCTAGTCATGAGAAAGAGAACTCCTTGATGATACAGCGGGTTGGGAGTAGGAGACATCATATGGAACCACAGTCCTTAAAGAGCTCAAAGTTCAGCAAAAGTAATATGAAGAATTGTGACTCCGGCAATGCTCAGGGGGGCCAAAACCAGCAGCTTGAGCAGATGAACTATTATTAGATGACGTCAGCAATGCTCAGGTGGCGAAACAGCGACTGTGCATGGCTAGCTACAAGAAGAATTTTGCGCAAGGAGAGAATTGAGTTTTTCAAGTCTGCACAGCGTAGCCACTCTGGGAGGAACACCACGTCCAACGCAGCAGAATCCTGTCCCAGGCTCGCAGCTCGACTGATACGTAGGTTGTACCTACAACCTACTTATAAAATATGAGAATAATGTTGATGAAAATAACTGTAGAATGTATAGTATTTACTTTTTAGGGCTGGGTGGTCTCCGGAATGAAAGAGGCAGCATTGTCTCCTGCTAGATCTCTCTCGCGTGCTAGCGTAGATTACTGTAGCAACTCCTTGGCACTTCTCCCGTGATTAAGGCTAGATAACGAGCTAGCTCGGCTCGGCTCGTTCTGGCTCGTTAGGATAACAAGCTAGCTCTGCTTGCCTCGTTACAACCTCAAGTTGGCTCGTTAAGCTCATGTGCCAAGTATAAAAGTATATAAAATATAATATTTATATTTATATAAAGCTTAAAAATAGTAATAATACAAAAAAAATATATCTAATAGTCTTAAGTCGAAAAAATATTCGTATAAGCTAACATATTAATTATTTATAAAAACTAAGACATGAAGTAATACAATTTATGATGATTTTTTTCCTTAATTATAGCTCTTTTGGCTCGCGAGCGGCTTGTGAGTTGGCTCGAGGTGGCTTATTATAGCTAACGAGCTAAATTTTGGTTTGGCTTAGCTTGTTTTGATAACGAGTCGAGCGCAGCTAAGCGGAGCCAGCCACGAGCTAAGCGAGCTAACAAGTTTCGAAATTTTCGTCCAGCCTTACCAGCGATGATGTCATCTCCTATCCGCACCAAAGTTGAACTGACCGTTGCAGGGACCCCTGCTTCTATCTCCGCTGCCTATGGTCCGCAAGCAGTCTGAGTCATAGAGTGCCAATGTTTTTTTTTTTACTTGCTTTGCACTGTCTTCCTGGTGCTTAGGTGGCTGCTTGCTCTCTTCGTTTGGCGCCTCGCCATCTGTTTTGAGCTGTCTTTGTACTAAGTACCAACACTTCTCCGCCTCTTAATGAAATACAGGCTGCTTCAGCCTTGTTCGCGAAAAAAAATAGAGTGCCAATGTTATGTAGTATGTTCAGTCCTGTTCCTTTGCAATTCTCCTCAACATATACTCCAATTCACTGTCCATCAGACGACCTTACAGTAGACGGAGCATCCTAGCTTGTGATATTCCAATTCTCTGTTCTCAATACATGCTGGCAGTACCATTTTTTTACAGCTTAATATCAGTATTATTCTTAAAAAAAGGGTTTGAACATAATATTATTCCTTCCACAAAGTACTCCGTCTGTTTCAAATTATATGTCACTTTGACTTTTTTGTACATTCATTTTACTCTATATCTAGATAAATAATATGTCTAGATACATAGCAAAAATATATGAACTGGAAAAATCAAAGCGACTTGTAATTTGAAACTGAGAGAGTACCATTCACTACTGGAAACTGGGACGTCGCCGAGTGCCTCATATTTTGCCGAGTGCAGTTCATCGGGGCACTCGGCAAAAATTAAGTTTGCCGAGCGCCGCACTCGGCAAAGTTTAGCACTCGGTAAAGAATATTTTGCCGAGTGCCAAGCACTCAGCAAACTTCAACACTCGGTAAAACTAGTCTTTGCCGAGTGCAATAGCACTCGGCAAAGACACCACTCGGCAAACATTGCTAACACCGTGACGGCATGTCCCTCCCGTTTGATTTTGCCGAGTGCTACCAGGTAGGCACTCAGCAAAATTTTTTATAAATTTTTTCATCAAAACTTTGCCAAGTGCCTCATGGTCCGGCACTCGGCAAAGTTAATTTTGCCTAGTGTCAGATCTAGGCACTCGGCAAAAAATTTTATTTTATTTTTTGGATTTTCGACCCGAGTTTTTTTGTGTAGCCTTCTGACCGTATTTTAAGCTCTAATCTAAATTTTGGTGAAATTTTGACTTTTCGTGCTATATTTTGTTAATTATTTTGTTTCCTTGATTTTATCGGCGTATTTCAAATTTGAACTGCACGTCTATGTTATAATGGAATTTTGTCCTCCAAAATATGATATTCGTGACACGTATAGTTTGATGAGGCCATATGCACGGAGTCACATGAAATCTCAAGCATCTCGATGACGTAGTATGTTGTGTTAGTTATAGAAAAAGTGAATTTAAATTATATAAAAAGGAAACAAAGTCCGAAATTCACGAAACTTGGCGAGAAGTCTTGTAATCACATGCTGATCCTATGGTAAAAAAATTGGATGATTTGGAGTAATTTGCGACTCATGATGCCTAAAATCTACACATGTGCGCACATGATAACTTGTTATCACATGTGAATATGTCTGGGTTTTAGGCAACCGACGTCACAAATTGCTCAAAATCTTTTCAATTTTTTACCATAGCCTACACATACGGTAACAGGATGCCTCCGCAAGTTTCGTTATTTTCGGACTTCGTTTGGATTTCATATAATTTAGAATCACTTTCCGGCCAAGTTCCTCGTTGTGTTACGTGAAAAAAGATCCTCGAAATGTAATGTGAGTTCATGGATAGGGACTCAACATACATCAAATAACATGAATAACATTTTTTGAAGAACTAAATTGCATTATTCCTTGTATCTGCAGTTCAAGTTTGGAATATTAAAAAAAATTCGAAGAAACAAAATAAACTAAGGAAATATATCAAAGTAATTCAAAATTTCCCCAAACATTAAAACTAGGTTTGAAATAATGTATGTATACCACATAAAAAAACTGGGATCAAAAATAAAAAAAATAAAAAAAAAACTTTGCCGAGTGCCTTTTTAGGGCACTCGGCAAAGTTTGATATGCCATGTGCGCATCTTGGGGCGCTCGGCAAAGAAGCGTGGATCGGCAACCAGCTGGACTTTTTTTTGGCAAAGGCCGACCCAATCATATAAATTAGAAATAAAAGTCGGCCCAATCGGCCCAACTGGAACCCTAAGTCCCTGAATCCTCTAAGTCCCGGGCGGTCTTCGCGTAGAGCCGTGCCCCTGTCCTCGCATAGAGCCGTGCCCTCCCAGCGCCGCCGCGCCCACCCAGCGCCGCCGCCACCGTCCTGCGCCGCCGTCGTCTTCCTGTGCCTCGCTGCTCCGGCACGCGCCCAGCGCCGCCCCTCCCTGACGGTCCCGCAGCTCGGCCTGCTCGCCCCTCCCCGCGCCGCCCGAACTCGCCGCGCCCTCGGGGGGCGCCCGGCCGCGCTGCCACGACCGCGCCGGCACCGGCCCCACTACGGCAGCGCCTGCCCCGGCCAGCGTCCACCCCGGCCTACTCTTCCAGTTCTGCGAGTGTTCGGGTAAGATCTGAGTCATACTTGCTTCCCCTCCCCAGTACATGCTCGTATGTGCAGGTGACCATTTGGTCTCTACGGGTGCTGCTCTCCAGTGCCGTGACTGATAGATGGTATATAGAGAGAGGGTCAGCGTAGCTAGTGTGGCGGTGATTGATTAACAAAAGACCTGGTAAAGCTTATTTAATTTGAGACACAGTAGTATGTAAACTAATCTGTAATGAGCCTGTGTGCAGTGTGTGCTAGCTGCTGGTGGGGTAAATTCAGGCTTTGAGATCGTAGTGTCCCAAGGAGACCGAAATTGTTTGATGTTGTGGCGCTGGTGGGATAAATTCAGGCTCTGTATATGTTTGCTTGTGTCTTAGTGCAGGGAGAGCTTGAGCTGCATTGTTAATCGGTCATAGAAGCAGCGTTTTTCTTGTGCTTGCACGTTTGTCTTCCGCTGAGGATGCAATTGGCAAAGGGCTGTGCAGTGTCGTGCATTTCATTGTTTTCTGAGTTTTGAGTCACTGGATTACAGCAAGTGCAGCAGCCTGGTGCTTGCTTTCTTCAGAGATTGATTAATCACTAGCTATGTTCTTGCTACGTGATTTTTCTCAGGTGCAAGCAGGAGGAGTAGCTGTATTAATTTATGAATTCAGAATGGTTTGGACAGCGTTTATAGAGGGTTTAACTGGATATTCAAATGGAGCAGTCTGCTATACTAACTACCCTTCAAAATAATATAAAAAAGAAATCAGTTTTGTGTGTTCCATGTAAACAACTTCTATGGTTTTGATTGATTTGGAAATACATCATGGTTTTGACACATTTGTAGGGATGTTTGGTACTGCATACAGTACATGCATGGTTCTCAAGTTAAATAGCATTATTGTGCCATGCCTGATTAATTGTTCTATACAGTACAGTAGAGTGTTCTGTTCAGCTCAAATAAAATATGGCAAATGAAGGATGCTTTAATTTGAAAAAGCTAAGCTTCAGAATTTTCCTTTTAAAAAAGGAAAATAGCTCAAATAAAATGTTTTGTCCATATTCTGTTCCTTCACTGATATGTTGTCTTTGTTTTGCAAGTCAGATTTTACTATTTGCTGTTGCAAGCGAGTCCTCAAATTTCTGCCCATCTTTAAGGAAGCAGCAAAGTCATTTAAGGGAAAGGTAATTCTTTCTGTTTATTCGAGTACATATTCTTTCTGCACTAAGTTTGCAAGGCACTACAATGTCAAACATTTGCTGGCAAACTGATTGTACAGATTCTATTAAAATGTCAAACTGATTGTACTGAAATAGTGCAGAACTGAATGGAGTGGAAAAAATCTGAAGTACATGTACTTGTACAGATTCTATTAAAATTGTCATGCTTGTGCTAATAACTCTTCTCTATTAATCAAATTGGTACACTCTAACACATGTGCAGGCCGAGCTGTTAGAAACAAAGGAGTCACACGTGCAGTTGACCGCTCAGCACGCACAGCTGACAACTCAGGTGGCGCAGCTGACCGCTCAGGTGACCCAGCTCATTCAAACCATCAGGCAAGGACAAGTTATGCCGGCGGTTGCACACTACACTCCTGTGAGTATGAAAGTTGAATTTTGTTGGCCTTCGTGCAGTTGGGATAGTTGGCCTTCGTGCCGTTGTGATTTTCGGCCATCGTGTCGTTGGTATTGTCGGCCTTCGAGCCGTTGTTTTCTTGCAGGTTAGAAACCTCCCCGTGCAGGAGAGGTACTGCCGAAATTTTTAATTTTTAATTGAGTTTAACACATGCCATCTCCTTTATTTTGTGCAGCCTCCATCGGTGTGTTCAAACGCTCATCAGACATCACCGGCGGTTGATCCCGTCAATCCTTCACCGACGTCCGGGAGGCCACCCTTTGAGTCTTTGCCACAGTAGCTATGTTGACCTTTTAATAATAGACTTGTCATGTTGAACTTTGATGTATTTGTGCGAGACTTGTCATGTTGAACTTTGATGCATTTGATGTCTTCGGCACAGTACTTGTCATGTTGAACTTTGATGCATTTGTGCGGGACTTGTAATATCGAACTTGTGATGTTCAATATTAATGGATTTTCGATGGATTGATGAAATATGTGAGTGCTTGTGATATATAATGTATGCTGGTGATATATTCTGTTGCAACGGGATTAAAAAAAGCAAATTTTGGAGACTTTGCCGAGTACCATGACTAAGACACTCGGCAAAGTTTTGTCATGATTTAATATTCAAAATTACTTTGCTGAGTGCTATGACCACGACACTCGGTAAAGTTTATAACAGCATACATATTGGAATTCTCTTCCAAAACTTTGCCGAGTGCAAAGGAAGCACTCGACAAAGTATTAAGGAAAAAAGAAAAATAAATTTACCGAGTGTTCAGCCATGCACTCGGCAAAATTTACAGGAAAAAAATAAAAATAAATTTGCCGAGTGGAGCCATGCACTCGGCAAAATTTACGTTGACGGCAGACAGTGTAACAGCAGAAAAACTTTGCCGAGTGTTGAGGGACGCACTCGGCAAAATAATTGGTAATTTTTGCCGAGTGCCCCCAAGAAAGCACTCGGCAAACTTTCTTCGCCGAGTAAGATTTTGCCGAGCGCCACACTCGGCAAAGGCTTTGCCGAGTGGGAAAGTGGTCTTTGCCGAGCGTTATTACACTCGGCAAAGCCACCGGTTCCAGTAGTGATTCAGAAATAGAAGTTTAGAAGCGTACAAAATTCATGAACAATCACAACCGTTTACTTCAATGACAAGTTCACAATGACTTGGTTAGCCATTCTCTACAACTAAAAAGACTCGAATGTCATCGCCACTGCTAATCACCCCCTTCCTAAACGCTTCACCCCTTCCGTAAACGCTTCATGCACCCCTCCTTTTTCCCGCACGCCATAGCCCACGATTTGCCTCCTCCCAGAATCCTCGCTTAAAAAAAACTGATGCAATCACCCAATCCACCACGTGACGAATGTTCTCTTGAGTTCTCCATTGTCCTTGATGGGAGGACTGCATCACTGACCCCGATCGCCAGTGCCGTGCACCATGCCTTCCCAATCCCTCCTCAACGCGGCCATGAGGCCGCCTGCCCCAGCCAGATCCTCCGTGATCGTTGGTACTGCAGGCTCAATACGCCGCTTCTGGATCGGATCTCGCCGGCACAAGGCGAGTGGGGCGGAGCAAGTGTGGGCATGTGGCACGCGAGTAGACGACGTCGGAGGCGGGTGTGGAGGACTCGAGGTTAGGAGGGGCGGCGAGACACAGTGGCATCCCAGATGGCCCCTGCGGCACACTGCATCCTCTATTTGGAGCTGCTGCCAGAGCAGGTGGAGCTCGTGAGCAAGTGAGGCGAGAGGCAGACGGGGGCAACACGGGTGCCTGGCTGGCGAGAGGAGCGGCATGGGCGCCTAACCGCCCATTGGAGCGGCACGGCCAGCTGGTCGCTGAGCAGCTGCGGCATCTAAGGCAGTTGGCCACTGCCGTGGCAGATTTGCGTCGAGGTGGAGGTGTGTGCGCCACCACAGGAGTCCTACAAGACGCGTCGTCTGTGCCGGTTGTCATCGTGGCAGTCCGCCGGCCAGCCCCACGGCCCAGACTCCACCCAAGCTGGTGCTCCGGCCTCCTGCAAAAACCAGGAACCAGAGAGCTGTTATCTCTTCTTAGGATTCATGTTCCTCTCCCTATGTTCACCAAATTTGATCTGCCCACACTGATTGCTTGAGCTGTATGTAGACCATATTCGGCTAGGCATTGGGTTTCCTTCTTGGATTCTGAACATATCAATAACATTGGTCACTATTCTCTTTTTCTTGTTCTCTCTTCAGACAGATTGACAAATCTGATTTGAACAACTCCTACTCCTTAAGAAATCTGTAGCGCCAGTGTCCATGGTGTGCTCCTCAACCACTTTTCCTTGCTATGCACAAGCAAATCTACATGTGTTACCAAAAAAGAATCCTAATCTCAGATACGTATCCTCAAGTTGGCAGGTCAATGTTATTCTAAATCTTGGATATGCTTGCGGGAAAGGAAAAAAGGTACCCATATAACTGAAAATCTTCAAGAGCTTCTGCTAATCTTGGGTCTCGAGAAACATTTCTTCTGTCCCTCCATGTTAGATAGATAAAACTGTTGTACTTAGACACAAGACATGTGTTGCGACGTACCCTTGACTGGGAGTTGAGTCAAGGATTTGGACTCCCGGTGATGTGTTGCGACGCGGTGCCCGACATCAGGGCAATGTCCAACGGAGGTTGTGGGCGCGGTCACCACTGGTTGCGTCAGAATCCCTGCTGGAATAGCCGGCACAGCATAGAGCACCACTCGGCTGATGGTTTTGCACAATGCCATCATCTCTTCATGCATCTTTTCGATCGCACCATCCTACTTGTGCAGTGTGATGATCTCAGCGCACAGTTCTGCCACCGACGCATCCACCATTGGGCGCCAATCGTCGAACACCTGGACTGCATCCTCCACGTGAACGAACTGATCCGAGATGGATGGATCCATGGCGAAGATCCGACTCCCCAGGGATGACTCGATGGCGCCGACATGGTTCTCGACGCTGTTCACCACTGTCTTCACGGATTTGATCTCGGCAAGCAGGAGCTGGCAGTTGGTGCTAAATTTGGTGCGGCTCTAGGACGGACCACCGCGACGGAAGGGTGGGAACGGGTGCAGAGAAAAAATTTGTGGAGAATTGAGAGGTAGGCTGAGGAATCGTAGGATCTGATTCCAAATTTGTTAACAGAGGATTGGGAGAGGAACAGATGAATCGGAATTGAGAGGAGCAGCACAATAAAAGGGGCAGGAACAGACGACGAATCTTTGCAGTAGGATAATATGTTTGTTACAATAGTTGATAACCCCTTCCACAAGAACATACTAGGCTATATAGTAAAACACACACACACAACTTCAGAGTGGTTTCACTTGGTCACCCAGGTCTGACCGTAGTAGCATGGATTCACCAGTCAGGGCCATTGCGGACAGCCTGCTTGTAGCCCATCTGAGTCGAATTTTTTTTTATTTTTAGCCCATTTTTAAAACAAATTTCAATTTTGATACGTTTTTGAAAAAAATTTCAAATCTAGGCCGTTTGGCCCCGCCACCATGCATGGCGGGGCAAAATCACTGCACCCCGCCATGCATGGTGGCGGGGTACACCCTGCCACGTGGCATTTGCATGGCCCTGTATGCCGACGTGGAACCCGCCACGGATCATGGCGGGGTAGTGAACCCCGCCGTGGATCATGGCGGGGTGCGGCCTGACAAAACGGCCCTCCCCCTCGGCTTTCAGTTGAGTCACCCGCAGCCCCTCCCCACGCCCGGCCGCCGCGACCCGCGCCCGCACCGCCGCCGCACCTCGCCCCGCGCCCCGCGACCCGCCGCGCCCCGCGCCTCGCCGCGCCTGCGGGCAGCCGTGCCGCGGCCCGCGCCCCGCGCCCCGCGCCGCGCCCCACGCCGCGCCTCACGCCGCGCCGCGCCCCGGCCCTGCGGCCCGCCACGCCCCGCGCCCGCACGCCGCGGCGCGCGCCGCCGGTGGTTGGGGCGCCGCCCGCGGCCTTGGAGGCGCTGCCCCCTCCCTCGGCCGCTCGAAGACCTCCTTCCTCGGCCGTTTGACGGTATTTTTTAATTTTGTTTAGTTAAATTGCTAGTTATTTATTTAACGATTATTATTAGTTATTTAGTTAGTTAGTTTAATTTTAGTTAAATTGCTAGTTATTTAAATTTTAGTTAAATTGCTACTTAGTTAAATTTTTTGTAGTTAAATTATCGAAATTACACTACTTTGAGTTAGTTTATATAAGTAGAGGTGATAAATTAGTTAGTAAGTTAGTTAGTTAGTTATGTTAGTAATTAGTTAGTTAGTTAGTTAATAATTTAGTTAGTAAGTTAGTTAGTTATGTAGTAATTAGTTAGTAAGTTAGTTGTTTATGTCAGAATTAGTTAAGAATTTAGTTAGTTCATTAGTATTTCGTACTACCATATTGGTTAGTTGATGATCGGATGTCAAATCGTTTTGTAGATGGATTACGGTGTAAGAGTTTTTTACGGAGGAATTGTTAGGAGAGAGGATTGTCAGTTTGAGGATATGTCTGAGGATTTGGAATGGTTTGATGGTCCCCCCAGTTTTAGTGATCTATGTGAGCGTTTGAGTTTGAAGTTTGGCGATGCTTTCACACTAAAGGGTAGGTTTGATGTTGGAAAGAATAGGGCACACTATGTGATGATGGAGTTGTGCAACCAAGCTGAGTGGTCCCGATACAATAGGGTCATCCAAGGTTCGAATGTGGGCATGGCTGAGTTGGTGTTGGAGACTGTTGAGAATGAGGAGGCGTTCTTCGACGACGATGGTGATTGTGGTGTGCAGGTCCAACAAACTATGGAGAGTATGGACTTGGATGGTAATTGGACGCAGGAGCGGGTTCAATCTCCTCCAGTTGGTCAAATAAGAAATGATTTTGATGTAGACGAGTTTGAACAAGAGGAGAATGAGGCGGCAGAGGATGAAATGATTGGTGATGATGTTTGCTCTGATTCTGAGGAATCAGAAAATGAGGAAGTAGGTTCACCTGGCATTTGTGCACCGGTTCGTGGCATGCCCTCAGGAGTTCCGCTTGAGGTACTTCATGCAACGCACACTCACGGCAATTTAGCCACATGGTATCCAGTTGATGCAGAGGAATACGAAGGATGGGGTCGGGTTCGAGTGGCGGAACCTTACGTTGCACCACCCTCTTATACATCGGCAGAGCTTAGACAGCTGAGGGAGGCTGGCTTGCCCTTTACCGGTGTTCCTAATTATATGGATGTCAGCATGTCGCATATGGCGGTTTGTGACACGGGTTTGCAGATTTGTAAGGAATCATTGTACAACCATGAAAATTTAATACTCAGGAAGGGAATGCTTTTCAATACGATGTCTGAGATGAAGTTGTTCCTTCAGGACTATGCTGTGTATCATCATAGGCCGTACACGGTTCGGCATTCCGACAAGGAGGTAAAATTTCAAATAGTATGCAAGGCAGGTTTCCCGTGCACGTGGAAGTTGAATGCACGGAAACGGTCGAGTGATGGGAAGTGGAAGGTAACTTCAGTGGAGCAGCCGCACAGATGCCAGACTAACAAGGGCAAACGGTACCATCCCCAGTTGACGGCTCGGTACCTTGCTCGCCGTATATTGGGTCTTGTAGATGCGGACAACGACGTATCGGTGTCTTTCTTGCAGGAGACCATAGCCACTTTTGTTGGGTATGAGGTAACATATGGAAAGGCATGGCGGGCAAAGCAAATTGCCCTGGCAATTCGGTGGGGTAGTTGGGAGGAAGCCTATAACAGGGTTCCACGCATTTTGTGTGCAATGCAACACTTCAACCCTGGCATGAGATGGTTCATATACACAGGAGGGTTTTATCTTCAGAACCCGTTGAGGCATATTCTGTACCGTGTGTTCTGGTATTTTGATCAGTGTAAGCGTGCATTTCAGTATTGCCGGCCAGTTGTTCTAGTTGACGGCACATTCCTCACCGGCAAATACAGAGGTACATTGATGATGGCTGCTGCTGTAGACCCTGAGAATCAAATTGTGCCACTGGCTTTTGCATTGGCAGAGGGGGAGAACAATGATTCGTGGTCATGGTTCATGCATCTGCTCCGTCTTCACGTCCTTGGTCCTTCTCGCACCATTTGTTTGATATCGGACCGTCACATTGGAATTCTTAATGCTGCCGGTGAACACATTGATGGGCACCCACCCCTAGTGCATCGTTGGTGCATGAGGCATTTTGCCGCTAATTTCTGGCGCCGTCAACGGAAGAAGGAGGTGGCAGACAAGTTAAAGGAACTTTGTAATAAACGTACGGAACACCAGTTTAAGGAGACAATGGCGGAACTACAGAAGATGATGAACCGAGCGGGCAAGGAATGGTTAGATCAGCAGATGGAAAATAAAGCGAAGTGGGCATTAGCATATGATGAGGGTGGGTTTCGGTATGGCATAATGACAACAAACTCCTCTGAGTCTTTCAATCGTGTGTTCAAAGGCGTTCGATCTCTACCAGTGTCCGGTATTGTTGAGTTCTCTTTTAAGAAGTGCAATGAATATTTTGTTACGCGGTATGGCCTAGCCCTGAGGAATGAAGAGGAGCTTGGAAGATGGGGGAAGGCTGCACATGAATATTTGCAGGAGGCTGAGGAGTTGTCCAAGCAACAGGTTGGTGAGCCCTATGGACGAGAAAGACTTGTTTTTAGCGTACGAGCTAGAGGGGGCACAAACCTTGGCGGCGAACGATTTGGTGGGCGAACGTACCGTGTGGATCTCGAAAAAGTAGAATGCAGTTGCAACGTACCTCAGATCATGCATGCCCCTTGCTCACACATGATTACGTCTTGTCGGCTTAGAGGTTTTGACCATACAGCTGATCCATACATGTCACCCTTGTATCTCCGTGCCAACACCCTAAATGTTTGGGAGAAGAGTTTCGAGCCGTACCTTGACGAGTCGCAGTGGCCTCCATATTATGGTGAGGACTACGTGCCTTATCCGGATCTAAGAAAGGTAGGGAAGGGAAGGAGGAAGAAGAAGCGACTGAAAGGCGATATGGACAATATGAAAGGTTATGGCGATGACATGTATGGTGGCGGTGACTTCAACGAAGAACGTGCGCAGAACCTATGCAGCATTTGCAAGAAACCTGGTCATAACGCTAGATTTCATAGGAGGGGTAGACAAGAGGTTGTTTATTAATCTTTGTGCTTATCAAAATTCTTAGTAATCATGCATTTATGTTATTTGTCTTCAAATGTACTTGCTTTGTCTTATTACTAATGTTAATAATTGTACTAATGTTGTTTATTTCATTTTTGAAACAGGCGGGCTACGATGGCGGCGCGGGCACCTCATCCCCGCTTTAGCCTCATTGAGGCGGACTACGACAAGGACCACCGGGCCAAGGCCTTGTCGGAGCAGCAGAGGCCTTTGTGTGTGCTTCGTGGTCGCACGCACCACGTACACAGCTGGAACGAGCGATACGCGCCGTACATTCGTCGTGCAGGCTTTCTTGAGATCGTCCGGGTCTACAACAGTGGACTTCCCACTCTAGACCCTGCAGTTCTTACTGCTTTTGTTGACAGGTAAAATAGCATTTTACATTACTTTAATTTGTTTGTCAAATATGTGACCTCAAATAATTGATATACACAACATTATAACGATGCAGGTGGAGACCAGAGACGCACACCTTCCACACACCTTGTGGAGAAATGACTATCACATTGCAGGATGTGAAGATGATATTGTGTTTGAGTTTGTCTGGTCATCCGGTGACTGGGGTCGTCGATGAGTCTACTTGGCTAGACTTGGTACAGGAGTTTTGTGGCAGGCGGCCATCAGATGCTGAGGTTAAAGGCACCAAGTAAGTTCATATTTGAGTCCCATTGAAATTACTAATACAACCGTTTTAGATACATCTATATTTATACAATATTGGTTTACTGGTAATTGCAGGAAGACCTCAGGAGTCTCGACGTCTTGGATTACGCAGAACTTTGGTGCAGGACCACCGCCTGATGCTCCAGATCATGAGGTGGAGATGTATGCAAAGGTGTGGTTGTGGCACTTCTTGGGGGGTTTCTTGTTCCCTGATTCCTCAGGAGACAGCATCAGCTGGATTTTCCTGAGGATCCTTATGCAGCCACTGGACAACATTGCCGGCTACAGTTGGGGTACCGCGGTGCTTGCATGGACATACCGTCAGCTTTGCCAGGCCTGTCGTCGCCAGTCTTCGAATGGAAACCTAGGTGGCTGCTCATATCTACTTCAGGTTTGGATTTGGGAGCGTTTTCCAGTTGGAAGGCCCACTAAACCTCCGGGTTTGCCTGTAAGTGCATTTGCTATTTCGATTTGTTCATAACACTTAAGGCATTTGTGACATTATGTTTGTGTTAATTGCAGGTATGGGTGCATGAAGATGTTGGACCCACCGCCCTTTTCCTCTGGACAGATGCTAAGGTAGTCAGGGGCGAAGCAGACAGGAGGTACAGGCAGTACACTGACGAGCTAGACGTGTTGACACACAACTACGTAAGTTCAATTCACTTTTAGTACTAAATGCACTATTAATGCGTTTTATTTTGAAATACTAAAAATAAGTTTACAAATTTTGCAGGTCACATGGTCACCGTGGTCTCGGTGGGAGCTAGAGGGGTACCTTAGTCCACGCTGCGAGGAGGAGGATAGCGATTGGCTTTACGATGGCCCACTCATCTTCTTCCACGTGGTCGAGATGCACTACCCTTGCAGGGTTTACAGACAGTTCGGGAGGCTGCAGGGGATTCCACCGCTGTATTCCACAAACGCTGAGCTGCATAGGTATGATGGCACTTTGTTTGTTTCCATAAACTGGCTCGTTGCTAATGCAATATATTTTTGCAGGATTGATCGTAGGTTCCGGTCCACGCAAAAGGATTGGGCGGTCAGGCACGATGCACATTTGCAGACTTGGTATCACAGGCAGGTTCCCCTCGTCAACTCACTACCACCGCACGACCCGGCCAGATGGATGGAGTACCTACAGTGGCTGCACCGGAGTACGAGGACTCATATCATGGTTCCGTACACCAACACCCCTGCAGATGAGGGTGGTGAGGATGACATCGCCGATGCGTTCGACGAGGCGCAAAGGGTTGACAAACAGGTTCTTAGGGCCCCCTTAAATAGATATGTGGTAAGTACCTTGGACTTTCATGTATTATTTGATGTTTATGGCACAACAGTTGTCCAAATGATCGAGTTAATGTTGCGTGTGATGTTGTAGTCACAACAGTTGTCTAACTACTCCGAGGAAGCTAGTAGGCAACTGTTCCGGAGTAGAGACGACAAGAGCAACCCTCTTCGCAGCTTTGTGAAGGTACTTTCGATAAAAAAATTCATTATTACAAAGCAATTACAACTGAATAATGCATGTTGTCATTTTAACCTGCAGAAAATCAAAAAGGGCTGCAAGAAGTTAGCGGCTAAGCTGAGCTGTGCAGACACGACATATGCGCCTCCGTTGCACCCCATGTTGTCTAGGAGCCAGACGGCCTCGATGTCCACTAGAGCTACTTCGGCTAGGGCCGCGTCCTCCTCTGTACGTACTCCGCAGTACACAGGGAAGGGTCCAGCGGACGTGGACGATGACGACGAGGCCCTTCAGTACTCCACGACTAGTGGTGACGACGACGACGACGAGTTACAGTGGGAGTTCACCGGTCACGAGGAGATGGGTACCTCACAGCTAGGCGGTGCTCCTATTGGTACACAGGGGGTGGAGTACACACCGGAGGAGTACACACAGGGGGTGGAGTACACACAGGAGGAGTACACACACGTCGAGCACCAGGTGCCTATGCTGTGCTTTTACTTTTCTATATTTGCATGATTCAAAAATTAAAATTGCTCATTAGGGTGCTTGTTTGCAGGGTACTTCGTCCACACAGGAGATGGAGCGTATCCATAGGCGGCAGCGCGAGAGGCAGCGGCGAGACCGCACGGACGTGGGGTGGACAAGCAACGTGGTGCCTACCAATCCTAGGAGGCGACGGAAGCCGCGAAACCGCTACACCCCTGGCGATGATTAGATTATACCTGTTTAGCAGTTGGGACTTGTCATGTAGTACCTGTGACATATTGTTATTTCCAGCACGTTGGTAACTGACATATTTCTAGATATTTGATGTACCTTTTTTAAGCATTAGTGAGAATTATTTAAGTTGTTCGTTCTAAAGTATCTTTGGTATTTACGTAAAATTCTCAGTCTTGCCAAACCAGCTGCGAACCAGGACAATCGGTTAACAAAAACCGAACAAAGACACTGCAGCAACGGTTCTGGCCAATTTCTGGCTACCCCGCCATGGCTGGGGGCGGGTTAGGGGTACCCCGCCATGGTCCATGGCGGGGTACCCCTAACCCGCCCCCAGCCATGGCGGGGTAGCCAGAAATTGGCCAGAACCCCAGGTACCTATCATGGCACTAATCAAAGTGACTTCCTCTATTGCTTTTTAAATATTACACAAAAAAATAGCACCTAAACACGCAAGAAACAAAACTTTTAATTGTTATATTAGTTAAACATATTAGAAAATCTTTTTAAACATTCTGACAGCTGTGGACTTTGGCGAGGAGCGATCAAATTGAAATACGTCGGAGTACAAATTATTACATGACAAGTTTCATAGTACAAAAGTCTCATCCCTAAGCCACTCACATACATTACCACATCAATCAAACTGCGTGCACCACTGCGTAAGCAACTCGTCCTCGGACTCCCAATCGTCCACTACAGCCTCCTTACCCATGCTCGCCTCCGCTGCCTTGGCCTCACTAGCCTGTCTCTCGTAGTAAGCTGCCTCCGCCTCTTCTGCCGCCTGAGAGTATAACTGTCCCTCTTCCTCGGTCATGTCTGTTGGCCACCATGAGTGGTAGACCGATGTCTTCTGGTTGTGGTATGCAGCCTCACCCTCCTCTGTGGCACCGACAGGCATCGGCCCTGACGCCTCACCCTCCTCTGAAAGACGAAGTAGGTCGCATATCCTTCCCATTTCATAGTCATGCTTCTCCTGAGGGTACCCCAATTCCTCGGCAAGACGAATGAGGTCGCCTATCCTTCCGGTGTCGTCGTCTTCCTCCGCCTCGGCCTCCTCTTCGACCACAATCGGACGGCTAGCAGTGCCACCAACTGCACCGTCCCGCCCTAATATCATATTCTCCGCGTACTTAGCACGGCCCACATCTGCTTGCCAGTTTCCGGTGCATCCAATCTCTGTAAGTACAATATTTAAAGAATTAATAACATATTCATTTCAGAGAAACAAACAGTTTCACTTTCAAAAATTAAATGACTCACTAGCACATAATGAGGCAATAGTATCGTTCAAGCATTGCATCTCAACTCGCTCAGCCTCCTCCGCAGCCTTCCTTGCATGCTCTTCAGCCTTGCTTGCACGGTACTCCTCTATCTCCTTTTCCCTCTCCTCGGACCACTTCTTCCATGCAATACTCGCAGGGTTACGAACACGCAACTCCTGGGCGAATGCAAGCATTTTCTTCTTATGGTCCTTCACAAAATCAGTGACGTAGTTTGCAGGATAACCTCTCGTCTTGCGAACTGCTACTCTTGCCTTATATTCATCTTTGAACTTAAACACATCATCAGATGATTCCCATTTGCATTTCTGAGTGCTCTGTTACGGGAAATATATGAATACAAAGTTAGCGTACAAAAACAAATATATGAGTATAGTAGTACTAAATGTGCACAGTCCTAGCAAACCTCATCATAGTCGATCATGTGGCCACAGAAGTGGCCAATCCCAAGACCTGAAGGAACTAGGCCGTAGCTAGCTTCAACACCACATTTGCACATCACGGGAGGCGCAATAGACCTCCGCTTCTTCTTCCACTCTACAACCTCCTCCTGCTTCTCAGGCTCTGGCCAATGGCTCTTTGGACCATAGATCCACTCCTTGAAACGGCACTTTCGAAAACCACGATCCTACAAAAAGAACACATTAGAACACACATATACGAACTGAAATTTTAAGATTGAATCAAAACTTACTTCACGCCGCAGAGGACAAACAAACTCTAGTTCATTCTGTGGATTTATCACGGCTTGTTCTCCGCAATGACACTTCGGAGGATCCTCGAGCCGAAGTGCAGAGGCGACGGCCTTCTCTTCCTCCGTCATAGGAGGAGGGTTAGGGGGGGGCGGAACCCAGCGAGTAAACAACTCACGTTTGCAATGATCAACGCCGGGGTAGAAAAGCAGAATTCTTGGGTCAAACTTGTCCGGCCCGTCGATCCATTGGAAGAAAAAGCACCGGAAGTAGGGCTGCAAAAGAGTTTCAATTGTCTCATTGGGAATAAAAACATAAAAAACCAATAACAAAAATAAAGGGCACAGTGACTTACGCTATAACTATAACAAGTATAGAAGCAACGTGCCGCAGTATCCGGATGTCTCGACTGGCTCACGTGTGCCGGATGTCCACAATCACAGTTAGGAATAGGTTCCTCTGGAGGCACGGGGGCATCCTTGCAAGACACATCGGGGTACAACTCTCTAGGACGACCCTTTTTTCGCCAAATCGACTCACGATACGAGTCCTCCATCTAAATTCGCGAAAATAATTGAACACAAATCACATAACTAAACAAAGTAACGTAACAAGAGACTTACTAAACATATTAAAAATAAACAATTGATGTTATTTAAACTATGAAAACGTAAAGGTTGTAAGAAATTTACCTTCTCCAAACGAGGGGTGGCCGGAAAAACAACCGTGGAGAACGACGAGGTGGGGAATACGCAGCGGAGAGGGACGCCGAGGCGGGGCAATGGGGGTGAAGGACGACGCGGAGGGGCACCGGAGAAGAGCGGAGCTCGGGTGTGAGAGAGGGAGAGAAAGAAAGACCCTCGGGCTGAGTGAGGGAGAGAAATGAGAGAAAGATGGCCGTTCGGCCGGCTAAGTAGGGCGCGGGAATACCCCGCCATGATCCACGGCGGGGTACCCCTACCCCGCCATGATCCACGGCGGGGTCCACGTCAGCCCACTTTAGCCACGAGTGCCATGCAAATGCCACGTGGCAGGGTGTACCCCGCCACCATGCATGGCGGGGTGCAGTGATTTTGTCCCGCCATGCATGGTGGCGGGGCCAAACGGCCTAGATTTGAAATTTTTTTCAAAAACGTGTCAAAATTGAAATTTGTTTTAAAAATGGGCTAAAAATAAAAAAAAATTCTCTGAGTCGAGCTCCACTGTTGTTGGACGACCGGCCGGTAGTAGAGCCAAGGAGCTGGACGCTGGATCAGAGTCAGCAGATGGGGTGCTGACAGCAACATAGGCTGAACACGTTAGGACAATGTACGTAGCTGTAACATATATATGTCAATAATATATATGGTGACCATTGTTATAAACCTTACCATTGTCATGTTATCAATTCATTATGAAGTTGCATAGTGCAATCATATCAAGTCTCCACTCTCATTGATTCAGAAACTGTAATAATTAATGAACAATAATACCATACAAATATCTTGAGGAAGCTACTGTCCGTCTTGACAAAGAATATTTTACATGACGCAGTCAAAAGACATTCTGTGTCAACTGCTCTGAAGAGTTCCTGTTGTGGAGTGTGGTAGCAGTCTTATACAATTTACAAAGTTATATTATTATGAATTAATAATAGAATATATATACATAGCCTGTTCTACCTAATCATTACTGGCTAACATCAATTGGAATTTGGAATAGTCAAAAATGACTTCTGATTGCATCAGGAGTTGCTAGTCACATATTTTGAAGTTTTTGGTTTGTTCTCCATCCTTGCCAAATGAAATAACTTCCTTTGTTCTACCGATTTTATGCAGGGGCATTAGGCTATTCTTTGTGTACAAAATTCGAAGCTATATTGCTATATTTCTAGGTTTCTGGGCTGTGCTCTTATCAATTGTCCTCGGCAGTGCCCTGCAAGTTCCTTCTTGTCAGTATGCCGATGTTTCTTCCTCATTCTATTAATTTATTTGCTTGATCGATCGTTTCCCTTTCAGCATAATGGTGCCACGTCAAATAATTTACTTACTGCATGCAGATATCTTGAAGTTATGCTCCTGAGGTGGCAACTTTGCACATTAATTTAATGGTTACAAATTAATGCATGCAAATTTGTAGCTCCTGTCAAAATTCTATAGCTCCCATAGCAACGCACCGGCACTTATCTAGTCCAGTATTAAATTAGCAACATCCCTTGCTGTGATTCTTGTCCAAACTGACTTGTCACTAATTAATGTAACAATAGAAATCCATGGGCTGGCCAAACAAAACGAAAAAGAACAAAAATCCCTACTTCAAACTCTGAATTTATCGTAACAATGTCATTATTAGGGATTAGTGGCAGATAATTTTCACTAGCGATTCTCCTCAGCCTGGTAGTGAGAGGCCAACTTGGATTCCGCCACCGGTTGTGGGTCAACCTTCCTCTTGTTGCTTTCCTTAATCTTCATCATAAATGCAACACACATCTCTACCAATGGCCCTAGGGTGTCCAACTCTGTCCTGCTTTTAATTACATACAAGATGGAGGGAGTTTTTGTGGATGTGCCCACGCCAGGAATAGAACTTGCATTGATCTCAGAATAAATGTTCACAAATTGTTTCTCTCAGCGCCGGCATTGTCATTGTGTTTTATTTCTACTACTACTGACAAATCCTGCCCTCTAGTTAGACAGGGGGTATACAACATGCTACGTATGCCGCAGCAACTGTAATGGGAGAAACAAAAGCGAGCCTGATATTTGTAGCCCGAGTCTGGAAATCTGGTTCCACATGGACAAAACTATAGGCGAGGCCGAGTCTGCTTATAGAGCATTCAAATACATAAATATATGACAGAGAGTAGCTAGACAGAGACGGAAAGGGAGAGAGATAGAGTTGATGAAATACCTAGTTTATTTTTTGGGGCTGGGAGGTCTCGAGAATGAAGGCGGCAACACTGTTTGCAGCAAGGCCTCTATGGAGAGTGCTTTGTCTATTGGGATTACTGTTTCCGCCAACGATGATATGACTCTGAATACGAAAGCGAGCATTGCTGGTCACCAAGATGTCTGGTCCCTCTATCTCCGTGGCCTGTCCTCCAGCACTCGAGCCATAGAGTTCGCTGCGTGTGTATCTCCGAGGATTACCTCCTTGCAGCACATGCTACATTCACGGCAGTTGCCAGAGGTAGAGTAGACATGTCTATAGTCGTGTACAAATCACTTCCTGACATCATGCATGGTCCGTCAGAAGTTCAGAACCATCAACATATCAGTTTTTTAGGTGACATGGAATAGTCGATTTGGGTAAAACTGAATGACTTAAAACATGTAGTTAACCATTTTTGATAGATTTGTTGCCATGCTCTGTTCTTGGAACACTATACACATTTTTACTTTTGGGCACATGTTGGATTTGTGTTGCAAGCTCCCTTTCTAATAACGACACAAAACATACAATCAGGATTTTATGATCTTAAATTCTTGATGCCACCTGCATGACACCCTTTAGTACCTCGTTGGCTTGGTTCTACACTACTGATGTGGGGACTGTTGTCGTCGGCTGAAAGTCCTCGGCACGGTGGCCTGGCGTTGGGTTGAGTGCTCATGCCAAAGATTATACAGAGTGTTGTAGCCATCCACCAACATGCACTACTGGACACGCCCTCTTTGCCGAGGGCCCGAAACCCTCATCAAAGGCCCAAAAACTCTCGGCAAAGGCTTTGCCGATGGCGGCCCTCGGCAAAGAGCTCTCGGAAAATTTTGAGTCGGCGAAGAGGGCCTTTGCCGAGGGCCATTTATCAGGCACTCAGCAAAGAAAAGTAACTATAACGGTGTTATTTTCTTGGATGGAGTCTTTGCCGAGGGCCTCTACCCACGACCCTCGGCAAAGAAAATTTATTTTTTTTTAAAAAAAGTCTTTGCCGAGGGCCTCCACCTACAACCCTAGGCAAAGAAATTTTGCAGCTTTTTCCGAAAAAGCTTTGCCAAGGGATATAGTAAAGGCCATCGGCAAAGACCCATTCTTTGCCAAGGGCCCTAGCCATTGCCCTCGGCAAAGAAACAGAAATTTATTTTTTTGTTGTTTTTGTTTTTTTGAATTCCGTCGACGCAAGCATTTCATATATATATATACATATACATATATCAACCATCACATACATTCTGTTATTGAGCCCAACCATTATATTGACATTAACACATCCATAAGAATATTACACACATTCATCCTTACATGAAGTCTATATATTACACCTCGACAAGTTCCATGATTTTTGGACTTCGTATAGATTTTATATAATTTTAAAATACTTTTTTAGCAAAGTGGCTCTTCATATTGCGCGAAAAAGATGCGCAAAATTTGATGCAGTTCGTAGATAGGGACTCAACATACACCAAATACCATGAATAACATTTTTTGAAACACTACATTGCATTATTCCATTAACCTGCAGTTCAAATTTGAAATATTAAAAAAAAATCAACGAATCAAAATAAGTTAAGAAAATATATAAATATAGTCAAAATTAGCCCAAATTTTAAAATTGAGTTTGAAACAATGTATTATATTACCCAAAAAAATTAGGCTTAAAAACAAAAAAAACAAGCCGAGGGCCTCGGCTCGCACTCAGCAAAGGGGTTCTTTGCCGAGGGCCAGGCCTTGGGCCCTCGGCAAAGAGGGTCTTTGTCCAGGCCCTCGCCTCGGGCCCTCGACAACGACTATATATAAAAAATAAAAAAATACTGATCGAAAAAACTTCGCCAAATAATTGGTTCAAAAAAGACAGGCCGCCGTGACCCAACGGGCCAAATTTACAGAGAGTGTCTTTGCCGAGGGCCAATCTTTGCCAAGGGCTCCTCGAGCTAGCCCGTGTCTTTGCCGAGTGCCTGAGATTTGGCCCTCGGCAAAGACACAGACCCTCGGCAAAGCACGCGTTTTCAGTAGTCATGGGATGGTCAGATAGCATGGAAGTTCTCATTTCATTTTCTCTTGGCAAAGACTGTCCTCAACTTTTATTTCTACTACTCAGAAATGATCGCCGCCTATAGATGGACGGGCCTGCTGTACAATGCAACACTACGATTTGTAGCAGCAACTGGAATGGAAGAAACAGAAACAAGCCAAATATGAGTTGTCCGAGTCTAGTACTCTGCTTCCACATGGACTCACCAAATGTACTCACCAAATGCGACTCTGCTTATAAATTAGCATTCAAATACATAAATACGAGCCACTTGCTCTTGTTCACTTATAAAAATGTTGTAGAGACCAGCTAATGAGATACAAAGATGGGAAGATACAGTTGACGAAAATACCTTGTAGAATATATAGTGTTCGTTTTATAGGATTGGGATGTCTCGAGAATGAAAGAGGAAACCCTATCTTCTCCTGATGGATTAAGGTAGCAAACTAATTGGCACCGCCGGCAATGATGATGTGATTCTGATTATGAAAGCGCGCGTGCAGGGATGGCCACTGTGACGTCTTCTCCTGATGGAAACTGAACTCAACGACGTGTAGCATGCCCTGCCTGTCTTCACTGATTGTCCTCCAGCACTTGAGCCACACATATAGAGCGGCCTCCGTGTGCATCTTAGAGGAGGAGGATTACCTTCTTTCAACACGTGCTAGCTCCATCCTGGCCAGGGTATAGGCATGTATGTAGTCCCGTACAATTCAATTCCAGTCATCATAGTCCAACAGAAGAACTTCAGAACCACCAACATATCTCTGGTTTTTACGTTTGACTTGGAAACAACGGTCGGTTTCAACAAAGATACTTGACTTAAAATATGTTTACAACCTTTGACAGATTTCTGTGCATCCTTTGTTCTTCGATCACTACACATGTTTTTACTTCTGGGCAAGTATTGGATTTGTGTCGTATGCTCCCTTTCTACGTATGACACAGAACATATTATCATGCTTTTTTATGACGTTGATGCCACCTGCATCACCCCCTTTAGTTCCCCATTGGCTTGGTTCTGCATTATTGCTGTGAGGGCTGTTAATTGTCGTTGGTTGGAAGTCCTCGGTATGGTGTGGTCTAGCATGGTGTTGTCTACTCACGCCAATCATAGTATATAGTGTTGTAGCCATCCAGTAGCACGGGATGGTGAGATGCCATGGAAGTTCCCTCATTTGAGATCGAACTATTGATGCAAGAATGATTCCACACACACCGAGCTCAGGACAGCAGCACCCGCCAGAGTGAGGAGTTGGTAAAACAGTACTAGCACGTCGTAGACTAACTTAACTAGGCTCAAAAGATTTTGTAAAATGGACACAGTAGCATTTTGTTTGTATTTGACAAATATTGTCCAATCACAGACTAACTAGGCTCAAAAGATTTGTCTCGCAAATTACAGGCAAACTATGCAATTAGTTATTCTTTTATCTATATTTAATCGTCCATACATGTGTCGCAACATTGGATGTGATGAAGAATCTTGAAAATTTTGTAAAATTTTTTGGAACTAAACAAGGCCTTAGTGTAGAGATGGAATGTCCCAGTGCCTCACTTCTCGTGTACATAGCTTTGATCCATGTGTCCTGCCTCGAAAGGCGTGTGTCTTGCTTGATCCTAGGCCATCTAGATGGACCCATATGTGGGACTCTAGCTGGTGCGGCCGACGTAAGGGACAACAGCATCCAAAACCCCTCATGGTTGTGCTCCCAGTCTGTAGAGGATGGTTCAATCTAGGGCACGCGAGGGTGCATGATGGTGTAGTGCTCCTTGCCCCCATCACTCACTCTAGACCTACCAAAAGTTTGAATTGAAAAGAATTTTTTTATCATATACAATATTGCAGTGGATTGGTAGAGGTTTGTAACAAGCTGGCAATATTGGCTGCTGTAAATGATTGTAAAACTTTCGTTTCTATATGTATATTCAAGTGGCTATGCATGTGGTTGCTTCAAATAAATGAGTGGACATGAAATTCGCTGTAGATATACTCATATCTAAAAACTGGGACAGGCATCAAGTGACCTAATTCTGGCACCGTAGAGAAGGAAGGGCTGGAGACGATGGCCGGTCTAAGGACGTGTGTGATGTTCTTGGACTTGGAGGTTGACAGATGGCTGATGTTTCTGTTCAACGAGCTGGACTTTGGTGCCGGCGGCGCGACCTACTTCATGCCGTCCTACTTCCCCACAGTGGGGATATGCTGTTCCTGGTGCCGTCCTACCTAGGCGACGGCAGCTGGACGCCTCTGATCCGTGCCGGAGTTCGAGCACAGCCTGGAGACATTCAAGAAGTGTTGTTACTCCATGGAGTAGCCAGTTATAAGTCTTTCACTCTTGAGATATTTTTTTGAGAAGTTGTCATGTCCTAGCATTAGATTGGTGTTTCCATGGTGAGTTTTGGATCGTTGGTGCGCGACAGCAGTAGATTAGAGACCCAGATGATAGTCGCTTTTTTTAGTTTGAGGACCCAGATGAGAATGACCTAAAAGTTTGAGAACCCAGGATGCATTTTACTCTTTTATTTATCTTGAAAACTAACTTTATTGAGTACAAATTAAATGATAAACTTCATATGGTGAAATAACATTTTGTTTTGTAGAAAAAATTAAATTCTGGAACACCATAGCCTAGAGGTGGTTAAGCCAATGACAGCCAATGGTCAACCTGATCTCAACCAATGCTGCTATGTTGATATAGCTCACTAAGTGCCTAGCATGTGTTTGTTTGCGCTCATTCTCCTTTTCCTACTATGTAATTAAGATTTTGGGAAGGTAGCCGCTTTTGAGTTGTTCTGTTGTGCTCTTTTTTGTATTGTTGATATCATTGCTTACTGTCTTAGTGCTACATTGTAAGCTAGTACTCCAAGCATTGGATCTTAGTGTTCGATATGCATTCTAATAAAGCTGGGCGAATACCTTCGGTCTAAAAAAAATGAGGGAAGCTTTATCATAGACTCTTTCTGACAACTACTTTATATATTCAACTGCATAGTACCACCAGATGACCCCTCTTTTCTGCACAAATGCCTTAATTTTCTAAAGTATATTACCTAGGTGTATAATCATCAGTATTCCAAAACTCATATGAGTTATAATCTGTTGCATTAACAAACAACATATATGTCTAGTGTCAAGGCCGAGTCGGCATGCATGATTGCCGATGAAGTTTAAGGATGCACTATGGATTGTACAGTGTTGTATATATTATCTGGAAGTCATGGCAAGTTGAGTAGTAATCTAGCAATACAAAATTAATTGTTAAAGAATCTATGTGTTTGTAATCATATGTCACTTTAGCTTTTACTATAACTTTGATTGTAAATAAATCCACTAATGTCTGAAACATCAAATTAGTTCACATAATCCACCAGGAAATGCGCCATGATAAATGATTTTATTTAGTATCATGGATGCAAAATGCATTTTTTTTATAAAATATAAGCTTTTCTGAGTCAGGCAAACTCGATTTAGGATGAAGTTATCATATTGTTTGTCCACGATACGAGTGAGAAAATGGGCTATATCAGTGGCTATCATTATTCAATCAAATACATTACACTCCATCTGCTTCAAATTATATTGTTTTTGCTTTTCAGGCTTTTGCTTTATGTCTAGATATGTGCTATGTTTATTACTATATAGTAAAACCTATGTATGAGAAAGTACAAAATGACATATAATTTAGAAAGGAGGGAGTATATATAATTGATCTTGGGTCCGGCCTGCCATCCTTGGAAAGTGAGCCTGTTGGCATATAAAAGCGAAACGTGCAATGATCTGCTTGCTTTTCTCAGTGTACAGTAGACTATGCTCTGTGGCTGGCCGAGTGTAGTATCATGTAAAAACTGTGCCTAACAGGAAATAAAAGGCAGAAGTGTGCCTTGAAATGATTGAACATGCATCGGTGCAGATCCAGTTCTTAGGTAGGCATGGGAAGTACCAGGAGGTCTTAGACAACTTGCATGGCAGGTGCTACCTGATAATACTTTCCAGGCCTTTGCCTCCATATCCAGCTAAGTAACGTCATCTTGGTGTTGAAGATGAAGCAGAGCATAACAATCATCCTTCTCGTGCTTCATTTCAGATAGCATCGTCCTTGCCATGATGAGTCATCAAGATCAAGGCATTAATCTGCTTTGTGGCTGGCTTTGAAAGATCTTGTGTTTATATGATACTATCAGGCCCCTTCTTAAAGAATTATAGATATTCTAGCTAGTTTACATTCAGAAACAATGGTAGCAGAAAACAAGGCAAATAGAGCATTGAAAAGTAAAACATATATGAAGGCAGACCTCTAGCATGCTTGCTTTCTGCTAATTTGAACCAACTTCGGTAGAACACAGCTCGCTCTTGTCTCGGGACCGCAGAGAAAATGATCTTCAATGGACTGTACAATAGCCGTAAGATATTCTTTTTTAGGCAATGGAATAAATCTCTAGCAATCATTTTTGTTCCAGATCAACGAAAAATATGATCTCTTCCTTGAGTGAGAGTACTATTTTAAAGAAAAAACAGGGAGCTTGATAAATATAATTCCACAATACATCAATGTGCAGGCTAGTATCGTTGTGGGCTGCATATGGGCCAATAAAGAAGCGGCACAAAGCCCTGCATATGGGCAAATTTCTTGTTAACCGCAGCCTCAGACTCCTAACGAAAGATGGTCTATCATTGAATTTACTCTGCTTATAGCCAACTTGGTAAAAATATTGAAGTTGATAAAATTTTCCAATGGTTAAAAAAATGAGCATATAAAGACGAGATGGGACGATGTAAATATTGGAGGTATCAATGTGGAAGCACTCAGTACTACAAAAATGATGAGGACGGTACCAAAATAGATGGGACAGTATCGAAACAGTTAGGCTAGTAATAGAATGTTTTATGTTATTTTTCTGTTAAGGGCAAATCTGTACTTGGAAGGGCCATCCCATCAGTGTCCAAATTACCAACTTCCCGACCATTGTAAAAGAGCTCTTTTCTAAAATTCAAATTTGTCAGAGTTAGAGAAGCTAGATTTAGGATGAAACTAAAATGACGTTTAATTTGACCATGAGACCATGAGATGGGACAATCTGTGGCTATCATTGTTCAATCACATACATTGTAATCCCTCCGTTTTAAATTATATTTTAAGTTATTTTTGCTTCTGTAGCTTTAGCTATATACGTAGATTGGCTATTTCTAGATACTTATAGTAAAATCTATATGTTTCATAAAATCCAAAATGGCTTATAATTTAGAATGGTGGGGGTATATATGTGCCTCTTGGCTCCTGCCTGTCATACATGAAATTCCTCACTAAAAATGAGGTTGTTATGTGAGGGGTATGACGACTTAGTTACAACAAGCAATGAGTAGCGTCCAACCCAAACCAAACATCGTTCTTTGGTCCATCTCTTGAGTCTCCAGTCCATCTCCTGGTCTCCGTACCGTTCCTTGGTCCTGTTCTCTAGTTCTTCGGTTGCTAATTGCTACAATAATTGCAACTACATAATCCCTGCACATAGGACAGGGTTGCATGCCGTGTTACCTGCATTGGTGTAGACAGAAGTCTTGGATAGGCATGAGAAGTGTCAGGAAATTTTGGACATGTTGAGGAGTCATCGAAGGAGCAGTTCACAGTGTTTTGTTGGCATTTGGCCCTAGGTCACCAGTAGGCAATGATTGTGCACTACATTCAGAGTAGCTGCCAGATTAGACAGTGAGCTGCTATTCTTCTCGGTAGTGAATAGAGCTCACAAGCATCTGAGCTGCATTCAGAATCCCTCATGCCTAGGCTCAGAGCTCTTGAACAACTGGTGTCCTGCTTACGATCGTCTGTGACCGAGACTACTAGTGCTGATACGATGTAACTGATTGGAACCATTTGGTCCTAATGTTAATACACGGGGGCATTAGAACATGTACTTTTACCCAGAACCAAAGCAGAGAAATACAGTTTGTAATATCAGGCCTGTTTTGGTGGTTGGAAAGTACTGCCAGTACTTTTGAGCAAGGTTCTGGGATTCATTTTGAAAAAAAAATTCGGCCCCAACCGAAATGGACGAAATTCGGGAAAATTCGGTCCAATTTCGGGCTGAATTCGGTGAATTTTCGGAAATTGAATCATAAAATTCGTTTCGGCCCCAACCGAATTGGACGAAATTCGCTGAAATTCGGAGTATTTCGGTCGAATCCCAGATCCTTGCTTTTGAGTACTTTGTATTTTTATTTTGTGGAAACAGTTAATTTAATAAAGAAAATTAGTAAAATTAAATTATTGGAGAGAAGGGTAGTTATCGGAGGTAGTTTGAGAATACATGTCCATACTAGGCAGGTTTGATACCGCTTACGGACAAACCAGCCCTGGCAGGCGGTAGGAATCTGCCCACCTCGACCTGAACCCTGCCCCTCCTGTTGCTTAAGTTCGTCCCTCGCGTCGCCTCCCGCACTTTCACCTCACAAAGCCCACCCAGCTGTCACTCTCCTCCGCATCCGCTCGCCGATGACCCGACGTCTCTACCTATGTCCAGCAGTGGAGGAGCCGCCCCACCTCCATCGGTGCAGCAGGCATTGCGAAAACTTGTTTTTTGTATCTCCTTGTATCGCAAAAATGTATACGTATGGCTACAGACTACGAAGGGGTATGCACACGTATTCAAGTGTGATAAACTATTAGCAACAAGATATATTTCTGTTGTATACAATTGTTATTTGGAAATATAGAACTAATTGAATGAATTGTTGGGAATAAAGTGGGTAATAATATTGCACTTTTGTTTCTCGTAGAATCAAATGTGAATGGATGAATTGCTGTTTTTTTCGAAAATTGCTGGCAGGATTATGCCAGGAAAATATATTGATAGAGAAGAACGAATTGCTTGTTTAAACACACTAGCAACTGACATTTTGTATCTTCCCACACGAAAATATAAAACTGAAATAAATAATTTTTTTGTATGGTTTACTGTTTTGTTCCTATTTCTAGGAAACATTTTTCAAACATGAACTCAGTTATTGCATCAGTTCGCTACAAAGTTTTATTTTGGTTTTTATGCGTGTAAGCGGCAATACTGCAGAGTGCAGAACCTGAGAAGGACTTATTTTGCACTGGCGTGGTTTCATAACAAACTTTTGCTGACTCCTCCAAGCATACCGCAAATCAGATGCCAGTGGGGTACTGATTGAGTTCACATATCAGGAAGGCAGCATTTCAGCTAGTCAGGGGTGATGCACCGTGGATCTATGTGGCCTGCTATAGACTTGTGAGTGCCATCAACAGCAATTTGGGCAATAACCGAATAATAATGGGTGATTTGCAGAAAGTCAGCACCGTGCACATCGCTAGTGGCATAACCACTAAGAGTAAGGACCAGGCATAGTATCGTGGTCACTTGTGCTCTGTTGCTGGTCTGTCAATATACTCCAGGATGCGTCATGCCCATTGCATGCTAGCTTATGTATAATTCCCGGCACCTCGTATTTCTAAACGCGGTCTATTATTTGTTCAGTTGCCGAGTTGTTTCCTGATGATAGTGGCACACACACATACTTCCTCTTCTGTTGTTCCCTTTCCTTTTTATTCTACTCTTTACTAGCCATGTTTTTCAATCAAATAATAACATCTGCAAATGTCCCATGATTGGTGGTGTCTTAGTCTTGCCAGCTTTCTTTTTCTAGAAATTAATTGACAATGTCAGCAATACCACAACAACCCTCCATGTCCACGTATTTGCTAGTTGTTGTAATGTTTATATAGCAACCATGATGTGGCCAAACATGAATATATAGAAAGAAAATTTATATTTCCTCAGCATTCCTTAATATGTCCTCAACTTAATCTCTGTAAGCATCGATGAATGAAAAAAGGAGAACTTAAGACATGCACTGTCTAATCCTGGTTAAAACTTGACTAGTGGCAGCATTTCTGAAATATTCAACCAACTCTTTACGAACCTCTACACTGAACGTAGAAAAGGGGGACCTTATTTAACTTCCTTTGTACTAGGTTGAGTGATAAACCATTAGCAACATGATATATTTCTGTTGGATAACATCGTTGTTGAGAAAAATAGAAGTAATTTAGTGAATTTGTGGAAATTGTGTAATAAATATTGCACTTTTGTTTTATCATAGAATCAAAATGTGAATTGTGGAATTGCTTGCTTAAACACACTAGCAGATGCAATTTGTATCCTTCCTTATTATAATATAAAATGAAATAAATAATTCCTATTCATGGTGACCATCCCAGTAATGCATGTTGGCATGATTATTTGCTTTGACTGTGGTTTACTATTTCATTCAAATTTCCAGTTTTACATGAATCAATTGATACTTTGTTATCAACAACTTATGAAATTTCACATAGTTCCAAATTTTGATGGCTTCAGAAATACTTCTAGAGGTAGGTGGAGTCAAATTATGGGCTCAAGTACCTCCAGCATTACAATGTTTTCATGCCCAAAAGTAGGAAACATTTTTCGAACACGAAGTCAGTCATTGCATCAGTTGTCAACAAAGTTTTATATGGTTTCATTATGCCTGTGGCGGGCATTTGCAGAACCTGTGAAGGACTTATTTTGCACTGGCATTGTTTGATAACACACTGTTAACGACTCCAAGGACGCAAATCAGATCCAAGTAGAGTACTGATTCGATCTATCTTTGGTACCATGGTTTTTAGTCACCACAGAGCGCTGGCCAGTGCTCAGAGCTTTTCTAATGGTATGCAAATACTCCAACACTCATCACAGTCTATGCATGCTAGGATAGGTGTGCTTCCTCGTGCCTCCTATTTCTATTGGCTGCCTTTGTGTGGTTGTGCTGTTGCATGTGAATGCTCCATGATGTATCACTGTCTAGTTTCTGAAAGAGGCACACCCACAAATACATCTCGTCTTCTATTATTCCCTTTCCTTTTTATGCTAACCTTTTCTAGCCACGTTTTACAGTAAGAATAAGGACTCAAGTAATTTATGTATCCCATATGCTTCAATACTATAAATACCGCAGACTTTTGTGGCCACAAATTTTCTACTGATTGTATTATTTACAGAGGACCCTCATGGCCACATGAGTACATTGTTGGGAGGAAAGTCTGATGTCACTTATTGAAAAGTTAATTCTTTTTAGCTTCCATTTTCACCAATGGAATTTATCAAATTGAAGAGAACTACGAATAGCCAACACATGTACATCCTTCTTGGTTCTCAGGCATCTTTAGAAGAATTCTACAAGCTGATATAACTCTATACCGTACCGTCAGCATAGAGAAGGGGCCAAGCTCCACATTTACACTTTTGTATGCGTCTGGAGCAAGCCATCTTGGACAGAGTCCTTGCAATTATTGTGCTTGTTAGTGGCCATGCGGATTCAGCGAAGTGGACCAAATAGGACTACGGATGCATTTTCTTGATCCACTTTGCTGATATGTTTGTTTAGAGCCAACACATCAGAGACGTATTTCGACGAGACACGTCGTTGATTATATATTAAAGACATGTTTTGTTTCCACGTCACTAAAATGGTTGTCTTCTTTATGAAATTTTGAAATAGTTTAAAGCAGTAAACTATCACTCTAGTTAATAATGTATAAAACCTCTCATGAGAAACATCTAAGTAACTGAATCAATTCGAGGTACTTTGTACAATAATATTACACGTTTGTTTATTGTGGAAAGAAAAGTGATTGGATCACAGATTTAACTGAAGGGAGAAGCGTGCCAATTTGTTTCCATCCATTTGAATATAGAAAGATGAAACAAATTAGTATTTCTGATTCATAATTACAAAAAAAGTCTGTACCGATGAAACTTATTGTTTACATGATTATTTGTTTTCAGCAAGGTTTACTACTTCATTATTTTTCTATTTCATTTGAACCAATTTATATATTAGATTATATATTATTTTGCTAGCCAAGCACCATTTATCTGATACCTGATGTTACCTTATGAAATTTTTCCTTCAATGAGTTTGTCATACATCCAAATTTGTGTGGCTCAACAAATATATCTAGGACAGTACAGTGAAGAAATACTTATGGTGGTACGTGGAGTTAATTGTTGGCCCAAGGCGACCTATACCATTGCAATGTTTTCAGGTGGTAGTCTGTGAAGTGAGTTCTCCTGGTAATGAAAAAATGGAAGTACCTACAAAGAAAAAACAATCAGCTTCATTAATCAATACGTATCCATATTTAATCTCTCTGTCTGTAATGCTAACTGTGGGGTTCTACTGTGCTTCTAGACCCTCATTTGTAGGCCATGGGGTGGAAGCCAATGGTGACCCAGACGGATGAAATTTAGAAGGAAATGAGTGAATGTGACACTAGTGGACACAATTAACAAAAGAGGAAATGACTATTTATCCATCATCTGTACAATCTTGGCCACAGGGTATGGTATTTAATAGTTTGTGGGCCGCGGTGAAACTACATCTACACCATAGTAGACTGGGAAACTCTTTACAAACACTTGGGGGGGGGCATCTCAGTCATCTGATGCCCAGTCTCAAACTATCGACTCAACACCAATACGGTTCCTCTTCTACGGGGCCGCTTCTTGACGGCCCCCTATGGTGATGCCAGGGGCAGCTTCGAGGCTACTTCATCGTTGACTGAGTATGTAGTCATCCTCAGGTCTTGTAAGACGAATATTGTGATACCATTTCCAAGGTGGTCAAGGGTGACACGTAAGCAATCCCAGTGAGGGTGTCCGGGGGATAGACCTTGCCAGCTTGGTACCACCGCGGAAGTGGCAGTAACGGGGCCACGAGGGTTTCTTTGCGAGATGGTGCAACCTCATAGCAAGGGTTTCATGGAGACAGGTGCTGTCGAGGTCCCTATCTCAGCCAGAGGAGAGCTGGGGTGGTGTTACGAGGCAAATCTGTGTGGGCCAACTATAGACAGTTAGTACCATCAAGAGCAATATGGGAGATAACCAAACGAAGGATAAGTTGTATTAATTAGCAGTGTTTCGTAGCAAACTGTACCTAACTCCAAGGCCCCAAGTACGATCGAAACAGGGGAGTATTAATCAATCTATCTGGACGGTAGTATGGCGGCTAGTTAGCACCATACCCATCGCAACTGGCATACCCAATGAGAGTAACAGGCAAGCATAGGGTGATCGGGTGCTGGGCCACAAATACTCCAGGATATGCATCATGTCCTTCGCGTGCTAGCATATGTATAATTCCTGATGCCTCCTATTTCTAACCAGCGCCTATTATACGTGTTGTGTTGACGTGTTGCTTCTCAATGCAAGTGGCATACACCTCTTCGGTTGTTCCCTTTGCTTTTATTATGCTACCCTTTTATAGCTATGTTTTCAATAAAATAATAATATCCAAAATTTGTATATGTTGCATGCTCTGGGATCTACATCATTAAGGTGCCCAGTCTTGCAAACCTCCATTTATTGAAATTAGTTAACAATGGCAGCTCTATCACAAGGACCCTGCATGTGCACATGTTTGCTACTCGTTAGCATTCATTTGGCCATTTCAATATAACCTCGCTTAAGCATCGATGAATGAAACCATAGTAAGACTCAAAACATGTACAGCCTGATCCTGGTTAAAACATGACCAGTGGATACATTTACTTCCAATTGTGTACGAACATCGACCATGAAGTAAGGAAGGCACCTTATTTAAATTGCATCTTAATACTAATGACGATGTTGACTGGAAAACCATTATTACAATTTATATCTCTGTTGTATACTATCATTCTTGAGAAATTGGGTGAATGGTTAGAAAATTCATATTGACATTGCACTTATGTTTGTTGTAGAATCAAATGTGAATAGATAAATTGCATATTTTGAACACCCTAGCGCTATACCAATTTGTTTGCTTCAATCTGAATATAAACCAAAATGAATAATACAGATTCAAATTTACTAAAATAGTGTTCATCTCGCTCGTTGATGCATAGAGACATAACTATTTGCTTTCAGTATGGTTAAATATTTCATTACTACTTCAATTTTCACTTGAATCAATTTATAGTTGGCTGGTATATTATTTTACTGACCTGCCACCAAATTTTGTTATCAATGATGATATGAATTTGTTTCCTGTAGAGTTCATAATAGTTCTGAATTTTGAAATCTTTAAGACAATTTTCAGGAAGTGTTCAAAATAGTTTCAAATTTTGCTGATAACAAGAAACAAGGAAAAACTTAGACAAGAATAATTAGCTCCAGTATTCAAAATATCCATATATATTGTTTCATTTGGTTTCATTATGCATGTGAGGGTGACACCATAGATTCTATGATGCATTGTTTTGCATTGGTGTTGTTTGATAGCAAAGCCGTCTCCAAGGCTGCAAAGCAGATATGCATGTAGCCGTCTCCAAGTTAGAACAGAGTCCTTATCTACTAGTGTCCTATTAACAGTATTAGCCAAGCACAGGCTAGTGGTGGTGAGAGCTGTCTTTCTGGTGAGTGAATAATCAAGGATGCGTAATAGAAACCATATGCTACAATAGGTGTGATTCCTCATGCCTCCTATTACTAACTCTGCCTTATGTTGGGTACTGTGTTTCTTCATGATTGAAGCAGCACACCCGCACATGCGTCCTCATGTGCTGTTCTTTTTCCTTTTTAAATCAAATAAGGACACATGCAATTTATATATACCATACTTTATTTCAATTATTACAGCAAACGTCTGTGTGCATGAGGACGAGGAACTAAAGCCTGCTTTTTTGTTACTGCCTCTGGGTGTCAGTTCTGTGTTGGGCTGGCAACTATTTCTTGAAGTTGATGCTAAGCTGTAGTAGAACTTCATGGCATCTGGCCATAATGAAACACGCAGCAAACTTTGTCTTTGGATATTAAAGCTCAAATACGAAGAGATGATCCAGCTCTATTCTAGGCAACTTTGTAGCTGAGCATGTTCATTAATTTTCAAAGGAATCTATATTTTTTAATATATTACTAAAATGCTACTATTGTAGTATATACATTAAGTATAACCACATACTCTATATATGTATGCATACTTAACATACATACTTCTTAGTTGGTTTAGTATGATCTTATACTTCATCAACATACACTTCATCGTGTCATATACGTCCTAAATCTAGAGATATACAATGTAACTACTACTGGGAGTTAAAACAAATTTTATATATATAGCTCCAGTCCTTGTATTTACTCTCATCTTCAATAAACCACATTATGTATGTGTTCATACTATATATATTCGCCCTTATGTTATACTGAACAAAACAAAATTTAGTATCATTTAGTATTCGTGTTTCAGTTCAGCATTTCGTGGTCCTGGGTGTAGTCCTGGATGATACTGAACGATGTTTAGTACTGCTCAGTATTTTTTCTAGCCAGTTTTGACTTGGGGTGTAGAATAATATTCTACACCTACAACATCGCTATACACCCTAAGTGTAGAATATTATTCCACATCGCAAGTCAAAGGTGAGCAGAAAAAATACTGAGCAGTACTGAATTGTGTTCAGTATCATCTAACACTACACTGAGGAGAACGAAATACTAAACAATATTAAAACACGAACACTGAACGATATTGAATTCTGCTCACTATAACAGTTCAGTGTATATATATATATTTCAATCTTTACCCTTTGTCATTTGTTTCTCAAAAAGTAATTATCACACGAGTATAGCACATGACATTTGATTGCTTGCAACGCGTGCACAAGAAATGCTTGGGGCTACATGACGCTTGACCAGAGGCTGTGCAGCATGAATTAGCTGTGTGGAAAGGCCTGCCGCCAATCAGTTTTTTCATTTGGTCACTCACTGCTCTGTTACAGATGTTTATACCCAAAATTTGTCTAGATATGTTCTTAGACTATATATCTCCAATAGATGGTATCGAAAATAGAGACTCATTCTATGATTTAGGTCTCACATAGTAAAAGCATTGTGTTTCAAGAACTTCTATTCTCCAGCAACAACCGCAAAATAGAGCACCCAAACAGACAAACCTGCTGTGCTGCTCCAGCCGCTCACCTCGAGCTCCGGCGACAATGAGCATTCCACCTCCAAGCACCACAACTACGACGAGGACAAGGAACGCGGCCGCTCCTCGTCTCGCAGTCCCATCGCTGCCTGTGACCCGCTCGGCGCTGTCGCGCCGGCCAGCTGGCAGCTCCCAGGCGGCCACTGCCTCTGCCCCGGCCAGGAAGCCAGCCCGAGAGGAGCTGCCTGTATACGTCTTGGAGAGGAGCGGAAGGAGCAGCAGCGCCTCAACGACGAAATACAGCGCCAGCGATTTGCGTCTTGGAGAGAGACGAGGCAAATATGTGTCCCCGTTCTCCCCCTCGCCAAAATGGATGGTCTGTATGCTTTGTCTTTCGGAGGGTGCTAAAACACTGTGCATGATCCTTTTTGCCTTTGCCTCCCATGTTGCATGATCTGTTGGAGACAGCCTTATTGCTGCAATTTTGCCTTTGATTCCCAAGACCGCCCAGTCCTACATGAATTGTATAATTGTGGCATGGTATATAAATTAATTAGGGCACTCACAATGCAAGACTCTATCACAGAGTCCAAGACAATTAATTACATATTATTTATGGTATTTTGCTGATGTGGCAGCATATTTATTGAAAAAAGATGTAGAAAAAATAAGACTCCAAGTCTTATTTAGACTCTAAGTCCATATTATTCGAGGTAATAAATAATTTTAGACTCTATAATAGAGTCTGCATTGTGAGTGCCCTTAACCAGCTCGGTCTCCCTTCCTCTCTCTCTTGCTCTCTCTCTCTCCCACAATTTTATACATATCTGGCTGATATTTGCACACGTTTCAAAAAAAATAGAACCTGCTGTCCCACTGCTAGTCCGTTTTGTAGCTGGAAACTGATGATGGTCACCATCATCGTTTTATTAACCGCTGACACGCTGCATGCCCTGGTCAGCTTTTGTTTTTGGCTTGAAGGAGCGTTTGTTTGGTTCTTTTTAAGCAGGAAGCAAATGACTCACAAGGCTTACAACCAGGTCAGCACAGCAGAGCACGCATGCTGCAAGCCTGCCACTAGCACACGCACAATAAATCAGGAATAGCAAGTCAGACGGAGTGTCGTGCATGGATTATATCAGCCTGCCACATGCATAACGCATCAATGCCTTGATAATGTAGGGATATGCAAGGTTCCTTCTAATGACTGAAAGAAGCAGACCCACACAACCTTCTTTTTTTATAGTTCCATTTTCTTTCTAAGGAGCAGCTTTGTAGCAATGTCTGTTAGGATGCATGCCTCACCCTGCTTTTAGATATATATTGCAGCGAATATCCCTATCCACGTATCACTACTGGAAACTCGTTCTTTGCCGAGGGCCTGAGGCTTTGCCGAGGGCCAAATCTCGGGCACTCGGCAAAGACCTTCTTTGCCGAGGGCCGTCAACTAAGGCCCTCGGCAAAGAAAAGCCCTCGGCAAAGAAGCCTTTGCCGAGGGCCAGGCCCTCGGCAAAGAAAGGCCCTCGGCAAAGAAGCTCTTTGCCGAGGGTCGTGGCCCTCGGCAAAGACGCCCTCGGCAATTTTAGTGTGTTGGCTAACGACAGCCGAGCCCCGTCAGCCTTTGCCGAGGGCCAACCGTCAGGCCCTCGGCAAAGGTTTTTAATTTTTTTTTTACAAAATTCTTTGCCGAGGGCCTTTCCTCTGGCCCTCGGCAAAGACCCCCTTTGCCGAGGGCCAAGCTTAGCCCTCGGCAAAGCATTTTTTTTTTGATTTTTGAGTCCAATTTTTTTGTGGGCACAAATCACATTATTTTAAACACAAATTTAAAAATTGGCACAAATTTCACTTTTTTATATATATTTCTTGAATTTGTTTTAATTCGTCGTAATTTTCCCGCTGTTATAAATTTGAACTGCAGGTGCATGATATAATAAACTGTAGTCTTTCAAAAAATGTTATTCATGTTATTTGATGTGTGTGGAGTCCCTGCGCACAAACTGGAATCAAATTGCGCGCATCTTTTACGTGTGACATGATTAGCCACTTCTGAGAAAATTGATTTAAAATTATATTAAATCTATACGAGGTCTAAAAATCACGAAACTTTACGAGGTTTCATATTAACACATGTGTAGGCTATGGTAAAAAATTCAATCGTTTTCGAGTAAGTTGCGACGCCAGATGTCCAAAACCCAGACATCTCCACATGTAGTGCAACTTGTAATTTCTTGTGCTAAAAATTGAAAATCAAGTTAAGTGAAAAGAAAAGATCGAGATGGGTCTGTACTGTCCTACGTCAAGGTATCGAGACTGCTTCCAATTGCACTTATGGATGAACTTGAGCCTTGTAGTGGATGCCGAGATCATTGTCTTAAGCTTGCGATTGTCTCTGACATAGGCTTGGCATGGTCGATAAGTTGGTTTGATGGTACAGATAACCTCTCGCACTCACACATGTTTTTTGACTAAACCTTGTGATATGCTGCAAACTCCAATAAAATGAAAATTTGATGAAACACAAGTCTAAAGTTAGTCTTTGACATGATGTATGAACGCTGCTTGGAGTAGTACACCTTGTATACACTTGTTAGCACTAGGTTGATTTCCTGCTTATACCTGCTATGTGCTACTTTCAGTGGTGAACTCCTTCTTACAATTGCTTAAAATTGATCAAAAATGCTCAAATGCCATATTTCGTTTCACTTGATCAGTTTGAGCATTTGCTAGCACTTGTACTTATTGCTATACACACATGACAGCACCACCTAGAGCATCTTTTCAATCTGATTGCTATACTCCTGAAGCTTTTGTATATGTGTACTTCTTGCATTCATAGCATGTTTTGAGGGGGAGTTGCACTCCTTGGGCAAATCTTGATAAGTGCATGTGTCAACAAGGGGGAGAAAGTTACACACAAAAAGAGAGACATGCATTCATTTGAGAGAGATTGCATTTGCTCAGGGGGAGTTGCATTTGAGTTGCTTTTGCTAGATGTGTTGCCTTTGCCTCTTCTGGAGGGTCTAGTTGTTTTCTGGCTTTTCAAGTTTTACTAGCGGTGTTGAGCCTGTTTGCCTCTTCTTGAGGGCTAGCTGTGTTTTACTTGGTTGTGTCGAGCCGTTGCCCATGTCTTTGGGGACCAAGTTGTTGGCTTTGCTTTACTCATTGTGAGTGACCCGTTTCGAGCTTACTCTTGAGTTGGTTTTCTATGGCTTTGTGTTGGTGTTGACAATGCACTCATCAAGGGGGAGATTGCGAACACATGGTTTTTACATAACCATTGTGGAGCACCCTTATTGTGTGATGAGCGATTGTCAACATGCCAACATTTTGGTGGGTTGTTGGTTCGGTGGTTCTACTGATAACCTGGCACAGGGTTATGTGTCGAAACGGTGTCTCTTGGCTTCGTGATGTGCAGGTGTGGAGTCTGGATGCGGTGGCAGCGGTCGGGAGAAGGTCAACTAGGGCGTGCCGTGCTGACGTACCGGTTGCGGTGAAGGGCGGACGTGATGCTTGGACTGACGGACCAGACGACCGGGTGGTCAGCTGCGGTGACTGACACTTGGGACATCGATAAGCGCAAGTGTACACGGCGGGGGACGCGTACGAGATACGCTACTCGCGGCGGGTTTCGCGGGTTTGGGCCTCAAAACCCGGGCGGAGGTCCCGATGCGGACGGATGGCACGTGGCGGCATCGGTGAGATCGCTTCGGAGCGAGGCTACCGATGAGGAGGCGCGGTGGCCGTCGGATCAGAAAAACTCGAGTTGGACCATAGTGCCCATGGCTAGGTGGTTCGCTCTGAAAAATATCTACGGGCATTTGGGGAATATGTAATATGTCTGATAAATAAGGAGTTCCCCATCTCCTTTATCTTCTTTTTCCACCTCTCCCTTCTCTCTCAGTTTTTTTCGTAGCCTTTCTCCCTCTCCCCGTAGCTCCTCTCTCCCCTTTCATTCTGGTTCTTTAGTAGAGAGACTATGAACTATATTTAGGGGTGTTTTGTACTGATTTTTGAGTGGGAATGGAGGCCCAAATCCTCCAGTTGTCCTCCGGGATTCATCACTTTTGCCTGTGATTTTTGTTTCTCTGAGTTCATCATTTTTCTCTATTTTCGTTCTTGGCTAAGATCTCAATTTCCCGGAGTTTGGGTTAATCTCAGGCAATGTTTTTTGGGAAATAGATTCGTGCAAGGTTAAATTTCATTTGTGCTATGTTTGAGAACGAATCCTTTTGTGTCCGAGGAGATCCAGTTGGTTTTCTGTTCGTTCTGTATTCTTTTGGTTCGCTGTTTTTCTGCTCGTAGAAGACGAGAACAGGAGCAGACTTAGCAGCAGCGCTATCCACGCCGGCGCCAGACACCGTGCGCGCTTCTCAGAGCAGCGCTCGCTGCTTATTCCTGGTTCCAGTTCAAGGTCGGATCGCCCCCTAACGTCCTCCTGTGGATGCAGCAAGCGCATCAGGCGCTGGTCCTCCGTGGCCGTCTACCAGACGTCAAGCAGTGACCTGGTGCTTAGTCGTTGGTTCGTCGGGGCTGCTGATCTCTGCCTGATCTGTATCAGGCTCGCAAGTCTGTTATTTCTGTGGCGTGAGTTTCGTTCATCCTTTTTTTTCTCTAGTGCGTGTTCATCGATTTACCTGCTGTGTGTCGTCTTGGCCATGACCGATGTTGTCTTTGTGCTCTGTTTTTGATTGGTCCGGCACTCGCCCAGAAGCTTGCTTCTTGCATCCGTGATTTACAACTTTCAGTCCACTAGGAGCAGCACACACATCTCCAAGAGCAGGAGCAGCAGTTTTCGTTAATTGGACTTTCAGCAGTGCCTGCATATTTTCTGTGCAGATCAGCAGCGACGCTTCCCTGTGCTTGAGTGATGCTTTGCCTCTTCCAGAATCTTGCTTGCTAGATACAGTGGGTGATCTTCTGATGTTTCCGTGCTAACCAGTTTGCAGTCTTTTTTAGTGTCCTTCAGGCTAATTTTTCTTGGTATTTTTCATCTATTTTTTTTTTGTCTTGATTTCTTGTTTCGCTTGTAGCCTAGTCGATTGAGCTCTAAATTGGGTTACACTGGATGTCTTGATTAATTTAGTTTTGGGATTTCGCTTGTTCTCGGGAGTGACTTTGGGACAGTGGCCAGATATTTCGAAAGAAATTTGAGGCTTCCATTCACCCCCCCTCTGGTCGCCTTTTTCGGTCCTTCAATTGGTATCAGAGCCGGTTAAGGATCATTCCACCTTAATCGGTCCGTGATCCACGAAGGCGACATGGAGCGTGGTTCCGGTAAACCACCATTCTTCGATGGAACAAATTATCCCTATTGGAAAATACGCATGTCTCCCCATCTCCAGGGGATTGATTGGCTAGTCTGGGAAATTTGCGAGGATGCTACTTTCGTTGTGCTTGAACCCCGTGCTCGAACCACGCAAGATCGAAAAGATCGGCACAACGCAAATAGCAGAGCAAGATCTGTTCTTTTCTCGAGTCTTTCGCTTCCTGAGTTCGAGCGTGTCTCTGATTGTGCTACTGCACGAGAGATCTGGGTGAGGCTTCAGAGCTATCACGAGGGTACAGCCCATGTCAAAACCAGACTCTATGAGACGTACAAGAGAGAGTACGAGAACTTCACTCAACTTGATGGCGAGTCCATCGATGCCATGTTTTCTCGTTTTCAGATGATCATTAACAAGATGCGAGCAAACAAGGCACAGCTACCTTATGACGATCATGAGAGGGCTCTCAAGCTTCTATATGCCCTAGATCGGAAGGTATGGGATGTGAAGGTGTCCGCCATTATCGAGTCTTCGAACTACGACACCATCACTGTGGACGAGTTGTTCAGCAAGCTCAAGTCCACCGAGATCGACTACCAGACTCAAGCCAAGCTCAAGAATCCCTGTGCACCGACTATGGCTTTAGTCTCAGGTAACAGTTCAAGTTCTTCAGCTAACCCTTCACAGATGTCATTTGCCTTGTCTTCTTTGGTGTCTGTTTCAGAGGAGCAGTTGGAGACCCTTGGGGATGACGAGCTGGCGTTGGTCATCAGCCGGTTCTCTCGGTTCCACAACAACCGCTTGAACCGCCGCCGGGGCGGTGATCAAAAAGTGGGCTGTTACAACTATGGAGATCTCGACCACTTCGTCGCCCACTGCCCCAAGAAGAACAAGCACTCCTCCGACAAGTACGACTCCGGCAAGCGCAAGGACAAGCACGACTACACCTCCAAGAAGCATAAGTCAAAGAAGGGCTTCGGCAAGGAGGCGCTCAAGAAGATGTACCGCAAGAAAGACAAGGCACAAGAGCGTGCCTTCCTTGCTTCCCTCAGCGACCTCGACAACGACTCCGGCGATGACCGCTCCTCTTCTCCCTCGAGTGACGATGAGTCCGAGAGGAAGATGGAGGAGAAGCTGACCGGTCTTTGCTTCGTCGCCGACTCCACTCACGGAGGCTTCTGCACCATGGCGATTGATGAAGAGGTGAAGGCTAGCAAGGATGAGGTCTCCTTCGACGACGACACCTCCGAGGTACCTCCTTCTGTCGATGACCTTGTCACTGAGCTTGACAGCATGAATATCACCTTGATTAGTCAAGATAAATTGCTTAAGCGTGCTGCCCGTGAGAGAAAAGAGTTTAAGGACAAGCTAGAGTTGGCGCTTAAGGAGGTTGAGGTTGCTAAGGAGTGTGCTGTGGTTGTGTCAGATGAAGTAGTGTGCGATGAGTGTGCTGTTCATATGTCTAACTTCTCTGAATTGCAATCAAAGTATGCTACTTTGCTTGATGAGTATGGTGAGCTGAAGGCTAGGCCTGTCTTGTTGGGTGGGTGCAAGTCCTGCACGGGCTTGCAATCTGAGCTGGCAGAGAAGAATGCCAAGATCTCTATTCTTGAGAAGGCCAGTTCAGATAGCACTATTGCTAAGTGTGCACGTTGTGAGAGTTTGGTACTAGAGCTTGAGTCTTGCAGGCACGATAAGATGAGATCCGAGGAAGACAACACATACCTTTGGTCCATCTTGAGCTGGGTGTCTAGCAGTGAGCCACAGTTGGGCAGATGATGAGCCAGTTCAGGCGGGGAACTTGCACATTGGGTGTAGGCTTTGCTATAGGTGGGAAGGGTGAAAATCTTTATGGCAAGGTTGGTGAGTTTAGTGGTTTGAGCCCAAGTGAGAAACCATCCACTACTCCCAAGTTGATCAAATTCACTCCACCTGAGCCTTCCAAACCCACTGTCAAAGATGGAGTGTTTGAAGAACCTCCAAAATCCCCACCTCAGAAACAAGTGTGGATTCCAAAACCTAACCATCTCAGGAACCCACTTGACACTCTACCAAACATCTCTGAGGATCCCCTTCCTAAAGCCAAAAAGCCACCTAGAGTGAACCATACCCACAAGAGAGTGAACCAACAACCACCCAAGAGAGAGGTAAGGTATCACTGTGAGTATTGCCATAGGGATGGTCACCTTGTTGAGTTTTGCTTTAGAAGGAAGAGAGATGAGCGGCGAGAGTACGAGTTGAACAACCGGAACATGTACCGCCCACCCCATGGCGTACATGTGCCGCCTGTTCAGAGGCGCAGTGCTAGGCCTAGAGGTGCAATGCCTCAAGGTGCTAGGCCTCAGCTTGCGAGACCACATGGTGGTCGTGCCCGACGTGGTTCAGGTCATGATCAATATGACTTTGAACCTCATGGCGGTGGCTTTGCTTCTCAGTCCCATAGCTCTAGCGGACCATGTTTTCCCTTTCGTGGTGATCGATTTCCTCAAATGGGACATGGCATGCTTGGTGTTTTTCCTAACACTTTTCCAGGGCAAATGACCCAACACTGGTATCCTTCACAGTTTACTAACCCTAGTGTTGTGCCATTTGCTCACCCCATGTCTTTCTATTGATGCAGATCGGAGGCCTGGAGAACACATGGCTTGTTGATTCCGGTTCTTCATGCCACATGACCGGAAGTTCAAAATGGTTCTCCAGCCTCGACCCCGTGCAATGTAAGGAGTACATCACATTCGGGGACAATAGCAAAGGTAAGGTGCTTTCTTGTGGGACCATTCGGGTCAATGAGAGTTTTGTCTTGAAGGATGTTGCTTTGGTTTCGAATTTGCATTTCAATTTGCTTTCGGTTTCGCAACTCCTTCAGGATGGTTTTGAGGTGCGTTTTAAGACCGGCTTGTCTCGAGTTCTTGATTCTCAGGGAAATCTTGTTTGCCAGATTGTCCCTTTTGGTCGTGTCTTTCGAGCTGATTTTTCTCACTCTTTTGGCTCTTGTCTTGTGGCTGGATCCTCTTCTGATCTTTGGAAGTGGCATAGGAGACTTGGTCATTTGAGCTTTGACTTACTAGCTAGGTTGAGCTCACTTGACTTAATCCGAGGATTGCCCAAGTTGAAATTTGAGAAGGATTTGGTTTGTCACCCTTGTCGTCATGGGAAGATGGTTGCCGCTTCTCACCCTCCTGTGACTCAGGTCGTGACCAAGGGACCCGGTGAGCTACTTCATATGGACACGGTTGGTCCGGCTCGGGTTCGGTCAAAGGGAGGGAAGTGGTATGTTCTAGTGATTGTGGATGACTTTTCTCGCTACTCTTTGGTGTTTTTCATGGAGGGTAAGGATGAGGCTTTTACTCACGTTCGAGATTTGATTCTTCGGTTACAGACTGAGTTGCCTAAGAATGCCATGAGAGCTATACGCAGTGACAATGGCACAGAATTAAAAAACACTCAGTTTGATACCTTCTATGCTTCTTTGGGTCTCGAGCACCAGTTTTCCCCTCCTTATGTTCCCCAGCAAAATGGTGTTGTTGAGCGCAAAAATCGGACCCTTGTTGAGATGGCCAGGACGATGCTCGATGAGCATAGGACTCCTAGGAGATATTGGGCCGAGGCCATCAACACCGCTTGTCATGTTTCCAATCGCATTTTTCTTCGAGCCTTCTTGAAAAAGACTTCTTATGAGTTGCGATTTGGTAGACTACCCAAGGTAAGTCACCTCAGGGTGTTTGGTTGCAAGTGTTTCATCCTGAAGCAAGGTAATTTGGACAAATTTGAGTCTAGGTCCTCCGACGGTATTTTTCTTGGTTATGCTTCTCATTCTCATGCATATCGTGTACTTAACCTTGAAACTAACCGAGTCGTGGAGACATGTGAGGTCACATTCGATGAGACTATGCCTTGTTTTTCTCCTGTCTTTGAATGTGCAGGTGATCAGGAGATTGGTGAGAGCATCTTTGTTGAGGATGATGCAGAAGATGCCGATTGGGGTGATCCCGAGCCGACACCACTGGCTGCCCCTCTCGCGTCTTCGACGACTACTTCGGCTGACGGCCCGGATCCTTATTCTTCCACTACTTGGGGTCCGATCGAGCAACCTCCTCAGCCTACACCGGCTATCCCTGAGGAGGCCCCAACTGCAGTTGTGGGGGAGGCGACATCTTCAAGGGAAGCACCTCGACACATTCAGCGTCGCCATCCACCTCAGACCATGATTGGTGAAATTGACCAGCGAGTCACGCGGTCCAGGTCATATCACATCTCACACTTCGCTCATTCTGCTTTTGTTGCTTCTTTTGAGCCTCGAGATGTTGGACACGCAATATCTAATCCTGATTGTGTTAATGCTATGCATGAGGAGTTAGAAAATTTTGAGAGAAACAAGGTTTGGGTTTTAGTACCACTTCCACCAGATTGCCATCCCATAGGTACCAAGTGGGTTTTCAAAAACAAATAGAGTGAAGATGGGGTGGTAGTGAGGAACAAGGCTAGGTTGGTAGCTCAGGGTTTTTGCCAGAAAGAGGGGATAGACTATGAGGAAACCTTTGCTCCTGTTGCCCGTCTAGAAGCCATTAGGATCCTTTTAGCCTTTGCAGCTTCAAAAGGGTTCAAGCTGTATCAGATGGATGTGAATAGTGTGTTCTTGAATGGGTATATAGAGGAAGAGGTCTATGTGAGACAACCCCCTGGCTTTGAAAATCCTAAGTATCCTAACCATGTTTTTAAACTCCACAAAGCCTTGTATGGTCTAAAACAAGCCCCGAGAGCCTGGTATGAGCGTTTGAAAGCCTTCTTGCTTGCAAAGGGTTTTAAAATGGGTTCTGTTGATAAAACTTTGTTTCTCCTCAAGCAAGACACTGACACTCTTTTGGTTCAGATATACGTGGATGATATCATTTTCGGTGGCTCTTCTCATGCACTTGTTGGCAAGTTTGCAGAAACTATGAGCAGGGAATTTGAGATGAGCATGATGGGCGAGTTGACGTTCTTTCTTGGTTTACAAATCAAGCAAACTAGAGAAGGGACGTTTGTGCACCAAGGCAAGTACACCAAGGACGTACTCAAGAAATTCGATATGGGCGAGGCCAAGCCTCTCTCGACGCCCATGTCGACCACGACGGCCCTGGATGCAGATGAAGAAGGAGAAGCTATGGACCAGAAGGAGTACCGAAGCATGATCGGGTCGCTTCTGTATCTGACGGCAACAAGACCGGACATCCAGTTCGCGGTCTGCTTGTGTGCGCGCTTTCAGTCCTCACCGCGCACATCTCATCGTCAAGCCGTCAAGCGGATCTTGAGGTACCTTTGTTTCACACCTGAGTTTGGTCTTTGGTTTTCAGCTTCCTCCTCTCTTTCTCTTCGTGGCTATTCTGATGCGGATTATGCCGGCTGCCGTGTCGAGCGCAAGTCCACGTCGGGGACTTGCCAGTTTCTTGGGACTTCTCTTGTGTCTTGGTCCTCTCGCAAGCAATCCTCTGTTGCTCAATCCACCACAGAAGCCGAGTATGTTGCTGCTGCTGCTTGCTGCTCCCAGTTGCTTTGGATGATAGCCACTTTGAGAGACCTTGGGTTAGAGTTTAGGCGAGTGCCTCTGCTTTGTGATAGCACCAGTGCCATAAGCGTTGCTAAAAACCCAGTTCTCCACTCAAAAACCAAGCATATAGATGTTCGCTTTCACTTCCTGCGTGACCACTATGAGAAAGGAGATATTGACCTACACCATGTTGATACCCAAAATCAGCTTGCAGACATCTTTACCAAACCACTTGACCAAGCCCAGTTTGCTCGCTTGCGAGGGGAGCTTGGAGTTTGTTTCCCTTTTTAGTTGAGGGGAACTTTGGTTTTTTTACTCTAGTTTTGTTTTCTTTTAGTTTAGCTTTTATTTTATTTTTGTATCATATTGCATTGCATTTCATCTCATCATATATATTAGAGCATTTTGAGCTTCATGATTATAGTTGTTAGATTGAGATTATGCTCTTTGTGATATGTCTTGTATGTACATGATGGTGCTTGTCGCTTAGGCTCCTTTTGATCACTTGATGCATGTTATGAGCTAAGCATATTTTATAACTTGTGAACTTGACATAAACTTGTTCAAACCTGAAAATTGTTCACCATTGTGATTGGCAACTAGCATGTGTAGGATGTGTTGAGGTCACTTGAGCTATCATTTATATGCTAGGTTGCTATGTCTCATGCTTGGAGTTATACACTTGCTTGGGCAACTTGTAATTTCTTGTGCTAAAAATTGAAAATCAAGTTAAGTGAAAAGAAAAGATCGAGATGGGTCTGTACTGTCCTACGTCAAGGTATCGAGACTGCTTCCAATTGCACTTATGGATGAACTTGAGCCTTGTAGTGGATGCCGAGATCATTGTCTTAAGCTTGCGATTGTCTCTGACATAGGCTTGGCATGGTCGATAAGTTGGTTTGATGGTACAGATAACCTCTCGCACTCACACATGTTTTTTGACTAAACCTTGTGATATGCTGCAAACTCCAATAAAATGAAAATTTGATGAAACACAAGTCTAAAGTTAGTCTTTGACATGATGTATGAACGCTGCTTGGAGTAGTACACCTTGTATACACTTGTTAGCACTAGGTTGATTTCCTGCTTATACCTGCTATGTGCTACTTTCAGTGGTGAACTCCTTCTTACAATTGCTTAAAATTGATCAAAAATGCTCAAATGCCATATTTCGTTTCACTTGATCAGTTTGAGCATTTGCTAGCACTTGTACTTATTGCTATACACACATGACAGCACCACCTAGAGCATCTTTTCAATCTGATTGCTATACTCCTGAAGCTTTTGTATATGTGTACTTCTTGCATTCATAGCATGTTTTGAGGGGGAGTTGCACTCCTTGGGCAAATCTTGATAAGTGCATGTGTCAACAAGGGGGAGAAAGTTACACACAAAAAGAGAGACATGCATTCATTTGAGAGAGATTGCATTTGCTTAGGGGGAGTTGCATTTGAGTTGCTTTTGCTAGATGTGTTGCCTTTGCCTCTTCTGGAGGGTCTAGTTGTTTTCTGGCTTTTCAAGTTTTACTAGCGGTGTTGAGCCTGTTTGCCTCTTCTTGAGGGCTAGCTGTGTTTTACTTGGTTGTGTCGAGCCGTTGCCCATGTCTTTGGGGACCAAGTTGTTGGCTTTGCTTTACTCATTGTGAGTGACCCGTTTCGAGCTTACTCTTGAGTTGGTTTTCTATGGCTTTGTGTTGGTGTTGACAATGCACTCATCAAGGGGGAGATTGCGAACACATGGTTTTTACATAACCATTGTGGAGCACCCTTATTGTGTGATGAGCGATTGTCAACATGCCAACATTTTGGTGGGTTGTTGGCTCGGTGGTTCTACTGATAACCTGGCACAGGGTTATGTGTCGAAACGGTGTCTCTTGGCTTCGTGATGTGCAGGTGTGGAGTCTGGATGCGGTGGCAGCGGTCGGGTGAAGGTCAAGTAGGGCGTGCCGTGCTGACGGACCGGTTGCGGTGAAGGGCGGACGTGAGGCTTGGACTGACGGACCAGACGATCGGGTGGCCAGCTGCGGTGACTGACACTTGGGACATCGATAAGCGCAAGTGTACACGGCGGGGGACGCGTACGAGATACGCTACTCGCTGCGGGTTTCGCGGGTTTGGGCCTCAAAACCCGGGCGGAGGTCCCGATGCGGACGGATGGCACGTGGCGGCATCGGTGAGATCGCTTCGGAGCGAGGCTACCGATGAGGAGGCGCGGTGGCCGTCGGATCAGAAAAACTCGAGTTGGACCATAGTGCCCATGGCTAGGTGGTTCGCTCTGAAAAATATCTACGGGCATTTGGAGAATATGTAATATGTCTGATAAATAAGGAGTTCCCCATCTCCTTTATCTTCTTTTTCCACCTCTCCCTTCTCTCTTAGTTTTTTTCGTACCCTTTCTCCCTCTCCCCGTAGCTCCTCTCTCCCCTTTCATTCTGGTTCTTTAGTAGAGAGACTATGAACTATTTTTAGGGGTGTTTTGTACTGATTTTTGAGTGGGAATGGAGGCCCAAATCCTCCAGTTGTCCTCCGGGATTCATCACTTTTGCCTGTGATTTTTGTTTCTCTGAGTTCATCATTTTTCTCTATTTTCGTTCTTGGCTAAGATCTCAATTTCCCGGAGTTTGGGTTAATCTCAGGCAATGTTTTTTGGGAAATAGATTCGTGCAAGGTTAAATTTCATTTGTGCTATGTTTGAGAACGAATCCTTTTGTGTCCGAGGCGATCCAGTTGGTTTTCTGTTCGTTCTGTATTCTTTTGGTTCGCTGTTTTTCTGCTCGTAGAAGACGAGAACAGGAGCAGACTTAGCAGCAGCGCTATCCACGCCGGCGCCAGACACCGTGCGCGCTGCTCAGAGCAGCGCTCGCTGCTTATTCCTGGTTCCAGTTCAAGGTCGGGTCGCCCCCTAACGTCCTCCTGTGGATGCAGCAAGCGCATCAGGCGCTGGTCCTCCGTGGCCGTCTACCAGACGTCAAGCAGTGACCTGGTGCTTAGTCGATGGTTCGTCGGGGCTGCTGATCTCTGCCTGATCTGTATCAGGCTCGCAAGTCTGTTATTTCTGTGGCGTGAGTTTCGTTCATCCTTTTTTTTTTCTCTAGTGCGTGTTCATCGATTTACCTGCTGTGTGTCGTCTTGGCTCTGTGCAATTGAGAGCAGATAACGCCTCGTCCTGTGCCATGACCGATGTTGTCTTTGTGCTCTGTTTTTGATTGGTCCTACACTCGCCCAGAAGCTTGCTTCTTGCATCCGTGATTTACAACTTTCAGTCCACTAGGAGCAGCACACAAATCTCCAAGAGCAGGAGCAGCAGTTTTCGTTAATTGGACTTTCAGCAGTGCCTGCATATTTTCTGTGCAGATCAGCAGCGACGCTTCCCTGTGCTTGAGTGATGCTTTGCCTCTTCCAGAATCTTGCTTGCTAGATACAGTGGGTGATCTTCTGATGTTTCCGTGCTAACCAGTTTGCAGTTTTTTTTAGTGTCCTTCAGGCTAATTTTTCTTGGTATTTTTCAACTATTTTTTTTGTCATGATTTCTTGTTTCGCTTGTAGCCTAGTCGATTGAGCTCTAAATTGGGTTACACTGGATGTCTTGATTAATTTAGTTTTGGGATTTCGCTTGTTCTCGGGAGTGACTTTGGGACAGTAGCCAAATATTTCGAAAGAAATTTGAGGCTTCCATTCACCCCCCTCTGGTCGCCTTTTTCGGTCCTTCAATTGGTATCAGAGCCGGTTAAGGATCATTCCACCTTAATCGGTCCGTGATCCATGAAGGCGACATGGAGCGTGGTTCCGGTAAACCACCATTCTTCGATGGAACAAATTATCTCTATTGGAAAATACGCATGTCTGCCCATCTCCAGGGCATTGATTGGCTAGTCTGGGAAATTTGCGAGGATGCTACTTTCGTTGTGCTTGAACCCCGTGCTCGAACCACGCAAGATCGAAAAGATCGGCACAACGCAAATAGCAGAGCAAGATCTGTTCTTTTCTCGAGTCTTTCGCTTCCTGAGTTCGAGCGTGTCTCTGATTGTGCTACTGCTCGAGAGATCTGGGTGAGGCTTCAGAGCTATCACGAGGGTACAGCCCATGTCAAAACCAGACTCTATGAGACGTACAAGAGAGAGTACGAGAACTTCACTCAGCTTGATGGCGAGTCCATCGATGCCATGTTTTCTCGTTTTCAGACGATCATTAACAAGATGCGAGCAAACAAGGCACAGCTACCTTATGACGATCATGAGAGGGCTCTCAAGCTTCTATATGCTCTAGATCGGAAGGTATGGGATGTGAAGGTGTCCGCCATTATCGAGTCTTCGAACTACGACACCATCACTGTGGACGAGTTGTTCAGCAAGCTCAAGTCCACCGAGATCGACTACCAGACTCAAGCCAAGCTCAAGAATCCCTGTGCACTGACTATGGCTTTAGTCTCAGGTAACAGTTCAAGTTATTCAGCTAACCCTTCACAGATGTCGTTTGCCTTGTCTTCTTTGGTGTCTGTTTGAGAGGAGCAGTTGGAGACCCTTGGGGATGACGAGCTGGCGTTGGTCATCAGCCGGTTCTCTCGGTTCCACAACAACCGCTTGAACCGCCGCCGGGGCGGTGATCAAAAAGTGGGCTGCTACAACTGTGGAGATCTCGACCACTTCGTCGCCCACTGCCCCAAGAAGAACAAGCACTCCTCCGACAAGTACGACTCCGGCAAGCGCAAGGACAAGCACGACTACACCTCCAAGAAGCATAAGTCAAAGAAGGGCTTCGGCAAGGAGGCGCTCAAGAAGATGTACCGCAAGAAAGCCAAGGCACAAGAGCGTGCCTTCCTTGCTTCCCTCAGCGACCTCGACAACGACTCCGGCGATGACCGCTCCTCTTCTCCCTCGAGTGACGATGAGTCCGAGAGGAAGATGGAGGAGAAGCTGACCGGTCTTTGCTTCGTCGCCGACTCCACTCACGGAGGCTTCTGCACCATGGCGATTGATGAAGAGGTGAAGGCTAGCAAGGATGAGGTCTCCTTCGACGACGACACCTCCGAGGTACCTCCTTCTGTCGATGACCTTGTCACTAAGCTTGACAGCATGAATATCACCTTGATTAGTCAAGATAAATTGCTTAAGCGTGCTGCCCGTGAGAGGAAAGAGTTTAAGGACAAGCTAGAGTTGGCGCTTAAGGAGATTGAGGTTGCTAAGGAGTGTGCTGTGGCTGTGTCAGATGAAGTAGAGTGAGATGAGTGTGCTGTTCATATGTCTAACTTCTCTGAATTGCAATCAAAGTATGCTACTTTGCTTGATGAGTATGGTGAGCTGAAGGCTAGGCCTGTCTTGTTGGGTGGGTGCAAGTCCTGCTCGGGCTTGCAATCTGAGCTGGCAGAGAAGAATGCCAAGATCTCTATTTTTGAGAAGGCCAGTTCAGATAGCACTATTTCTAAGTGTGCATGTTGTGAGAGTTTGGTACTAGAGCTTGAGTCTTGCAGGCACGATAAGATGAGATCCGAGGAAGACAACACATACCTTCGGTCCATCTTGAGCTGGGTGTCTAGCAGTGAGCCACAGTTGGGCATGATGATGAGCCAGTTCAGGCGGGGAACTTGCACATCGGGTGTAGGCTTTGCTATAGGTGGGAAGGGTGAAAATCTTTATGGCAAGGTTGGTGAGTTTAGTGGTTTGAGCCCAAGTGAGAAACCATCCACTACTCCCAAGTTGATCAAATTCACTCCACCTGAGCCTTCCAAACCCACTGTCAAAGATGGAGTGTTTGAAGAACCTCCAAAATCCCCACCTCAGAAACAAGTGTGGATTCCAAAACCTAACCATCTCAGGAACCCACTTGACACTCTACCAAACATCTCTGAGGATCCCCTTCCTAAAGCCAAAAAGCCACCTAGAGTGAACCATACCCACAAGAGAGTGAACCAACAACCACCCAAGAGAGAGGTAAGGTATCACTGTGAGTATTGCCATAGGGATGGTCACCTTGTTGAGTTTTGCTTTAGGAGGAAGAGAGATCAGCGGCGAGAGTACAAGTTGAACAACCGGAACATGTACCGCCCACCCCATGGCGTACATGTGCCGCCTGTTCAGAGGCGCAGTGCTAGGCCTAGAGGTGCAATGCCTCAAGGTGCTAGGCCTCAGCTTGCGAGACCACATGGTGGTCGTGCCCGACGTGGTTCAGGTCATGATCAATATGACTTTGAACCTCATGGCGGTGGCTTTGCTTCTCAGTCCCACAGCTCTAGCGGACCATGTTTTCCCTTTCGTGGTGATCGATTTCCTCAAATGGGACATGGCATGCTTGGTGTTTTTCCTAACACTTTTCCAGGGCAAATGACCCAACACTGGTATCCTTCACAGTTTACTAACCCTAGTGTTGTGCCATTTGCTCACCCCATGTCTTTCTATTGATGTAGATCGGAGGCCTGGAGAACACATGGCTTGTTGATTCCGGTTCTTCATGCCACATGACCGGAAGTTCAAAATGGTTCTCCAGCCTCGACCCCGTGCAATGTAAGGAGTACATCACATTCGGGGACAATAGCAAAGGTAAGGTGCTTTCTCGTGGGACCATTCGGGTCAATGAGAGTTTTGTCTTGAAGGATGTTGCTTTGGTTTCGAATTTGCATTTCAATTTGCTTTCGGTTTCGCAACTCCTTCAGGATGGCTTTGAGGTGCGTTTTAAGACCGGCTTGTCTCGAGTTCTTGATTCTCAGGGAAATCTTGTTTGCCAGATTGTCCCTTTTGGTCGTGTCTTTCGAGCTGATTTTTCTCACTCTTTTGGCTCTTGTCTTGTGGCTGGATCCTCTTCTGATCTTTGGAAGTGGCATAGGAGACTTGGTCATTTGAGCTTTGACTTACTAGCTAGGTTGAGCTCACTTGACTTAATCCGAGGATTGCCCAAGTTGAAATTTGAGAAGGATTTGGTTTGTCACCCTTGTCGTCATGGGAAGATGGTTGCCGCTTCTCACCCTCCTGTGACTCAGGTCATGACCAAGGGACCCGGTGAGCTACTTCATATGGACACGGTTGGTCCGGCTCGGGTTCGGTCAGAGGGAGGGAAGTGGTATGTTCTAGTGATTGTGGATGACTTTTCTCGCTACTCTTGGGTGTTTTTCATGGAGGGTAAGGATGAGGCTTTTACTCACGTTCGAGATTTGATTCTTCGGTTACAGACTGAGTTGCCTAAGAATGCCATGAGAGCTATACGCAGTGACAATGGCACAGAATTCAAAAACACTCAGTTCGATACCTTCTATGCTTCTTTGGGTCTCGAGCACCAGTTTTCCTCTCCTTATGTTCCCCCGCAAAATGGTGTTGTTGAGCGCAAAAATCGGACCCTTGTTGAGATGGCTAGGACGATGCTCGATGAGCATAGGACTCCTAGGAGATATTGGGCCGAGGCCATCAACACCGCTTGTCATGTTTCCAATCGCATTTTTCTTCGAGCCTTCTTGAAAAAGACTTCTTATGAGTTGCGATTTGGTAGACTACCCAAGGTAAGTCACCTCAGGGTGTTTGGTTGCAAGTGTTTCATCCTGAAGCAAGGTAATTTGGACAAATTTGAGTCTAGGTCCTCCGACGGTATTTTTCTTGGTTATGCTTCTCATTCTCATGCATATCGTGTACTTAACCTTGAAACTAACCGAGTCGTGGAGACCTGTGAGGTCACATTCGATGAGACTATGCCTTGTTTTTCTCCTATCTTTGAATGTGCAGGTGATCAGGAGATTGGTGAGAGCATCTTTGTTGAGGATGATGCAGAAGATGCCGATTGGGGTGATCCCGAGCCGACACCACTGGCTGCCCCTCTCGCGTCTTCGACGACTACTTCGGCTGACGGCCCCGATCCTTCTTTTTCCACTACTTGGGGTCCGATCGAGCAGCCTCCTCAGCCTACACCGGCTATCCCTGAGGAGGCCCCAGCTACAGTTGTGGGGGAGGCGACATCTTCAAGGGAAGCACCTCGACACATTCAGCGTCGCCATCCACCTCAGACCATGATTGCTGAAATTGACCAGCGAGTCACGCGGTCCAGGTCATATCACATCTCACACTTCGCTCATTCTGCTTTTGTTGCTTCTTTTGAGCCTCGAGATGTTGGACACGCACTATCTAATCCTGATTGTGTTAACGCTATGCATGAGGAGTTAGAAAATTTTGAGAGAAACAAGGTTTGGGTTTTAGTACCACTTCCACCAGATTGCCATCCCATAGGTACCAAGTGGGTTTTCAAAAACAAACAGAGTGAAGATGGGGTGGTAGTGAGGAACAAGGCTAGGTTGGTAGCTCAGGGTTTTTGCCAGAAAGAGGGGATAGACTATGAGGAAACCTTTGCAACTGTTGCCCGTCTAGAAGCCATTAGGATCTTTTTAGCCTTTGCAGCTTCAAAAGGGTTCAAGCTGTATCAGATGGATGTGAAGAGTGTGTTCTTGAATGGGTATATAGAGGAAGAGGTCTATGTGAGACAACCCCCTGGCTTTGAAAATCCTAAGTATCCTAACCATGTTTTTAAACTCCACAAAGCCTTGTATGGTCTAAAACAAGCCCCGAGAGCCTGGTATGAGCGTTTGAAAGCCTTCTTGCTTGCAAAGGGTTTTAAAATGGGTTCTGTTGATAAAACTTTGTTTCTCCTCAAGCAAGACACTGACACTCTTTTGGTTCAGATATACGTGGATGATATCATTTTCGGTGGCTCTTCTCATGCACTTGTTGGCAAGTTTGCAGAAACTATGAGCAGGGAATTTGAGATGAGCATGATGGGCGAGTTGACGTTCTTTCTTGGTTTACAAATCAAGCAAACTAGAGAAGGGACGTTTGTGCACCAAGGCAAGTACACCAAGGATGTACTCAAGAAATTCGATATGGGCGAGGCCAAGCCTCTCTCGACGCCCATGTCGACCACGACGGCCCTGGATGCAGATGAAGAAGGAGAAGCTATGGACCAGAAGGAGTACCGAAGCATGATCGGGTCGCTTCTGTATCTGACGGCAACAAGACCGGACATCTAGTTCGCGGTCTGCTTGTGTGCGCGCTTTCAGTCCTCACCGCGCACATCTCATCGTCAAGCCGTCAAGCGGATCTTGAGGTACCTTTGTTTCACACCTGAGTTTGGTCTTTGGTTTTCAGCTTCCTCCTCTCTTTCTCTTCGTGGCTATTCTGATGCGGATTATGCCGGCTGCCGTGTCGAGCGCAAGTCCACGTCGGGGACTTGCCAGTTTCTTGGGACTTCTCTTGTGTCTTGGTCCTCTCGCAAGCAATCCTCTGTTGCTCAATCCACCACAGAAGCCGAGTATGTTGCTGCTGCTGCTTGCTGCTCCCAGTTGCTTTGGATGATAGCCACTTTGAGAGACCTTGGGTTAGAGTTTAGGCGAGTGCCTCTGCTTTGTGATAGCACCAGTGCCATAAGCGTTGCTAAAAACCCAGTTCTCCACTCAAAAACCAAGCATATAGATGTTCGCTTTCACTTCCTGCGTGACCACTATGAGAAAGGAGATATTGACCTACACCATGTTGATACCCAAAATCAGCTTGCAGACATCTTTACCAAACCCCTTGACCAAGCCCAGTTTGCTCGCTTGCGAGGGGAGCTTGGAGTTTGTTTCCCTTTTTAGTTGAGGGGAACTTTGGTTTTTGTACTCTAGTTTTGTTTTCTTTTAGTTTAGCTTTTATTTTATTTTTGTATCATATTGCATTGCATTTCATCTCATCATGTATATTAGAGCATTTTGAGCTTCATGATTATAGTTGTTAGATTGAGATTATGCTCTTTGTGATATGTCTTGTATGTACATGATGGTGCTTGTCGCTTAGGCTCCTTTTGATCACTTGATGCATGTTATGAGCTAAGCATATTTTATAACTTGTGAACTTGACATAAACTTGTTGAAACCTGAAAATTGTTCACCATTGTGATTGGCAACTAGCATGTGTAGGATGTGTTGAGGTCACTTGAGCTATCATTTATATGCTAGGTTGCTATGTCTCATGCTTGGAGTTATACACTTGCTTGGGCAACTTGTAATTTCTTGTGCTAAAAATTGAAAATCAAGTTAAGTGAAAAGAAAAGATCGAGATGGGTCTGTACTGTCCTACGTCAAGGTATCGAGACTGCTTCCAATTGCACTTATGGATGAACTTGAGCCTTGTAGTGGATGCCGAGATCATTGTCTTAAGCTTGTGATTGTCTCTGACATAGGCTTGGCATGGTCGATAAGTTGGTTTGATGGTACAGATAACCTCTCGCACTCACACATGTTTTTTGACTAAACCTTGTGATATGCTGCAAACTCCAATAAAATGAAAATTTGATGAAACACAAGTCTAAAGTTAGTCTTTGACATGATGTATGAACGCTGCTTGGGGTAGTTCACCTTGTATACACTTGTTAGCACTAGGTTGATTTCCTGCTTATACCTGCTATGTGCTACTTTCAGTGGTGAACTCCTTCTTACAATTGCTTAAAATTGATCAAAAATGCTCAAATGCCATATTTCGTTTCACTTGATCAGTTTGAGCATTTGCTAGCACTTGTACTTATTGCTATACACACATGACAGCACCACCTAGAGCATCTTTTCAATCTGATTGCTATACTCCTGAAGCTTTTGTATATGTGTACTTCCTGCATTCATAGCATGTTTTGAGGGGGAGTTGCACTCCTTGGGCAAATCTTGATAAGTGCATGTGTCAACAAGGGGGAGAAAGTTACACACAAAAAGAGAGACATGCATTCATTTGAGAGAGATTGCATTTGCTCAGGGGGAGTTGCATTTGAGTTGCTTTTGCTAGATGTGTTGCCTTTGCCTCTTCTGGAGGGTCTAGTTGTTTTCTGGCTTTTCAAGTTTTACTAGCGGTGTTGAGCCTGTTTGCCTCTTCTTGAGGGCTAGCTGTGTTTTACTTGGTTGTGTCGAGCCGTTGCCCATGTCTTTGGGGACCAAGTTGTTGGCTTTGCTTTACTCATTGTGAGTGACCCGTTTCGAGCTTACTCATGAGTTGGTTTTCTCTGGCTTTGTGTTGGTGTTGACAATGCACTCATCAAGGGGGAGATTGCGAACACATGGTTTTTACATAACTATTGTGGAGCACCCTTATTGTGTGATGAGCGATTGTCAACATGCCAACATTTTGGTGGGTTGTTGGTTCGGTGGTTCTACTGATAACCTGGCACAGGGTTATGTGTTGAAACGTTGTCTCTTGGCTTCGTGATGTGCAGGTGTGGAGTCTGGATGCGGTGGCAGCGGTCGGGTGAAGGTCAAGTAGGGCGTGCCGTGCTGACGCACCGGTTGCGGCGAAGGGCGGACGTGAGGCTTGGACTGACGGACTAGATGACCGGGTGGCCAGCTGCGGTGACTGACACTTGGGACATCGATAAGCGCAAGTGTACACGGCGGGGGACGCGTACGAGATACGCTACTCGCGGCGGGTTTCGCGGGTTTGGGCCTCAAAACCCGGGCGGAGGTCCCGATGCGGACGGATGGCACGTGGCGGCATCGGTGAGATCGCTTCAGAGCGAGGCTACCGATGAGGAGACGCGGTGGCCGTCGGATCAGAAAAACTCGAGTTGGACCATAGTGCCCAAGGCTAGGTGGTTCGCTCTGAAAAATATCTACGGGCATTTGGGGAATATGTAATATGTCTGATAAATAAGGAGTTCCCTATCTCCTTTATCTTCTTTTTCCACCTCTCCCTTCTCTCTCAGTTTTTTTCGTAGCCTTTCTCCCTCTCCCCGTAGCTCCTCTCTCCCCTTTCTTTCTGGTTCTTTAGCAGAGAGACTATGAACTATTTTTAGGGGTGTTTTGTACTGATTTTTGAGTGGGAATGGAGGCCCAAATCCTCCAGTTGTCCTCCGGGAGTCATCACTTTTGCCTGTGATTTTTGTTTCTCTGAGTTCATCATTTTTCTCTATTTTCGTTCTTGGCTAAGATCTCAATTTCCCGGAGTTTGGGTTAATCTCAGACAATGTTTTTTGGGAAATAGATTCGTGCAAGGTTAAATTTCATTTGTGCTATGTTTGACAACGAATTCTTTTGTGTCCGAGGAGATCGAGTTGGTTTTCTGTTCGTTCTGTATTCTTTTGGTTCGCTGTTTTTCTGCTCGTAGAAGACGAGAACAGGAGCAGACTTAGCAGCAGCGCTATCCACGCCGGCGCCAGACACCGTGCGCGCTTCTCAGAGCAGCGCTCGCTGCTTATTCCTGGTTCCAGTTCAAGGTCGGATCGCCCCCTAACGTCCTCCTGTGGATGCAGCAAGCGCATCAGGCGCTGGTCCTCCGTGGCCGTCTACCAGACGTCAAGCAGTGACCTGGTGCTTAGTCGTTGGTTCGTCGGGGCTGCTGATCTCTGCCTGATCTGTATCAGGCTCGCAAGTCTGTTATTTCTGTGGCGTGAGTTTCGTTCATCCTTTTTTTTCTCTAGTGCGTGTTCATCGATTTACCTGCTGTGTGTCGTCTTGGCTCTGTGCAAATGAGAGTAGATAACGCCTCTTCCTGTGCCATGACCAATGTTGTCTTCGTGCTCTGTTTTTGATTGGTCCTGCACTCGCCCAGAAGCTTGCTTCTTGCATCCGTGATTTACAACTTTCAGTCCACTAGGAACAGCACGCACATCTCCAAGAGCAGGAGCAGCAGTTTTTGTTAATTGGACTTTCAGCAGTGCCTGCATATTTTCTGTGCAGATCAGCAGCGACGCTTCCCTGTGCTTGAGTGATGCTTTGCCTCTTTCAGAATCTTGCTTGCTAGATACAGTGGGTGATCTTCTGATGTTTCCGTGCTAACCAGTTTGCAGTTTTTTTTAGTGTCCTTCAGGCTAATTTTTCTTGGTATTTTTCATCTATTTTTTTTTGTCATGATTTCTTGTTTCTCTTGTAGCCTAGTCGATTGAGCTCTAAATTGGGTTACACTGGATGTCTTGATTAATTTAGTTTTGGGATTTCGCTTGTTCTCGGGAGTGACTTTGGGACAGTGGCCAAATATTTCGAAAGAAATTTGAGGCTCCTATTCACCCCCCCTCTAGTCGCCTTTTTCGGTCCTTCACTTTCTTCTTCGCCGGGGACTTCGTTGGGCCTATGAGGTGCCACCTGTTCTGCTGGTTCTTTGGTGGCAGGGAAGGGGGGGACTGCCTTTGAGGAGATGAAGCTAGAGACTGCCTTCAAGGAGATGCAGATGGAGACTATCTTCTAGGAGATGGACATGGAGACTGCCTTAGAGGTGATGAGATGGAGATACAACTGTGTCATGGAATGCATCTTTAGCCTACTAATCTCCCTTAGCGCTCCTTATTCAGGCTTTGTTAGGGTGCTGGTCCGATCGTGATATTTCCCTTCGCTGGTGTTGATGCAAAAGCTAGATCTGCAAACACAAAGGGCTAATACCCGATTTAAACGTTAAGGCGTGCCAGCCGATTTGACCTTACTATCGGCAAAGGTGATAACTCGAATACTTTGGTCCCGACAACAGCGATGCGCCCGGATGCCACGGCCAAGAGGTATTCACGCGGAACTTGAGAACACGCCGAGCTTAAGTCGACGAATTCCTAAGAACTCGTAATGAAAAGGAAAAAGTATGACGAAGTCGTCGAAATAGTAGATGATGGAATATGAGTAAAAACTGGTGTTTGATTGATTGATTGATGTATTTGATTACAAAGCCCTAGGGTCTACATTTATACCCTGCTCAAAGAGCTACAACCAGACACGACTAGAACTCGAATTCCAAATTAAACAGAATCCGTATGCAAAACGATCTAAATAACTAAGGAAAACGTAAAACTATCATCACGTGACAAACTAGAACACCCCCACAAGTCAATCGGCAACTTCCAGGCTCTCCCTCCGTATCATCGGCACACTCCCTTGTCATAGCCATCGGCACAAACACATCATCACCTATGGACTTGGTCACGTTCCTTCCATCGACAATCATCTTCATCGGCAACTCAACCTGTAGATCAAGCACTGCCGTCTTATCTTGCCAACCTACACTTTACCAATCATGGACACGTGCCCAAAAACGGTGTCAACAGCTGGGAATGACTTCTCTCAACAATAATTTGTAGGGGTCCTCAACTATGTTGTATAAAGTGGCTTCACTCATGCTCTTCACCTTTTCAAAGTATTTTTGTTGCATAGGAAGTTAGAAAACATCATATATTTAATGTTCATAATACATAGTTAACAACCTAAATCACACAACCTTAATTACTTAGAGCATTAATTATCTTATAAGGGTTAGTCATTTATCTTCTGCCCTCTCTCATAAACTCAGTGACGTAGAATCCACAGTGGACCGATCCGAGTGGTTGCTTGTGACACTATATAAATAAAAAGAGCATATTTGTGAGTTGCAACATGATGCGTATTCTATGTATATAGCTAGTGAAAATAACTTGGTAAACTTTCATACGTACCGGCCACTTATAAAAGAATCTCAAAGGCTGCCCCTGTATTTCTAACTCGCACCTTCCCCTTTAATCTTATAATACCTATAGGCCATATGATATTGAAAACATTCTGCAAGTTATTGTCAAACTCTTATAAAATTTTGTATGCATATTTTACTTGGCTTACCGTTCTAAGAGAGTAATGAATGGTGCATAAGTTGTTGGTTCATAGTCTGCGGAGTCTAGGACATGCACACGTTCGAAATTTTATAGATCTTCGTAGATACAGTCTCAATCCAATCTAAATAACACGGATATCATTTTCTCAATCATTAAATTCATTATTCGAGGCACTTATGGTTCAAACTTACATTTTTTGAAAAATACAATTAAATGAAATAAATTAAATGAATATAAAAAAGATTGAGAAACATGCCAAAAATTTTTCTACGATTTTGTTTAAATCAAAGTATTTTTAGAATAATTTTTAAAAATATTTTTTAAAAAAAAAAATTTCTTTGCCGAATGCTCTTGATCTGACACTCGGCAAAGAGCCCATCCATTCATGGCCTACCAGACTTGGCGGCTCACTACAATCTCACGGCCCAGCCCAACTCCTCATTCCCCAAACCCTAACCCCATCTTCTCAGGCTATATATAATCTGCCGCCAGCTTCCACGGCTCCGCCCTCCGAAACCATTCGCGCCGCCGCTGCTCCCCAGCACAACGCTCCCAACACGCCACACCTGCACTCGCTTCGTGTCAAGGAGCACCAGAACGTGGAGCAGGTCTTCCCGGGGCTCAACGATGAGGTGATGAAGATCACTCCTGTGTAGAAGCAGACCATCGCCATGCAGCACACCTGGTTCAAGGCGTTCGTGGTCATGGGCGAGGCGATGGACACGTCAGGCTCGGCGTCAAGTGCGCCAAGGAGGTCGCTACGGCCATCCACGGTGCCATCATCCTCGCCAAGCTCTCGGTCGTGCCTGTTACGAGTGGGTACTGGGGAAACAAGATCGGACAGCCCCACACCGTGCCCTGCAAGGTCACCGGCAAGTGCGGCTCCGTCACCGTGCGCATGCCGCTGGCGCCCAGGGGTCCGGGATCGTCGCCGCCTGTGTCCCCAAGAATGTCCTCCAGTTCGCTGGAATTGAGGACGTCTTCACCTCGTCCCATGGCTTCACCAAGACACTGTGGGTAGGCAAGGTATACCAGCTTAGATCTTTGCCTAATCCTGTATTGCATGCTCATTGATGGCTTTGTTGCTCTGTATACTGGGCGTTGGAAGTTAGGTGATTTGCGCATCTTGTAACTGTGAAGTTAACTAGTGTAGTTCACCTAGATTAGTCAAATTAATTGTATTTGTTACTATTTGGGCTCTGTGTTATTTATAACTTTCCTTCCTAGGGTTTGTTAAATAGAATAATAATAAGGTGATTCAGCACATTCCGTTGATTGTACATCTACTACGCCGTGCCTCACCTTCACATATATGAACATCAATTTACAACACTGAAAATCTTCTGTCCAGTGACAGCATGGAACAGGGCTGGCTCTGCCCACTGGTGCACTCTTGCAGGTGTTATTTTTTGCTTACCATAACACTACGTATGGCATATGGTGTTGAAACCAGTAAATGACTGATACAGAGTTGTGTTTCTTGTGCTTATGTTTCTTGTTCTGTGCAATCTGTCTTTTATATTGAATTGTGCACAAATTTCTTCCATGTCTGGCCAATGTAAAGCCTGCCCTATTATATTCATACACAAATTTTGTACTTTATCCAGCCATTCCATATTTTTCTGACTTTATTCATGTTTTGATGCTTGTGTTTTTGTAGGCGAATCTAATTTCTGTTCTAAGAAGCTACCTAACTGTTCCAATGAACTCTAGGTTGTTTACGATTATTTGATCACTTGATCCCAAATGTACTGTATAGCTAATCACTTGATCCCTATTTGAGTATAGCTCTAGTGAATATATGGATGTAGACTGTCTATTTCATTTTGTTAGTGTGGAAAACACACAACTTTAATGTCACACGCTCACATCTTTATGAATTGCATGCAACCTTTGATTGTCTGATGAAGACGTATGGTTTCCTTACTCCTGAGTTCTGGACTGAGACTAAGTATATGAAGACCCTGTTCCAGGAGTTCACCGACCTTTTGGCTAAGCCGACAAAGGGTCTTTTGATCAAGGCTCCTACTGAAACAGTGGAAGCCAAAATGTCTTAGTTAAATTGTTCAAGTGTCGAGGAAAGGAGTTTGCTGTAGTAGCTACCTATTTTAAATGTCTCGATTTTGAATTATTATGATGAGAAACAAATGTATATATGCACCTAAGATATTGGTGTCTTGTTTTTTGTTTTTGTGTATTGAACGCCTGAGATATTGAGCCCAGCCAACTTGTGATGAAATCTGTCCTCCGCTTGTGTTATGGTGGTCTTCAATATGATATGAATGCTATCACGCTTGCACTCAGGCAAAAGATTTTTTTTTAAAAAAAATTCCGCAGCTTTGCTAAGTGCCAAAGATCAGGCACATGGCAGAGTTTTTTTTTAAGAAAAATTCTTTGCTGAGTGCCTTGCAGGAGGCACTCGACAAAGACTTTTAAAAAAATTACAATCCTTTTAGATATAGAGCTGCACAATGAAATGAAATGAAATGAAATGATCAAAATCCTTTTTCTTCTGCTCGTATGACAATTACACAAACATTAGTTACATATTTTTTAATCACTTTTTTATTTCCATCAATTACGTTGCACATTTAAAGTGCAATTGAGTATCATCTAAATTACGTATTTATGAGCTAGTTTTGTTATCTATCAATATTAGATCCCGTGTGAGCAGCTTGAAAATTGACGAGCTCCGCCACTGTGTTTTACTACATGTCATGCATAAAAGAGTGACTGAAATTAAAGAAGGGTTTGGAAACTTTTGCCGAATGCAAGAGTTGTCTATCACAAAGCATTCTGTTTATGAGAAAAATAAAGTTTACTCTTTGGCAAAATATATCCATATGTGGAAACAAAAACAGTGTAAATTCTGCCATTTTTAACAGATGTCATTTTTTGTACAGAACTGAGATATGCAAAGAAACCTCACCACACAGATCCATATTGATTGACTCATTTGGTCTATTCAATCGATTTCCATGGAGATTGATGTAAAATTATGTTATGGACGGCAACAATTATAAATGGAGGAAGTGGAGCCGAGGCTGACGGGCGAGCGAAGCCGGACGCGACGAAGGAAGCGGACGAGCTCGCCAAGCTGCAACACGCACACGTGCATGGTCACCAGCAACTCCAGAGAGTTAGGCATTTAGTTTAGTAGATCCTATATATCCTTTAGGAGTCGTTTGTTTCTTTATGTTTAGGACAAGTTTGTTAGGATTCGCGTACAAGTTTGGAACACTTGTTGAATGAAAAGTTCAGCTGGAAATTGAGTTCAATCAATCCCCCAAACACACCATTTGGACCCGAGCCTGCTTTCGCTTCTGCTGCCACGTTACGTACCACATCCCCCATCATCGCCACCTCAACAGCTGCCGTGACCTCCACCTGGCCATCCGCCATTTTCTCTGTGGGCTGTTCCCGCTCCACTACGTAAATTAATCCTGCTGGTTTTTATAAAACCGTCAGGAATATTTAGAACGGTCAGGAATTCTCCTAAGTGCATTCGAAAGGCCAAAACATCTTATGGTTTAAAATAGTAGTGCGTGGTACTGGATATGATCCTTGCCATGTGAGTGAGTTATCTACTACATAATACGTACAATCATTGTGTGTGGGGCTAATATCTAGCTAGTTAAGTGCAGCTCTGTGTTCAGCCTCGACTAGCCAGCTGGAGAGCAGTATGCCAGCTAGTGGTTCTTATATAGAGAGAGAGTCTCGACTCTTGTCATATAGTCACATCACCCCTGGCTCCGGTTAGAGCTGAAGGGCTTATGGATGTACCCACCAACAGCTGAAACCTGAAGGGCGGCCACATTTAGCCTCTTGTTTAAAAAAATCTTCCTAATATTTCCAGCTGGTCGGAGGTGTTTATAGTACATAATAAGCGCTTTACTGAAACACGTCAGCTTGTCCTCAGAGACGCATCTTCTTGAGACACGTCTCTGATGAGATGTCATCAGGACATGTTCCAGTCAACTCATTATAGACATGAGTTAAGCAGACACGTCTCTACTAAAACATTACAGGCGCTTCTCAATCGGATGTCACTGCAGAATGAGGTGTCTCACAGTTTTGGCATAGTGTAGCTCCCTGTTCTATTATAGAACTAAGTGAGAATTCTACTGCTTGCTGATGATTGTACTTCAAAATTCTGTAGAGAGAAGATGACACGACATCCACATGTCCCTTTTAATTCTTTTTCTTCTAAAGAATTTTAAACATACACTACTAGACACTAGTGCTTTGCCGACTGCCCAAATACACTCAGCAAAGCCTTTGCCGAGTGGCACACTCGTCAAAACTGCACGGCAAATTTTTTGTAGGCAAAGCGGAAGTTGAAATGAAAAAACCCAAAAGGAATACGGAAAAAACCACTCGGTAAACCGTTGGACACACGGCAGAGAACAGGATTCTGGTAGTAATACCACGAATCCATGTTTTGGCCTTCTCATTGTAGTCCTTATCTATACCTACTACTAAATTGTGAAAATTTCAGTCTGCCCAAAAGATATTCTGTCCACCCTCTTCAGTCCACCTTTCTGTCCGCCTTGCCCCGGGGGCGGTGTGGTCTCCGTACGTGCACTTCGGAGACGTGCAACTATCGGGAACGCGTGGTTGGTGGTTCTCACGGGCCAGTTGCGAGCTGACCTTGTCTCGACTCTATCCATGTTGACACAGTATCCGATCCGCACATCCCGCACATGGCATAATTTTTACATCCAGCACTCTTCGATGACCAGCTCAATTCGTATCCAATTCGAACTCACGGTAACATTCCCGTTTCCAATCCAATCCAGGAAAAAAATACGCCAAAAAAAGTTCTAAAAAAAGCCAAACTTCCCGTTTTCAATCTAAAAAATACAACAAAAAAAGGAAAACAATTACGGCAAAAAAAATCAAACCCTCCCCGCGTAAAAAAGTACCATAAAAACAAATGGGAGAAAAAAAAGAAAACCAATTACGGCAAAAAAAAAGTTACCACAAAAAATCTTACAAATGGAAATCAGTTACGGCAAAAAAGAAAATCTTCCACGTCCGACGTCTTTTCCTAACTAACACGACCGACGAGTTCTATTAATAGACTGCCTTTTTACTACATAACAATAAAAAAATAAGTAAAGAAAAATACTAAGAAATAAGTCTTTCTCTAATATATAATTGTGAAAATTTCAGTCCACCATATCTTTATATATCCGCCAGTCTAAAGATTAATTAAATAATACTCCTTTAATTCGGATCTAGTTTTCTAATATTTTTAGCTTATTTTCTGTTTATGACACGAGGACTTCTGGTCCAATTGGATTAGGGAAAAAAAGTTATAGGCTAAATCTAACTTGAAGCCTAACACAAGTTTAAACCAATTAATTTTAGACTGAAACGAGCGAATAGTTGGGCTCGACCAAAATCCAAAACGACGAGAAATTTTGCCTTTTTATTACTCCCTCCATCCTAATTTATAAGTCATTCTAAGAATCTTGGCGAGTCAAAGCATCTTAAGTTTGACCAACATTATAAAAAAAATAGAAAGGTTTATGACATCAAATAGATATTACTATAAAAATATAACTAATAAAGAACCTAATGATATTTAGATGGTATCATAAATACTATTATGCTATCATATAAATTTGGTTAAATTAAAAATGCTTTGACTCTCTAAGAGAATGACTTATAATTTAGGATGGAGGGAGTATTAAAGAAAAAGAAGAAGGAACTACAGATTAGGACTTTGATTTTTCTTTTGCCTCGGATTGACATCTAACTAAATAAAGAAAGCGGAACAAAATAAAAAACGTAATTCTTATCCTTTTATGTTTGACTATTAAGAGTTCTATTTAGAATACTTAGGATGTGAGGAATCTATTTATATTAGGACTTCTACTCCATGTTGGTTTAGATGCAAGTTATTCTAACTCGTATGAGCATGGGTTATATATATAAGTCCAGATAAAAGAAACTCTTTATCGTTCGTTAGTTAGAGGAAGACAGACAAAAAAATGGATGGACGAAAAAAAGAGCCTAAAATTTTGCCTCTTTATTATTAGGTATAGGTATATATAGTTAGATAATAGAGGTATAGATATAGATTTGATAGTTTTTTTCGGTTGCAATGCACGGGCATTTTTGCTAGTAAATACTTAAATGTACATTCGATATATCTTCTTTTCAAATAGTTTATGCGCCAAAAAATTAGTTAGAAAAATGCATTAGTAAATTTATAACTTTGGCATAACACAAAGTAGATAATTCATCTAGACCTCAAATATATAATGAAGATCCTTGCCCCAAATGTTTGCATTCATAATGGTCACAAGTATAAAACAATACATTCCAAAAATCAGAGAAAAACTATGCCCCAGATTAGTAACAATCACAATTTCACCTATTACATCACGAGGAGAAAATTTGGATTTTGTCACGTACATGTTCACCCCTGCCTTGCACTTTTCCTTGAGGATACATGGTCATGAATTACATATAAATTAAGATATAATGCAAATGAATTGAACAAGAATGAGCTGTGTAAAGTTCGAATTTTGAATAGGAAAATGTTCTTCTAGATAATGGATTCATTAATTCTGCCTCTATATCGAGAATGAGGAAAATGTAGATGAAATTATTTACATCACCCAAAAATTTGGAACTGGGCAGCTGTTTAAAGCAAACCGTCCATGAAAAGAGATTTCCTAGAGCTATTGCAATTTGCAAACGCAGCATGTAAAAACTTTAATTTTCCAATTGATGGCTCATGTGGGCAGTTATAAATGCGACTGATGAGGCAGCCTATCTAAAAGAGAGGCTAGTTACCCTTCCGAGAGAGGAGGAACTAAAATGGTATGAGCGTGCCAAAGTAAAAACACTGCTGGAGGGTGATGCTAACACTCGCTTCTTCCATCTAGTGGCCAATGGGAAACACCGTAAACAACACATCTATAAACTGGAGAATGACCAAGGCACATTAGTTGGAGACACGTGTCTCAACAGCCACATTACAAATTATTATAAGAACCTGTTCGGACAACCTGAGCACTCTGAGATCACGCTTGTGGAGGATCATATCTCAGATATTCCGCAAGTGTCCCAGGAAGAAAACGATATTCTAATAAGGCCATTCACCGAATCTGAGGTAAGGGATGCAATTTTCCAAATGGAGCATAATAAAGCTCCGGGCCCGGACGGTTTCCCTGCAGAATTCTTTCAGGTGTTCTGGGGAATTATCAAAGAGGACCTTCTTCACCTCTTTGCAGAACTCCATAGGGAAGCTCTTAACCTCTACAGCTTGAACTTTGGAATCATTACTCTAATCCCCAAGATACATAATGCTACCAAAATCCAGCAATATAGACCAATCTGTGTTCTCAATGTGAGCTTCAAAATTTTCACCAAAGTGGGCACAAATAGGATGAATTTGGTGGCCAAAATAGTAGTTAGCCCAACGCAGACTGCTTTCATGCCAGGCAGAAACATCATGGAAGGAGTAATAATTTTACATGAAACTATCCATGAACTACATACTAAAAAAAGGAATGGGGTTATTATCAAAATTGACTTCGAAAAGGCTTATGATAAAGTAAAGTGGCCTTTCTTACAGCAAACCTTACGTATGAAAGGTTTGTCCCCCATGTGGTGTAGGTGGGTTCAGAGCATGGTCACTGGTGGAAGTGTCGGTATTAAAGTCAATGATGATATTGGCCATACTTCCAAACCAAACGCGGCCTCAGACAGGGAGATCCCATGTCCCCAATCTTGTTCAACATCGTCGCTAATATGCTAGCTCTTCTTATTAATAGAGCAAAAGCCGATGGTCAAATAAGAGGTATAGTCCCCCACCTTATAGATGATGGTCTTTCTATCCTACAATATGCTGATGAGACCATTATTTTTATGGACCATGACCCAGAACAAGCAAAAAAATTTGAAACTTTTCCTTTGTGCTTTTGAGCAACTTTCTGGCCTTAAGATCAATTTCCACAAGAGTGAAATCTTTTGTTTTGGGGCTGCGAAAGAGATGGAATCTTATTACACTAGTCTCTTTGGCTGTAACATTGGTGAATATCCCTTTCGGTATTTAGGGATCCCAATGCATCATAGACAGCTCCTGAACTCTGAGGAACGGTTTCAGAAAAAATTGTCTTCTTGGAAAGCGAAAAACCTGTCTTATGGGGGAAGATTAATTTTGCTTAACTCAGTCTTAAGCAGTCTACCCATGTTTATGATGTCCTTCTTCGAGATCCCTAAAGGAGTTCTCAAGAATCTTGATCAGTTTAGATCAAGATATTACTGGCAAGGGTCTAAAGACAAATATAAATATAGACTTACCAGATGGGACATTCTTTGTCGTCCAAAGGACCAAGGGGGGCTAGGGATCCTAGATTTACAACTCCAGAATAAATGCCTATTGGCAAAGTGGTTGGTAAACCTTATAAACTCCGACGGCACATGGCAGACCCTCTTATAAAACAAATACCTAACATCCAAAACCCTTACCCAATGATTCTCATTTTTGGAGAGGCCTTATGCGAATAAATGATGAGGTCCTCACTAAAGGCTCCTTTATTATTAAAGATGGGACCAAGACGAGATTCTGGGATGATTCATGGGTTGGAGATAAGCCTCTAAAAGTTACATACCCTTCTCTTTATAACATAGTGCGTGATCCCCATGCAACTGTATCTAAAGTGATGTCATCTAGCCCTCTAAGTATCTCCTTTAGAAGGGCTCTAGTGGGTAATAAATTTTACAATGGCTAAATTTAGTAGCCCAAGTTTTTCCAATGTCGGTCTGGTGCAAGGTTCCGACTATTTTAAATGGAACTTAACCACATCTGGGTTATATTCAGTCCGGTCTCTATATCTCCATTTTATGGATAGCACCAGCCTTTCTATCATAAGAAACTTTGGAAACTGAAAATTCCTCTAAAGATAAAATTTTTTCTCTGATTTCTCCAAAAGGGTGTTATATTAACCAAAGACAACCTCGCCAGGAGAAAGTGGAAAGGGAATCAGAAATGTATCTGCTGCAATATGAATGAGACAACACTTATTCATCGATTGCCCTTTAACCAAAACTATTTGGAGGATTATTTTCTTAGCTACTAATCTAACCCAACCAAGATCCATTAACCATATGTTTGACACTTGGCTTCAAAATCAAAATAAGACGATGAGAAGTTTGATCTGGGTTGGGGTTCCTGCCTTTTGCTGGGCTATCTGGCGCTGCCGGAATGATGTTATTTTTAACAAACTCAAAACTAACCGTTTTATGCAGGTTATTTTCAGGGGAGCATTCTGGCTACGTTTTTGGGCGCAGCTGCAGCGTGATGAGCAAGCTAAAGCCTTCCTCTCGGCAATAAGCAAAAAGCTGAAAATTATTGCCTTAGATATCTCAAATAAAGGCTGGAAACTTTTTTATAGTTTGCTCTAGTTTCCTGGTCCTTGTTCAAGGCCAGAGACTGCTCTTTCTTTTTTGCTTCGGTATTTTATAATAATTGGCTGTGTACATCTCCGGATGTAGAGGCCGGATATTTTTATTCATTATCTAAAAAAAATTTCCACTGCCTCTAAATATGTTCTGTGCAATAGTGTTTTTGTACGCCCAGATACCATCAAGAATCAATGAGAAATACAGTTCTACCACGACCAGCAACCACACCCCTGTTTTAAAGTGCAGCGCCCTTCTTGTCAAAAGACACAACCACTCCACATCTTTGCCTCCTATATCTTTCAATAGAAAGTTGATGAAATTACCCGTAGAATGTATAGTATTCGGTTTTTAGGGCTGGGTGGTCTCCGGAATGAAAGAGGCAGCACTGTCTCATGCTAGATCTCTCTCTGGCATGCTTGCACAGAGTCCTGTGGCAAGCTCCTTGGCACTTCTCCAGTGATGATGTCATCCCCTAAGGTCACCAAAGTTGAACTGACGGTTGCAGGGACCCCAGCTAGATATCTCCGATGCCTGTGGTCCGCAAGCAGTCGAGAAGACGGGGCATCCTAGCTTGTGATAGGCATAGGGGTTGTTGTGGTGCGTGTGATATACAGTGGATGTGGTCTCTGTTCTCAATACATGCTGGCAGTACCATTTTTTTACAGTTGAATGCAGGTTTTATTCATAAAAAAAGGTTTGAACATAGTATTCTTGATAAGGGTCTCATTTTGACTTTCCATAAATAGTACCATTTAGAAACAGAAGTTTACAAGCTTCAAAACTCATGAATAATCACAATTGTTTACTTCAATGACAAGTTCACAACTCGTAATAGTGCCGTCAGTCAGGTTGTCTGAAGTATCACTGTGCACTAGTGGTGATTTAGAGCTAATAGGTGATATAGAAAATCTGGATTGGATGCAGATGCCTAGATGCCTAAATCGTTTCCTTTCCTCGTACCAATAATTCTTCTCATGCTGAAGACCAACTATGATGTGGTAGTTTTATATCAGTGTAGCATACGACGTCTCTGGGAGGCAAGAGGGCAACCAAATTTGATAAAAAATTATGTTTATTTTTTTGTTATGAGTTGACCGTAAGAGCTAGCTACTCCCTCTATCCTATAATATTGTGCATTCTAAGAATTTTAAGACACACTAAGAGAGAATATAAAAGACGCTTGTATCCTTATTTTATTTCCTGATTAATAAAAATTATTTAATGCAAATCTGGGTTTTGTCCTCTAGAATGTCTTATATTATTTGACTACAAATTTTAAATGTTAGAATGTACTATGTTACATACAAGATGGAGGGAGTCTTTGTGGATGTGCCCGCGTCAGAAATAGAACTTGTATTGATCTCTCTATTTAAACTTCACCGTGAGAGATTCTCTCTATTCAAATGCTCACTTGTTGTTTCTCTAGTTGATGGCAATGTCATCAAGTTTTATTTACTAGTACTGAGAAATTCTAGCCTCTAGTTGGATGGGCCTCTATAGAACATGCTACCGTATGCAGCAGCAACTGTACGTACATTGAGAGGAAAGTCTGATGTCACTTATTGAAAAGTGAATTGTTTTTAGCTTCCATTTTAACCAATGGAATTTATCAAATTGAAGAGAACAACGAATAGCCGACACATGCAGATCCTTCTTGGTTGTCAGGCATCTTTAGAAGAATTATACAAGCTGATATAACCGTATACTGTGAGCATAGAGAAGGGGCCAAGCTCCACACTTACACTTTCGTATGCGTCTGGAGCAGGCGATCTTGGACAGAGTCCTTGCAATTGTTGTGCTTGTTAGTGGCCACGCAGATTCAGCGAAGTGGACCAAAGAGCACTACGGATGCATTTTCTTGATCCACTTTGCTGATATGTTTCTTTAGAGCCAACACATCAGAGACGTATTTCGACAAGACACGTCGTTGATTATATATTAAAGACATGTTTTGTTTCCACGTCACTAATTTGGTTGTCTTGTTTATGCAATTTTGAAATAGTTTAAAGCAGTAAACTATTACTCAAGTTAATAATACATAAAACCTCTCATGAGAAACATATAAGTAACTGAATCAATTCGCGGTACTTTGTACAACAATATTACACGTTTGTTCAATGTGGAAAGAAAAGTGATTGGATCACAGATTTAACTGAAGGGAGAAGCATGCCAATTTGTTTCCATCCATTTGAATATAGAAAGATGAAACAAATTAGTATTCACTAGTAGAAAAGAGTACAAAGCCGACGCCCCCTTTTTATACCACAGACGATTTTAGTCATCACGCGCCTGTGGTATTTCTACAAGCGGTTTTCCTAAGGAACCGCCATTAAAAATCGTTGCTTAAGAAAACCGCCTGTACAAATCATGTATTTCTACGGGCTGTTTTTCTAAGGAACCGCCACTAAAAATCATAATTTTACAAGCGGTTGCTTAAGAAAACCGCCTATAAAAATAATTTGAAATTGAAATTTTGTAGTTGATAATTTTTTTCATTTGAGATCATCTTGTCGTCGAAAACAACGTATGAATTTCTCAAATTTGAAATTCAATTTTTGTAAATGACCTCGGATGGAGAAACTACCAATATAACAGTTGTAGATCTAAGTTATGAAACTTTTTAGTTGACAACTTTTGCATTTGAATCTGTTTCTGGCCTCAAATAATCAATGTATGCTCAGTTTAGGATAATATGTCGGAAAATAAACTCTAACATAGACACATCTGAGTGATAGGTGGAGTGGTAGAGGAGGTTACGCGCGAGGGCGCGTCGCAGGTTCGAATCCCACTAGCTGCATAGCGCGGGATTTTACGCGAATAAATGCGTGACTTGCTGGTAGTGACAGCAGTATTTCTGGTGCGTGAATAATCAAGGATGCATCATGGAAACCATATGCTACGATAGGTGTGATTCCTCGTGCCTCCTATTTCTATTTGTGCCTTATGTTGGGTTTTGTGTTCCTTCACGATTGAAGCAGTACACCCACACATACTTCCTCTTGTGCTGTTCCTTTTCCTTTTTATTATGCCATGCATGTTTTCTGAATAAAATAATGACACCTGCATTTTATATGTACCATGCTTATTTTTATTATTACAGCAACCTTCTGTGTGCACAAGACGAGGAAGTAAATCCTACTTTTGTGTTACTACGGGTATAAGGTCTGTCTTGGGCTCGATATTTCGTAAAGTGGGTGCCAATACAAACCTGTCACTGTGCCCTGCTAGGTGCTTGTATAACCCTGGTGCTCGAGTAAATTGTGAATAAAGCCTCCTGAAGCTAGATATTATTCCAAGCTGAATGCGATTGTATACTGGTCAATGTTGTGCAGTGGACAGACTTGACGCACAAGAGCAATTTCCAGATACCTGGCATTCCAACCACTGTGCTTCTTCCATGCCACGTGGACCCTCGAACAGGCGGGCGATTAGCCAGTGGGTTTTCTTTAGAATTAAATCTTTTTTATTCCTATTTTTAAAATACGATTTCATATTTTCTATAAAAAATTCCACATGCAGTTTCCTAAGAGAGCTGCCTGTGGAAATATTTTCTACAGGCGGCTCATAAGGAACCGCCTGTGGAATTGGTCCATTTCTACTGACCTCCAGCGCAGGCGGTGCTTGAAAACGTCAGTAGAAATAGGTTACCAACCGCCTATATAGTATGCCCCTGTAGTAGTGTTTTGTGATTCATAATTACAAAAAATGTCCTTACCTATGACACTTATTGTTGACATGATTATTTGTTTTCAGCAAGGTTTACTACTTCATTATTTTTCTAATTTCACTTGAACCAATTTATATATAGATGATATATTATTTTACTAGCCAAGCACCATTTATTTGATACCTGATGTTACCTTATGAAAATTTTCCTTCAATGAGTTCGTCATAGATCCAAATTTCCGTGGCTCAACAAATATATCTAGGACAGTACAGTGAAGAAATACTTATGGTAGTACATGGAGTTAATTGTTGGCCTAAGGCGACCTATACCATTGCAATGTTTTCAGGTGGTAGTCTGTAAAGTGAGTTCTCCTGGTAATCATTAGTCAATACGTGTCCATACTTAATGTCTCTGTCTGTAGTGGCTAACTGTGGGGTTCTACTGTGCTTCTAGACCCTCATTGGTAGTCCGTGGGGTGGAAGCCAATGGTGACCCAATTGGATCAAATTAAAAAGGAAATGAGTGAAGGTGACACTGGTGGACACAATTAACATAAGAGTAAATGGCCATTTATCCATTATCTGTACAATATTAGCCACAGCGTATGGTATTTAATAGTTCATACCATGGGCCGCGGTGAAACAATATTTACACCATAGTATACAAAAACTTGGGTGTGGCATCTCCGTCATCTGATGCCTAGTCTCAAACTATCGACTTGACACCATTAGGGTTCCTCTTCTAGAGGGCCGCTTCTTCACGGGCCCCTATGGTGTTGTTAGGGCCAGCTTCGAGGCTACTCCATCGTTGACTGAGTATGTAGTCATCCTTAGGCCTTGTAAGACGAATATTGTGGTACCATTTCCAGGGTGGTCGAGGGTGACACGTAAGCAATCCCTGTGAGGGTGTCCAAGGGATCGACCTTGCCGGCTTGTTTACCACCGCAGAAGTGGCAGTGGGGTCATATTGATGGGCTTCGACAGGGCGACGAGGGTTTCTTTGCGAGATGGTGCAACCTCATAGCAAGGGTTCCTTGGAGACAGGTGCTATCGAGGTCCCTATCTCAGCCAGAGGAGAGCCAATGTGGTGTTACGAGGCAGTTCACCCAACTGTGACGCACGGCAAATCTGTGTGGGCCAACTATAGACAGTTAGTGCCATCAAGAGCAATATGGGAGATAACCAAATTAAACGAAGGATAAGTGGTACTAATTAGCAGTGTTTCTTAGCAAACTGTACCTGACTATCTGGACGGTAGCATGGCGGCTAGTTAGCACCATGCACATTGCAACTGGCATACCCAATGAGAGTAACAAGCAAGCATATGGTGATAGAGTGCTGGGCCATGAATACTCCAGGATGGATCATGCCCTTCGCATGCTAGCATATGCATAATTCCTGATGCTTCCTATTTCTAACCATCGCCTATTATATCTGTTGATGTCTTGACGTGTTGCTTCCCAACGCCATTGGCACACACCTCTTCGGTTGTTCTTTTTACTTTTTATCTGATGCTACCCTTTTATAGCCATGTTTTCAATAAACTAATGGTAGCCACAATTTATATGTTGCACGCTCTCGGATCGCGCTACATCATTGAGGTGGACAGTCTTGCCAGCTTCCATTTCTTGAAATTAGTTAACATTGGCAACTCTATCACAACAACCCTCCATGTCCACATATTTGGTACTTGTTTGCATTCCTTTGCTCATTTCAATATAACCTCGCTCTGTAAGTATTGATGAATGAAACCTAAGACTCAAAGCATGTACAGCCTGATCCTGGTTAAAACATGACCAGTGGACACATTTACTTCCAACTGTATGTAAACATCTACCATGAATGTAGGGATTTCACCTTCATTAAATTGCATCTTAATACTAATGATGTTGAGTGAAAAAACATTATTACAATCTATATCTCTGTTGTATACTATCATTCTTGAGAAATAGGGTGAATGGTTAGAAAATTCATATTGACATTGCACTTATGTTTGTTGTAGAATCAAATGTGAACAGATGAATTGCATATTTTGAACACCCTAGCAGTATACCAATTTGTTTCCTTCAATCTGAATATAAACCAAAACAAATAATACAGATTCATAGTTACTAAAATAGTGTACTCATCCCGTTGATGCATAGTGACATAACTATTTGCTTTCAGTATGGTTAACAATTTCATTATTATTTCAAATTTCTCTTGAAACAATTTATAGTTTGCTGGTATATTATTTTACTGACATGGCACCACATTAATTTATCACTCATGATATGAAATTTTTGCTGCAGAGTTCATAATAGTTCCAAATTTTGAAGGCTTTAAGAAATATTTCCTGCAGAGTTCATAATAGTTTCAAATTTTGCTGATAACAAGAATCAAGGGAGATCTTAGACAAGAATAATTAGCTTCAGTACTCGACATATCCAAATATATTGTTTCATTTGGTTTCAGTGAAGGCGACACCATAGAGCCTATGATGGACTTGTTTCGCACTGGTGTTGTTTGATAGCAAACTGTAGCCGTCTCCAAGGATGCAAAGCATGCAGAGGCATGTAGAGTAAGTCAACCTATCTGGACGGCAGCACCGTGGCATGTTAGAACAGAGTGCTTATCTACTGGCGTCCTATTAACAGTATTAGCCAAGCACAGGCTGGTGGTGGTGACAGCTGTCTTTCTGGTGCGTGAATAATCAAGGATGCATAATAGAAACCATATGCTACAATAGGTGTGATTCCTCATGCCTCCCATTTCTAACTCTGCCTTATGTTGGGTGCTGTGTGTCTTCATGATCGAAGCAGCAAATCCGCACATACTTCCGCTTGTGCTGTTCCATTTCCTTTTTAAATCCAATAAGGACACCTGCAATTTATATATACCATACTTTATTTCAATTATTATAGCAAACGTATGTGTGCACGAGGACGATGAACTAAAGCCTGTTTCTTTGTTACTGCCTTTGGGTGTCAGGTCTGTCTTCGGCTGGCAACTATTTGAAAGAAACACGCAGCAAACTTTGGTTTTCACTACTAAAGCTCAAATACAAAGAGATGATCCAGTTCTATTCTAGGCAACCTATCTTATTGGGCATGTCATTAGTCTGTCAGGTCCTCCGATTGACCCATTCATAACAAAAAAAATATATATATTTTTAATTCATTACCCTTTGTCATATGTTTCTCGAAAAATAATTATCACAGGAGTATAGCACATGACATTTGCTTGCAACGGGTGCACAAGAAATGCTTTGGCCTACATGACGCTTCACCAGAGGCTGTGGAGCATGAATTAGCTGTGTGGGAAGGCCTGCCGCCATTCAGTTTTTCAATTGGTCAGTGGCTGCTCTGTCAGTGATGTTTCTAGAGGACCACAACATCCCAAAATTTCTCTAGATGTTCTTATTGGTGCAATTTTGCCTTTGATTCCCATGACCTCCCAGTCCTACATGAATTGTATAATTTCAGCGTGGTATATAAATTAATTAACCAGCTCTCCCTTTCCTCTCTCTCTCTCTCTATCTCTCCCACAATTTTATTCATGTCTGGCTGATCTTTGCACACCTTTCAAAAAAAAATGAACCTGCTGTCACAATGCTAGTCCATTTTATATCTGGAAACTGATGATTGTCACCATGATCGTTTTATTAACCTGGCTTTTGTTTTTGCCTGAAGGAGCGTCTGTTTTGGTTCTTGTTTCGCTGGAGGCAAATGACTCACAAGGCTGACAACCAAGTCAGCACAGAGCACGCATGCTGCAAGCCTGCCACTAGCAGACAAAAAAAAATCAGCAAGTGTCGTGCATGGATTATATCAGCCTGCCACAATGCATCAATGCGTTCATAATGTAAGGATATGTGCTGTTTCCTTCTAATGACTGAAAGTAGCACAACCACTCAACCTTCTTTTATATAGTTCCATGTTCTTTCTAAGGAACAGTTTTGTAGCAATGTCTATTAGATTGTGACTACTTTCGTATAGACCACATCAATATCTGAGATTGTAGAAAACTTCAAATTTCAAATTCCTGAACTTAAAACAATGAACTTGAAATTATGGTAGGGAGAAATCAAAGCTAATTATAATAGGACTGAGAGGTTTCAGGACTTCACATAGGCCAATCTGGATTTGTAGGCCATCTTAATGGGCTGCTCACAATCAAGTTCGTCAATGTTAATGCAATTGATCAACATGTGAGATCAATACACAATCGGCCTTTAGTCCCGGCCGGGAAGGGGCTTTAACCCCAGATCCTGAGCAGGGACTACGGTTCCGGGAGTATAGGGCCCCCCGGATCTCACATTTCTCGATGCCAGCCATTAAGATGAGACAACGAAGGTCGTGGCAGGCGACATCAGTGGCAGCTGTGACACGTAGAAAGACACATGTCCCTCTAGATGCTAATGTGGGTGTGGGAACTTGGTTATATACTCCTCTTATACTTCATATGCTAATGTGGTGGAACAACCGTTCAAGGACAGAAGCAACAATATAGTCATGCTAAGTGCAGATTATTCATTTGGCCAGCCATCCCTAGCCATATATTTTATATTGGACTGCATGTCTTTAATCTTTTTAATTATTTGTTATTGATGTGTTCAACCGCTATTGATGGTTTTGACTGACTTAACATCAGCACATGTTTTCAAATTATAATTCAGGTTTGACACCAATTTTTAATAAGCAAGGTAATATCTATACAACTAATACAATACCTCGCTGGAAAATCATACTTCTACATTGACAATTTGACATATATTGATTTCCCAAACAAACATTAAATTGTTCAATCCTCTCAAAATAAGAAACTATAATTAACTGATCAGTATCACTAGTACAAAAAAGCTCTATGCTAGCGGTGGAGCATAATTTGAACAGGCGGATTCAATTAAAGAACGCCTGGGAAAGAAATCAGTTTGCCCGACTCAAAAATTGCCTTTGAAAATCAATTTTCACTGGTGATTTTCTTAAGAAAGCCGTCAGTAGAAGTGGTGCATTTCCACTTGTGGTTTCTTAAGAAAACCGCTAGTGAAAATTGATTTTCTATAGAAATCATATATTTTTACAGGCGGTTTCCCTAAGAAACCACAACTAAAAACTATATTTCTACATGCGTTTTTTTAAGAAAACCGCCTATAGAACTAATTTGAAATTAAAATTTTTGAGCTTTTGAAATGACTTTGTTTGAAAAAACTGCCAAATGAAAGTTGTAGATCTTGAAAATTTGTGAAAATTTATAGTTGATAATTTTTTTATTTAAAATCATCTTGTCGTCAAAAACTACATTTGAATTTCTCAAATTTGAAATTCAAATTTTATAAATGACTTCAGATGTTGAAACTACCAATAATAAAGTTGTAGATCTTGAAAAGTTATGAAACTTTGTATTTGACAACTTCTCCATTTGAATTTGTTTAGGGCCTCAAACAATCAATGTATGCTCGGTTTCGAATTATATCGGGAACTAAACTCTAATATAGGCACATCTGAGTGATGGGTGGAGTGGTAGAGGAGGCTACATGTGAGGGCAAACCCAACAAACTGCAAAGTGTGTGATTTTTTCGAAAAAATGCGTGACATGCGAGGATTATTTTTTTTCCTATATTTTAAAAAGCCAATTTCATATTTTCTAAAAAAGTGTTTCCACTGGCGGTTGGCTAAGAGAACCGCCTGTCGAAATCTATTTTCTACTAGCGGTTGTCTTAGCAAACCGCCTGTAAAAATAGCCAGTTGAAAGGTTTATTTCTACTAGCCCCTAGCGTTGGCGGTTACGAAAAACACCTGTAGAAATGTGTTTACAACTGCCACTATTGAGGTCGTGTATTAGTGTATGGAGAAGTTGCAAGACTGATAGACTCTGCTATTGTGTGCCGACTTCATATATAGTTGTCTTAACATTGATTTCATGTTGTTCATCACCGAAGTTTACTGCTGGCCCAGCAATGACAGTCGTCTGAGCTTTCTTATCTTCATGCCATGCTACGATGATCTGAGCAAATCCATGCCATCGACATCAAGAGCATGAATGCATTCGAGCACCATGCAATATCTCTTTTCTCGGTGCCACCCATTCACACGAGACAATGAAACATGGAGGCAGGTTACGAAGCCATCAGTGGCAGCCATGAGATGATGAAAGATACACTAGGGGACTTGTGCGGTTGCAGGTTTTTCGAATGCCTAGAGTCAGAAACAGAAGTGTGTATTTGAAGATGTGGACACTCTGTTTTATTCAACTAAGGCTCCAGATGGTACTGTGGTGGAACATCCAGTGAAGGACAGGAGCTGTTGTATAATTATGCTGGGTCCAAATTATTCATTTGGCCGCCCGCAGCCGGCCCCAAATTTTGTATTGGACTGTTTCACTACAAACCAAAATGAACCTTAGTTTTGGTCATGCCACTCCTATGCTCTATTGGTAGCCATTGGAGATTTTGTTTCATTTTTTTAAAAAAAATTAATGGCTAATTGCGAATCTAGACGCTGTTATAGAAGAATTGGATATAGTATCGTGTTGTACATCCAATAGCCGACAGAGCACCTATTGACCACACAACGGCGGCCAACAGGCCTACCTGGCACCAACTTGGCAGCCGTCGGTTGCCCGGAGGGCCCACTAGTACAGGACCGGTCTTTTGTCCCGGTCGAAAACCACCTTTAGTCTCGGGTGGCAAGCCGGGACTAAGGGGTCGGGACTAACCGGGGCTAAAGGTAGGTCTTTAGTCCCGGTCAGAACTAAATCTTATTTGGCACATCGACGAAAGGTCTGTTCTCTAGTAGTGGCCTGTAGCCACAAAAGAATCCGACAGTAATCTGGCTGCCGATAGGTCCAGTTGGCTGCTCGATAGCAAATGGGACCATCGGCTCCTACGTTCCCGATAGGCATGTCTGCTGCAAAACTGCCGAGAGGGCTACTTCATGCAGAAGCTCAGTATTAAATGCAGCAATGAACAACATCTTTAATTGGTTTTAGAATATCAACATAAAGAAATCTATTAAACACCAAGGTTCCATAGACTGTATCGGAAACTGGAGTAGCATATTCTAGGGTGGAGGATATGTAGCAAAAGGATCACTCAATGTATAGCACCTGATACTGTAGCTAACCCTGGAACTTAATATAAAACTATTTTTTTACTGAGATGCATATATAAAAGTCATTCGTATTGGTGCTCGGACACCATGCCTCTACAAAAATGCCTCTGCGAATACTGATTTGCATACACCAACCAACCATTGTGCAAGTCCAATTTGCATACAAGAATCAATCCTTTCCTTTTTCCACCAGCTTTGGTTTTTCTTGAGCTGCCGCCAGCTATTGATGAATCTCCCGCAAGCCGTAAATCTAGATATAGATCTAGGTCTATAGAAAAACCACCTAAATCAGGTAAAAGAGAGAATATGGGAGTTGAAGAGTAAGAAATCTACCTCTTGCGCTTCTCATACGTCCACATCTAGTGTAGCCATGCAGGTACACATGGCACAATTGCTATATCTGATCAACCATGTGCATCATTAGGTGTGGCAAGATATCAAAGTAAGCACATATCAAGCTAGAAAAGAGTCTCCGCGATGAACTGTTTCAGGGCAGGTAGCTTAGCTTCATCAATTATCTTCTAGGTGATGCGATTAGGAAGTACGACATACGTGTGATCACCATCTTCATGTACTCTGGACCGATGGCCCTGATACAATAGGAACAAACACCATGAGCATGACATGACAGTCATGTGAGTTCCAGTTGGTCTGTGAGGTCTTTCATCTAGAACATGCTCTTGATGTTTGAAGAGAAACCTATCGACAACTTGACATCCCTAAGCCACTGACACATAGCCCTCCTCTCATCTATAGTTAGGTGGTAGCCCATACCTGGAAGATCGACTTTCCAATTCTGCATGCATGGTTGTGGGTGAAGGTCATCCCTGATGCCTAGGTTGATAAGATCCATTTGTAACTTCAGACCAACTTTCATCCTTTTCTTGATGTCTAGCAGGATGTTGATCATGCTTTCGAAGACATTTTTCTCTAGATGCATGCAATCTATGGCATGGGGGTGTGTCAAGTATTTTTCAGTTTGACAAGTACTTGAAGAAAACTGACTTCTTCTTTTGAGGAATGATGACAGATGGTTCCTCCTACTTATTTCGCTTTCGCTTCCTTGTTGTCCCCTCTGTCTCTTTCTTCTTTTTTCTGAACTTGACCTCATTCATATGCTAGACCATAGCGAAAACATTTTCCCCATAACTAATACATTTTGGTTCATCAAGTTGTGGCTCTAGCTGGTTGTCAAAGTATTCAATCATCGTATCCTTTTTGGTACCTATGCTTCTTTACAAGGAATCGTCTGTGCCCTATGTAGACCATCTTGTTGGATTCCTTGAGACAAGTGTATCAGGTACCATCCATGCAAACGACGCAGCTGCCCCGACAATGAAAATAGACTAGGGTAATCGGTGATGGACATAAAGATTATGGCTTTAGAGTAAACTTCTTCTATAGGGATACATCCATCATCTCAACCCCTTCTTCCCATGATTTCTTCGTCTCTGCCAAGAGTGGCTCCACATCTATGTCACTGCCGAGCTACATAGATCCACAAAAAAATATGGTCAGTAGAAGGTACCTGCGCTTCTGAAATATCGATGGAGGCAGGTTGTAGATGGTGAGGATGACCGACCAAGTGCTGTGCGAGCTACTAAGGTCACCAAATGGGTTCATTCTATCGGTACTCAGTGTGAACGTAATGTTTCATTCCTCTTTGCCAAACTCTAGGAACGTGGTGTTGAAGTCCTTCCACTGCTTGCCATCGGAAGGGTGCACAACTTGCCATCGTCTATCGAGCGATCACTAGACGCATGCTAGGACATCAGATTAGCATCTTTGGGGTTCCTGAATGGAGCTCGTAGATGATCAATGATAGGCAGGTACCACAACGACAGTGTAGGGATTTTCTTTGCATGTAACCCATTTCATCCTCGTCCTATTGTTGAGCTAGGATGTGCACCTTCTTTGGCATGTTCTTCTTTTTCTTCGACCCACCAATGGTTCCTTCATCTTTCCCATCCATGCGACAACTGGTGTTCCTCTTATATCGACTCGCGCTTGCAGTGTGGACAGCTCTCCAACTTCTCATACTGAAAACCTCGATATACAGTGGTTAGGGCATGTGCCAACCTTTCACAGTTTCATCAACATTGCTCATATCAGCTTCTTTGCCCGATTGGTATTGGCGGGAACTTTGTTATCATCTTGGTATGTGTCAGCTAGGGCACTCATGAGGCCATTAAAGCTGGTGTTGAACCAGCCATGCCGAGCCTTCAACATCAGCATCTATAGGTCAAAACGCGGCACCATCCAATGCTTCGAACTACCCTTATAGAGAGGGTCACTTGCAGCCTGCTTTATCTCTATGAAATTCTTTGGCCACCTCGAGTTACCAAACAGAATGTCATCTTTATAAAGGCGGTTAGCTATTTCCTCCATAATCTCTCCACCCTTAGGGTCCTTCATAGCAGCATCCTCATCACCATCCCCACCACCATCATCATTAGCAGACATATCTTGGAGTAAGTCCTCCATCGTGATATAATCATGAATGTTGTCATCGCTGGTTGCTCGTGCAGTGGATGAGGAGGCAAATTGTCATCCTACATGCTCTATGGTCGATGATGTCAAGTTGCCTTCGGATGCATCACCTATAGTCGCATCTACTTCTTTTTCTCCATGATAATTCCAAACCGTGTAATCCTTAACAAAACCAAACCCGATCAAGTGAAATTGCACCTCATTGTCTGTGTGGCCTTTCATGTTCTTACAATGAGAACATACATATATGGTTCTCATCCGATCTAGACTCTGACGATGAGATTTTGCGGTTGCATTAAACTTCCTAACATGAACCAGGTAATGCGGTTAAATTCGCTTCATCCGATATATCCATTCTGACCTATCCACACCTGCAAACCTTATTGCCCAACAACAAAGAAGTATTACAAACATAATATTAGATCTATAGTTAAAAACTGCTATTTTCTCTCTCCTCCATGGATCTAGATCTAGATCTAGAGAGCCCCAAATGACGAAGAAGATAGAGGAATGTGGTTTAGAGATTGTGTTTCTACCTTCTGAGGTGTCCTCCTTGAACAAATTAGGAGCAAAACTTCTCCCTCTAGATTTTGCTCAAATTTTACACATTTGGATCTCAAAACGCTAAATATTGGAAGATGAGTCGTGAGGAGAAAAAAGGGGTGTTGGCTGTGCATTTGTAGCCACAGGAACAATGGAGGTGGGCAATGCAACCTCGACGGCCTCCGTTAATCACACATTAACAAAGGTGTTACTATAATGGGACCGCCTCCATTAAAGCTATAATGGAAGTAGTGAGCCTAAGGAAACCGCCTCTGTTAACATGCATTAATGGAGGCGGCCATGTCAAGGCGACCACCTCCATTAATTTTTAACCAAGGCGGGCCTATAGGCGGCCGAGTGGAGCTGGGCATGGCAGGAACATTGGAGGTGGGCGAAAATTGTGCCCACCTCCATTTTAAAAAGGGCAATGCCACAAAAAAATAAATCGTGTACTAGTAACCAAATCCAAGGGCAAACCATCCCCCCCTCCCTCTAAAATGGCCAATTTTAGGGTTTTGAGCTCAAAATCCAAAAAAATCGAGGAGCCGTAGGGAAGAAGGGGATGGGTGGTTGTTTATATTGGTACAGACTTAACCAAGGAGAGAAACATAATGTAACCACCTCGGTTAATAATACATTAACCGAGGCGGTTGCGTTATAACAATGCCTCGGTTAATCAATTAACCGAGACAGTTGATGTAACATAACCGTCTCGGTTAATACCTATTAACGAAGGCGATTGCGTTAGGTCAACTGCCTCGGTTATTTAATTAACTGAGGCAGTTGGGTTGGGGCAGCTGTGGCATCCCTATCACCGAGCCAGTTAATCCGAGATTGGCATCTAGCATTGGTCCTCATAAGAGAACCCAAGGTGAGAATATGTTTTTTAGGCAATTAAACAACCACGTTTCCATGGTTGAGAGCAACCTGCTATCCTAGGCAATTTCTAACTGGTGTAGAACTTCTTTAGCAGGCGCAAGCAAAGAGTGTATATGACAATATTCGGCTGCCTCCAACTTTGCAGTCCTGTAGTCACAGCAGTGAAGTCCAGCGAAAGGGTTTCCATGGGGCAGGAGTGCGTCAAAACGGAATTCCACTCGCTTGCTCCACCGCTACCGGAAAAAAAATCCATTATTGTTGGCCAAAAGGATTCAGCGCGAAATCATGTTTTTCTGCAAGTGCGGTCATGAAGACCAAGAAGCAACGGGTAATGGTCAGAATCCATTGACGGAGCACTTTGCCGTTTAAAGCTGACGTGATCAAGCTTGAAGGGCATGTTCTTTGAGTGACAAATCATTGAATAGCTGTCTAATGTGTCCCATCATGCTCTCCGGACAGAAATATTTTTATACTCCTCTCTGTATATAAGATTTGTCGGTGTTTTCCTCCTGGGGGGTCACACCAACGAGTCAAACTTGTGTGTGCGTGCTCCCCTTTCCAGATGGTGATGCAAGAAAAGACACAAAGGTTTATCCTGGTTCAGGCAAGAGAAGGCCCTACGTCCAGTGGGGGGGAGTGTTTGTATTATCTTGCACCTAAGTGCTTGTACAGGAGTGAATATAGGCGTGGTATGAACGGAGATGGAGTAAGGTTGCTCTACTACGTATGTCTTGTGTTGTGTATCCGCTCCTGGGCTTCTCCTTTTATAGTTCCAAGGGGAGGCCTAGGTTACATGCATAGGCGACAGAGTAGGGGTCGATAGGGGTGCGGCGCGCTGACCTACTCGAGGCCTCCGTACTGGCGTGGCCTCGAGCCGTCTTGTCTTGGTACCTTGATGATGATTACGCATGCCCCTGAATCCCGCTCCTATGCGCCGTCCTGGACTAGTTTATCTGTTGCACGCTTGTACGTCGTGGTAGCAGCTACGTCGGAGTGGTTGAGGTGTTGTCATTCGTCGCCCGATCCTTCCCCAGGAAGGAAACGTGCCTACTTGAAGGTCAGGTGCCGTGTAACATCAATAAACTAATGGAAACGTCCCCAGGAAGGAAACGTCGCCCGATCCTTCCCCAGGAAGGAAACGTCCCCAGGAAGGAAACGCTTTTTATCTGATGCTACCCTTTTATAGCCATGTTTTCAATAAACTAATGGTAGCCACAATTTATATGTTGCACGCTCTCGGATCGCGCTACATCATTGAGGTGGACAGTCTTGCCAGCTTCCATTTCTTAAAATTAGTTAACATTGGCAGTTCTATCACAACAACCCTCCATGTCCACATATTTGGTACTTGTTTGCATTCCTTTGCTCATTTCAATATAACCTCGCTCTGTAAGTATTGATGAATGAAACCTAAGACTCAAAGCATGTACAGCCTGATCCTGGTTAAAACATGACCAGTGGACACATTTACTTCCAACTGTATGTAAACATCTACCATGAATGTAGGGATTTCACCTTCATTAAATTGCATCTTAATACTAATGATGTTGAGTGAAAAAACATTATTACAATCTATATCTCTGTTGTATACTATCATTCTTGAGAAATAGGGTGAATGGTTAGAAAATTCATATTGACATTGCACTTATGTTTGTTGTAGAATCAAATGTGAACAGATGAATTGCATATTTTGAACACCCTAGCAGTATACCAATTTGTTTCCTTCAATCTGAACATAAACCAAAACAAATAATACAGATTCATAGTTACTAAAATAGTGTACTCATCCCGTTGATGCATAGTGACATAACTATTTGCTTTCAGTATGGTTAACAATTTCATTATTATTTCAAATTTCTCTTGAACCAATTTATAGTTTGCTGGTATATTATTTTACTGACATGGCACCACATTAATTTATCACTCATGATATGAAATTTTTGCTGCAGAGTTCATAATAGTTCCAAATTTTGAAGGCTTTAAGAAATATTTCCTGCAGAGTTCATAATAGTTTCAAATTTTGCTGATAACAAGAATCAAGGGAGATCTTAGACAAGAATAATTAGCTTCAGTACTCGACATATCCAAATATATTGTTTCATTTGGTTTTAGTGAAGGCGACACCATAGAGCCTATGATGGACTTGTTTCGCACTGGTGTTGTTTGATAGCAAACTGTAGCCGTCTCCAAGGATGCAAAGCATGCAGAGGCATGTAGAGTAAGTCAACCTATCTGGACGGCAGCACCGTGGCATGTTAGAACAGAGTGCTTATCTACTGGTGTCCTATTAACAGTATTAGCCAAGCACAGGCTGGTGGTGGTGACAGCTGTCTTTCTGGTGCGTGAATAATCAAATGATGCATAATAGAAACCATATGCTACAATAGGTGTGATTCCTCATGCCTCCCATTTCTAACTCTGCCTTATGTTGGGTGCTGTGTGTCTTCATGATCGAAGCAGCAAATCCGCACATACTTCCGCTTGTGCTGTTCCATTTCCTTTTTAAATCCAATAAGGACACCTGCAATTTATATGTACCATACTTTATTTCAATTATTATAGCAAACGTCTGTGTGCACGAGGACGATGAACTAAAGCCTGTTTCTTTGTTACTGCCTTTGGGTGTCAGGTCTGTCTTCGGCTGGCAACTATTTGAAAGAAACACGCAGCAAACTTTGGTTTTCACTACTAAAGCTCAAATACAAAGAGATGATCCAGTTCTATTCTAGGCAACCTATCTTATTGGGCATGTCATTAGTCTGTCAGGTCCTCCGATTGACCCATTCATAACAAAAAAAAAATATATTTTTAATTCATTACCCTTTGTCATATGTTTCTCGAAAAATAATTATCACAGGAGTATAGCACATGACATTTGCTTGCAACGGGTGCACAAGAAATTCTTTGGCCTACATGACGCTTCACCAGAGGCTGTGGAGCATGAATTAGCTGTGTGGGAAGGCCTGCCGCCATTCAGTTTTTCAATTGGTCAGTGGCTGCTCTGTCAGTGATGTTTCTAGAGGACCACAACATCCCAAAATTTCTCTAGATGTTCTTATTGGTGCAATTTTGCCTTTGATTCCCATGACCTCCCAGTCCTACATGAATTGTATAATTTCAGCGTGGTATATAAATTAATTAACCAGCTCTCCCTTTCCTCTCTCTCTCTCTCTCTCTCTCTCTCCCACAATTTTATTCATGTCTGGCTGATATTTGCACACCTTTCAAAAAAAATGAACCTGCTGTCACAATGCTAGTCCATTTTATATCTGGAAACTGATGATTGTCACCATGATCGTTTTATTAACCTGGCTTTTGTTTTTGCCTGAAGGAGCGTCTGTTTTGGTTCTTGTTTCGCTGGAGGCAAATGACTCACAAGGCTGACAACCAAGTCAGCACAGAGCACGCATGCTGCAAGCCTGCCACTAGCAGACAAAAAAAATCAGCAAGTGTCGTGCATGGATTATATCAGCCTGCCACAATGCATCAATGCGTTCATAATGCAAGGATATGTGCTGTTTCCTTCTAATGACTGAAAGTAGCACAACCACTCAACCTTCTTTTATATAGTTCCATGTTCTTTCTAAGGAACAGTTTTGTAGCAATGTCTATTAGATTGTGACTACTTTCGTATAGACCACATCAATATCTGAGATTGTAGAAAACTTCAAATTTCAAATTCCTGAACTTAAAACAATGAACTTGAAACTATGGTAGGGAGAAATCAAAGCTAATTATAATAGGACTGAGAGGTTTCAGGACTTCACATAGGCCAATCTGGATTTGTAGGCCATCTTAATGGGCTGCTCACAATCAAGTTCGTCAATGTTAATGCAATTGATCAACATGTGAGATCAATACACAATCGGCCTTTAGTCCCGGCCGGGAAGGGGCTTTAACCCCAGTTCCTGAGCAGGGACTACGGTTCCGGGAGTATAGGCCCCCCCCCCCAGATCTCACATTTCTCGATGCCAGCCATTAAGATGAGACAACGAAGGTCGTGGCAGGCGACATCAGTGGCAGCTGTGACACGTAGAAAGACACATGTCCCTCTAGATGCTAATGTGGGTGTGGGAACTTGGTTATATACTCCTCTTATACTTCATATGCTAATGTGGTGGAACAACCGTTCAAGGACAGAAGCAACAATATAGTCATGCTAAGTGCAGATTATTCATTTGGCCAGCCATCCCTAGCCATATATTTTATATTGGACTGCATGTCTTTAATCTTTTTAATTATTTGTTATTGATGTGTTCAACCGCTATTGATGGTTTTGACTGACTTAACATCAGCACATGTTTTCAAATTATAATTCAGGTTTGACACCAATTTTTAATAAGCAAGGTAATATCTATACAACTAATACAAGACCTCGCTGGAAAATCATACTTCTACATTGACAATTTGACATATATTGATTTCCCAAACAAACATTAAATTGTTCAATCCTCTCAAAATAAGAAACTATAATTAACTGATCAGTATCACTAGTACAAAAAAGCTCTACACTAGCGGTGGAGCATAATTTGAACAGGCGGATTCAATTAAAGAACGCCTGGGAAGAAATCAGTTTGCCCGACTCAAAAATTGCCTTTGAAAATCAATTTTCACTGGTGATTTTCTTAAGAAAGCCGTAAGTAGAAGTGGTGCATTTCCACTTGTGGTTTCTTAAGAAAACCGCTAGTGAAAATTGATTTTCTATAGAAATCATATATTTTTACAGGCGGTTTCCCTAAGAAACCACAACTAAAAATTATATTTCTACATGCGTTTTTTTAAGAAAACCGCCTATAGAACTAATTTGAAATTAAAATTTTTGAGCTTTTGAAATGACTTTGTTTGAAAAAACTGCCAAATGAAAGTTGTAGATCTTGAAAATTTGTGAAAATTTATAGTTGATAATTTTTTTATTTGAAATCATCTTGTCATCAAAAACTACATTTAAATTTCTCAAATTTGAAATTCAAATTTTATAAATGACTTCAGATGTTGAAACTACCAATAATAAAGTTGTAGATCTTGAAAAGTTATGAAACTTTGTATTTGACAACTTCTCCATTTGAATCTGTTTAGGGCCTCAAACAATCAATGTATGCTCGGTTTCGAATTATATCGGGAACTAAACTATAATATAAGCACATTTGAGTGATGGGTGGAGTGGTAGAGGAGGCTACATGTGAGGGCAAACCCAACAAACTGCAAAGTGTGTGATTTTTTCAAAAAAATGCGTGACATGCGAGGATTATTTTTTTTCCTATATTTTAAAAAGCCAATTTCATATTTTCTAAAAAAGTGTTTCCACTGGCGGTTGGCTAAGAGAACCGCCTGTCGAAATCTATTTTCTACTAGCGGTTGTCTTAGCAAACCGCCTGTAAAAATAGCCAGTTGAAAGGTTTATTTCTACTAGCCCCTAGCGTTGGCTGTTACGAAAAACACCTGTAGAAATGTGTTTACAATTGCCACTATTGAGGTCGTGTATTAGTGTATGGAGAAGTTGCAAGACTGATACACTCTGCTATTGTGTGCCGACTTCATATATAGTTGTCTTAACATTGATTTCATGTTGTTCATCACCGAAGTTTACTGCTGGCCCAGCAATGACAGTTGTCTGAGCTTTCTTATCTTCATGCCATGCTACGATGATCTGAGCAAATCCATGCCATCGACATCAAGAGCATGAATGCATTCGAGCACCATGCAATATCTCTTTTCTCGGTGCCACCCATTCACACGAGACAATGAAACATGGAGGCAGGTTACGAAGCCATCAGTGGCAGCCATGAGATGATGAAAGATACACTAGGGGACTTGTGCGGTTGCAGGTTTTTCGAATGCCTAGAGTCAGAAACAGAAGTGTGTATTTGAAGATGTGGACACTCTGTTTTATTCAACTAAGGCTCCAGATGGTACTGTGGTGGAACATCCAGTGAAGGACAGGAGCTGTTGTATAATTATGCTGGGTCCAAATTATTCATTTGGCCGCCCGCAGCCGGCCCCAAATTTTGTATTGGACTGTTTCACTACAAACCAAAATGAACCTTAGTTTTGGTCATGCCACTCCTATGCTCTATTGGTAGCCATTGGAGATTTTGTTTCATTTTTTTAAAAAAAATTAATGGCTAATTGCGAATCTAGACGCTGTTATAGAAGAATTGGATATAGTATCGTGTTGTACATCCAATAGCCGACAGAGCACCTATTGACCACACAACGGCGGCCAACAGGCCTACCTGGCACCAACTTGGCAGCCGTCGGTTGCCCGGAGGGCCCACTAGTACAGGACCGGTCTTTTGTCCCGGTCGAAAACCACCTTTAGTCTCGGGTGGCAAGCCGGGACTAAGGGGTCGGGACTAACCGGGGCTAAAGGTAGGTCTTTAGTCCCGGTCAGAACTAAATCTTATTTGGCACATCGACGAAAGGTCTGTTCTCTAGTAGTGGCCTGTAGCCACAAAAGAATCCGACAGTAATCTGGCTGCCGATAGGTCCAGTTGGCTGCTCGATAGCAAATGGGACCATCGGCTCCTACGTTCCCGATAGGCATGTCTGCTGCAAAACTGCCGAGAGGGCTACTTCATGCAGAAGCTCAGTATTAAATGCAGCAATGAACAACATCTTTAATTGGTTTTAGAATATCAACATAAAGAAATCTATTAAACACCAAGGTTCCATAGACTGTATCGGAAACTGGAGTAGCATATTCTAGGGTGGAGGATATGTAGCAAAAGGATCACTCAATGTATAGCACCTGATACTGTAGCTAACCCTGGAACTTAATATAAAACTATTTTTTTACTGAGATGCATATATAAAAGTCATTCGTATTGGTGCTCGGACACCATGCCTCTACAAAAATGCCTCTGCGAATACTGATTTGCATACACCAACCAACCATTGTGCAAGTCCAATTTGCATACAAGAATCAATCCTTTCCTTTTTCCACCAGCTTTGGTTTTTCTTGAGCTGCCGCCAGCTATTGATGAATCTCCCGCAAGCCGTAAATCTAGATATAGATCTAGGTCTATAGAAAAACCACCTAAATCAGGTAAAAGAGAGAATATGGGAGTTGAAGAGTAAGAAATCTACCTCTTGCGCTTCTCATACGTCCACATCTAGTGTAGCCATGCAGGTACACATGGCACAATTGCTATATCTGATCAACCATGTGCATCATTAGGTGTGGCAAGATATCAAAGTAAGCACATATCAAGCTAGAAAAGAGTCTCCGCGATGAACTGTTTCAGGGCAGGTAGCTTAGCTTCATCAATTATCTTCTAGGTGATGCGATTAGGAAGTACGACATACGTGTGATCACCATCTTCATGTACTCTGGACCGATGGCCCTGATACAATAGGAACAAACACCATGAGCATGACATGACAGTCATGTGAGTTCCAGTTGGTCTGTGAGGTCTTTCATCTAGAACATGCTCTTGATGTTTGAAGAGAAACCTATCGACAACTTGACATCCCTAAGCCACTGACACATAGCCCTCCTCTCATCTATAGTTAGGTGGTAGCCCATACCTGGAAGATCGACTTTCCAATTCTGCATGCATGGTTGTGGGTGAAGGTCATCCCTGATGCCTAGGTTGATAAGATCCATTTGTAACTTCAGACCAACTTTCATCCTTTTCTTGATGTCTAGCAGGATGTTGATCATGCTTTCGAAGACATTTTTCTCTAGATGCATGCAATCTATGGCATGGGGGTGTGTCAAGTATTTTTCAGTTTGACAAGTACTTGAAGAAAACTGACTTCTTCTTTTGAGGAATGAAGACAGATGGTTCCTCCTACTTATTTCGCTTTCGCTTCCTTGTTGTCCCCTCTGTCTCTTTCTTCTTTTTTCTGAACTTGACCTCATTCATATGCTAGACCATAGCGAAAACATTTTCCCCATAACTAATACATTTTGGTTCATCAAGTTGTGGCTCTAGCTGGTTGTCAAAGTATTCAATCATCGTATCCTTTTTGGTACCTATGCTTCTTTACAAGGAATCGTCTGTGCCCTATGTAGACCATCTTGTTGGATTCCTTGAGACAAGTGTATCAGGTACCATCCATGCAAACGACGCAGCTGCCCCGACAATGAAAATAGACTAGGGTAATCGGTGATGGACATAAAGATTATGGCTTTAGAGTAAACTTCTTCTATAGGGATACATCCATCATCTCAACCCCTTCTTCCCATGATTTCTTCGTCTCTGCCAAGAGTGGCTCCACATCTATGTCACTGCCGAGCTACATAGATCCACAAAAAAATATGGTCAGTAGAAGGTACCTGCGCTTCTGAAATATCGATGGAGGCAGGTTGTAGATGGTGAGGATGACCGACCAAGTGCTATGCGAGCTACTAAGGTCACCAAATGGGTTCATTCTATCGGTACTCAGTGTGAACGTAATGTTTCATTCCTCTTTGCCAAACTCTAGGAACGTGGTGTTGAAGTCCTTCCACTGCTTGCCATCGGAAGGGTGCACAACTTGCCATCGTCTATCGAGCGATCACTAGACGCATGCTAGGACATCAGATTAGCATCTTTGGGGTTCCTGAATGGAGCTCGTAGATGATCAATGATAGGCAGGTACCACAACGACAGTGTAGCGATTTTCTTTGCATGTAACCCATTTCATCCTCGTCCTATTGTTGAGCTAGGATGTGCACCTTCTTTGGCATGTTCTTCTTTTTCTTTGACCCACCAATGGTTCCTTCATCTTTCCCATCCATGCGACAACTGGTGTTCCTCTTATATCGACTCGCGCTTGCAGTGTGGACAGCTCTCCAACTTCTCATACTGAAAACCTCGATATACAGTGGTTAGGGCATGTGTCAACCTTTCACAGTTTCATCAACATTGCTCATATCAGCTTCTTTGCCCGATTGGTATTGGCGGGAACTTTGTTATCATCTTGGTATGTGTCAGCTAGGACACTCATGAGGCCATTAAAGCTGGTGTTGAACCAGCCATGCCGAGCCTTCAACATCAGCATCTATAGGTCAAAACGCGGCACCATCCAATGCTTCGAACTACCATTATAGAGAGGGTCACTTGCAGCCTGCTTTATCTCTATGAAATTCTCTGGCCACCTCGAGTTACCAAACAGAATGTCATCTTTATAAAGGCGGTTAGCTATTTCCTCCATAATCTCTCCACCCTTAGGGTCCTTCATAGCAGCATCCTCATCACCATCCCCACCACCATCATCATTAGCAGACATATCTTGGAGTAAGTCCTCCATCGTGATATAATCATGAATGTTGTCATCGCTGGTTGCTCGTGCAGTGGATGAGGAGGCAAATTGGCATCCTACATGCTCTATGGTCGATGATGTCAAGTTGCCTTCGGATGCATCACCTATAGTCGCATCTACTTCTTTTTCTCCATGATAATTCCAAACCGTGTAATCCTTAACAAAACCAAACCCGATCAAGTGAAATTGCACCTCATTGTCTGTGTGGCCTTTCATGTTCTTACAATGAGAACATACATATATGGTTCTCATCCGATCTAGACTCTGACGATGAGATTTTGCGGTTGCATTAAACTTCCTAACATGAACCAGGTAATGCGGTTAAATTCGCTTCATCCGATATATCCATTCTGACCTATCCACACCTGCAAACCTTATTGCCCAACAACAAAGAAGTATTACAAACATAATATTAGATCTATAGTTAAAAACTGCTATTTTCTCTCTCCTCCATGGATCTAGATCTAGATCTAGAGAGCCCCAAATGACGAAGAAGATAGAGGAATGCGGTTTAGAGATTGTGTTTCTACCTTCTGAGGTGTCCTCCTTGAACAAATTAGGAGCAAAACTTCTCCCTCTAGATTTTGCTCAAATTTTACACATTTGGATCTCAAAACGCTAAATATTGGAAGATGAGTCGTGAGGAGAAAAAAGGGGTGTTGGCTGTGCATTTGTAGCCACAGGAACAATGGAGGCGGGCAATGCAACCTCGACGGCCTCCGTTAATCACACATTAACAAAGGTGTTACTATAATGGGACCGCCTCCATTAAAGCTATAATGGAAGTAGTGAGCCTAAGGAAACCGCCTCTGTTAACATGCATTAATGGAGGCGGCCATGTCAAGGCGACCGCCTCCATTAATTTTTAACCAAGGCGGGCCTATAGGCGGCCGAGTGGAGCTGGGCATGGCAGGAACATTGGAGGTGGGTGAAAATTGTGCCCACCTCCATTTTAAAAAGGGCAATGCCACAAAAAATAAATCGTGTACTAGTAACCAAATCCAAGGGCAAACCATCCCCCCCTCCCTCTAAAATGGCCAATTTTAGGGTTTTGAGCTCAAAATCCAAAAAAATCGAGGAGCCGTAGGGAAGAAGGGGATGGGTGGTTGTTTATATTGGTACAGACTTAACCAAGGAGAGAAACATAATGTAACCACCTCGGTTAATAATACATTAACCGAGGCGGTTGCGTTATAACAATGCCTCGGTTAATCAATTAACCGAGACAGTTGATGTAACATAACCGTCTCGGTTAATACCTATTAACGAAGGTGATTGCGTTAGGTCAACTGCCTCGGTTATTTAATTAACCGAGGCAGTTGGGTTGGGGCAGCTGTGGCATCCCTATCACCGAGCCAGTTAATCCGAGATTGGCATCTAGCAATGGTCCTCATAAGAGAACCCAAGGTGAGAATATGTTTTTAGGCAATTAAACAACCACATTTCCATGGTTGAGAGCAACCTGCTATCCTAGGCAATTTCTAACTGGTGTAGAACTTCTTTAGCAGGCGCAAGCAAAGAGTGTATATGACAATATTCGGCTGCCTCCAACTTTGCAGTCCTGTAGTCACAGAAGTGAAGTCCAGCGAAAGGGTTTCCATGGGGCAGGAGTGCGTCAGAACGGAATTCCACTCGCTTGCTCCACCGCTACCGGAAAAAAATCCATTATTGTTGGCCAAAAGGATTCAGCGCGAAATCATGTTTTTCTGCAAGTGCGGTCATGAAGACCAAGAAGCAACGGGTAATGGTCAGAATCCATTGAAGGAGCAATTTGCCGTTTAAAGCTGACGTGATCAAGCTTGAAGGGCATGTTCTTTGAGTGACAAATCATTGAATAGCTGTCTAATGTGTCCCATCATGCTCTCCGGACAGAAATATTTTTATACTCCTCTCTGTATATAAGATTTGTCGGTGTTTTCCTCCTGGGGGGTCACAACAACGAGTCAAACTTGTGTGTGCGTGCTCCCCTTTCCAGATGGTGATGCAAGAAAAGACACAAAGGTTTATCCTGGTTCAGGCAAGAGAAGGCCCTACGTCCAGTGGGGGGGAGTGTTTGTATTATCTTGCACCTAAGTGCTTGTACAGGAGTGAATATAGGCGTGGTATGAACGGAGATGGAGTAAGGTTGCTCTACTACGTATGTCTTGTGTTGTGTATCCGCTCCTGGGCTTCTCCTTTTATAGTTCCAAGGGGAGGCCTAGGTTACATGCATAGGCGACAGAATAGGGGTCGATAGGGGTGCGGCGCGCTGACCTACTCGAGGCCTCCGTACTGGCGTGGCCTCGAGCCGTCTTGTCTTGGTACCTTGATGATGATTACGCATGCCCCTGAATCCCGCTCCTATGCGCCGTCCTGGACTGGTTTATCTGTTGCACGCTTGTACGTCGTGGTAGCAGCTACGTCGGAGTGGTTGAGGTGCTGTCATTCGTCGCCCGATCCTTCCCCAGGAAGGAAACGTGCCTACTTGAGGGTCAGGTGCCGTGTAACGCCTTGCTGGCCAGAGCGCTGACTTTGGGCGTCTCGAGGGGGGTCTTGACTGGACGTTCCGACCCACTCCCTGCGCCCTGCCGTGTTCTGGCTTGTTTGGTGGGGAAGGCTGCAAAAAGAACGACAGGACGGGTGCTTGTTCCCTATCACGCTCCCGTGACTGACGGGTTAGGTGAGAAGGCGGCAGGCGCATTAAATGCCCTGGTTCCCGTGCCCGCGTCAGGCGGCGGACGGCGTCCTTGCGCTTGAGGCCTTTCGATTCGTACGAGCCTGTTTCCGTATTCGAGGGTCGTCGGTAGTCGAACCTCAGATGATTCGCACGACGCTCTTTGTGTGTTCGAGGCTACGGTCGTCGAGGACCGTGCGTACGACTGGGGGGGCGTCGAGTCGGAGGCCTTGACTTTCGTACGGATACTCTCGCTATGTACATCAGTTTGGGTACCCCTTACTGATATCCTCGACAAGAGTGAACGTTTGAACCAAACACAGAGTCACTCATCTTCCCAAACAGTAGCTGGAAGTTCCATTCAACCTCCAGGATTGAATGTTTGAACCAAACAGAGAAAGAACAGGACATCTTGGGACAACATTCATCTTGGTTTCCTATAAAGCAGGAAACTGGCCAGAGTTGCAACTAAACACCAGTATATATCCACGGGAAGACCAAATCTCTGTGAAATCTGTGTAGTGAGGAGCTCAATGATGACGCCAGAGCTGGACGAGGCGGAGTTGGTCCTCACTCGCAGTCGCAGCTACACTGGCCGAGCGAGCATTGATGAGTTGTGATCTCCTCACCACGTTGGCTTTCTCCAGCACCTCCCCTGTTATCAGAAAACAGAGGTGATTAACTTCTACGTGTTTGCCAGAGCAACCAGCGCATCTCGATAATTCAACGGGCTGGGAAATCACTGGATGACTGGAGTATGGAGTGGGGCTGTACTGAGTCAATCTCTGGCCCTTGGAATGACCCAGTTGTGGTGGAGTAGGTAAGGAAGGTCCCGACGCGTGGGTGAACAAGGTGTCTGTCCAGAGAAAAGGTGCAGCCATGGTGGTCGACGCCGTCAGCTCTCATGGGCGAATGCCGGCGTGGGGATATATGGGTTTGGGGCAAGGAAGCATGGTGAGGTGGAGAGGCAGAGGCCATGTGGGTGGGAGACGATGAGGCCATCACTTACCTTTTTTTCCTGTAGGTAATCACAGAGAGATAAGCTTACGACTTTCTTCGTCACAAACATACAAAACAACTCCAGCATGATATTGGGACCAGATTTGATTCATGCAAATTATTGTGTTCGTTCTGTCTTTCTTCAATCCATTTGATTGAAGGAAAAACTTCTTAGAAGGACAACGAAGACAACCACATGTGCCTCAGCCACCACATCGACTTGTGTGGAGTGCACCATGTCCATACCCTTGCCTTGGCCCTGGGCCGCTTGGATTTTGCGGATGATTGAACTGAAGTGTTTTAAAGATCCAAGTATCCAACTACATAGAGCGCCCCTGCTGGCGATGGCGGACTCCGCCCCCGCCGTCCCGTTGCAGCCCCAGATCCTCCGCCGCGGCGAGCCCATCCCGCAGATCCATCCTATCCCCGTCGCCCTCCACACCTCCAATGGTCCTCCGTACACAGATGACTCTGCGAGCAGCCCCGACATGGGAGATCGAAGCGCGCCCCAGTTTGAGACCCCGCCGCCGCCGCCGCCGTTCCACACGCGTCGGTCCGAGCTGGATGAGGCGACCTTCTTGCAGACGGCTCATCCCTCCTACGCGGACATCGTCAAGCGACACAAGACTGAAGTTAAGGAAGCACACCTACTCCGGCGCCCAACGGCTCGCATCCTCCAGTCCACCATTACTACGCCGAAGGGGAGCACTTACTACGGGCGTGGCTCCGCTGACGAGCCGTCTCGTCGTCTCCGCACGGACGACGCGCCCCGAGGCCGCCATGACGACCCGTCACCTCGCCGTGCGGCGCTGCATCGGCAGCCTGCCCCTGGCGCCTTCAATTCGACTGAAGCAGAGTGGTTCGAGGCCAGAGTGAAGCACTGGTGGCGCAAGCTGCGCCGCGGGTCAACTGATGAAGCTCTGCGATGCCGCAGAGCGTCAAATCGCGCGTCGCGTCCACTTCAAGGCCGCCCGCCCGCTAAGTCTGCTGTTTCTTCACCGGCGCTCCGTGCTTTTCGCCTAAAAACAGCTGGAAAGTGTTTCAAGTGCCTCGCTTCTGACCACCGCGCTGCGTCCTGCCGAGACCCCGTCCGCTGCTTCCGCTGTCTTGGTCTGGGACACCGCGAGAGAGATTGTAGGCGCCCCGGCACACAACGCCCAAGCATACCTGCGCAGCGTGCCTGCAAGGAAGGCCTTCCCCCGCCGCCGCCGCTGCCGCTGCCGCCGCCGCCGCGCGCGGGCCAAGCTATGGCGATGCTTGGCGACCCGGAGACAAGGCCTGATGAGGACGAATGCCTCATCCCAACCTCGTTCGCCACTGAGGCGAGCCGACGCGAGTGGGAGGACACCGGTGCTGTCTCCTGGGCCATGTCTGGGCCTCCCAACACCGGCCCGAGGGAGGTCGAGGCGGCCATCCGCGATGAGTTCCGCCTGCGGCACGGCGAAGTGGTCGTCACCAACCACAGCCCCCAAGCGTTCCTCATCAAGTTCCAGCATCGGCATCACTGCAGCAGGGCCCTGCAGCAGGGCTTCGCCAAGCGCCACGGCATCGAAATCCACTTCGTCAAGTGGCGCAGCCTCGCCAACTGCTTTGGTGTGTCTCTCCTCTTCCGTGTCAGGCTCTGCCTCGACGGCGTGCCCAGACATGCCTGGGATGATGACATTGTGGAGCGCATCATTGGGAGGCGCTGTGCTTTGGAGTCCATCGACACCGACCTGCTGCACCCAGCTGAGACAAAAACCATTGATCTCTGGGCTTGGACAGCAAACCCAAGCCTCATCCCCAAGAAAGTTTGGCTCACCTTCACCAACCGCGCCAAAGACGCCAAGCTTCAGTCAATCCTGGTGACTGAGACGCCGCCTGAGCACTGGCAACAAGGCACCAAGCATCCTGTCATCATCCACCTGGATGAAATACATGACTACACTGCCTCCACCATCGACGACAAAGGCAACATCTCCCCAGGTAAAAGACGTCTCCCAAAATGGCATCTAGGTGTTGTTGATGGAGAACAGGTTCCCGCCCGTGCTTTCGAGGAGTTCCCGCATCACCCGCCGCCGCCCAGGCGCACTCACAAGGAGGGGCCGCGCACCAGGCGGCCTGACAACAGGTCCTCCAAGGGGACAAAGGGGCGCTACAACAACGACCACCCCGACTTCTACATGGGTCGTGGCAAGCACCACGAGGACGACGACGACTACGACACCTCTGGCCGGGGTGGCCGTGATGACCCTGGCAGGTTTAGCCGGGGTGATCACAGCGGTGCTGGTGGTTACCGCGAACGCGACCGCTCCCCTCCACGTCGCCTCTGGGCACATGGCAACAGGCAGGGAGGACGCCAGAGGGCTTCCAGCGCCCTCGAACAGGCTGTGGTGCAGCCAGCTGAGCTACAGGTGCCGGCCAAACTTCCCCAACTGAATGTCTTGCAGGTGACTGAGGAGGCTGAGCTGCAACGCCTCTTCAGAGCCCATGCCATGGCCCTCCAAGGAGCTGTGCAGCGCATCGTGGACCGTGCGGGTGGCCACCACACTAGAGAGACGGCCTCCCTGCTGAAGTCACTCATGTACGACTACATCGACAAAGCCTCTGCGCTAGCTGGCGGGCTCGGGCTGATCCAAGCCCCGCCGGAAGCTGCTACGCCGGGAAATGAAGCCTGGTTCAAGTGGCCACCCCAGCCAGCTCCGACACACCAAGCTACTCACGCCACGGTACCCGTGCGTGACGTCTTCGGCCGCATCCTCAGCACGCTACCACCGAAGGCAACAGTGGAAGACAACTCCATTGCTGCGGTCGAGAAAGCACTGGCGCGCATCGAGCTCTCTGCAAGGGAGAGCCCCACAATTCAGGTGCCACAACCAACATCTCCTTCTCACCTCTGCAATTCAGAATTATCTCCAGAGCAGGGTCCCAGCGATGTAGCTCTCCGTGATCAATTCAGCACCCAACCATCACTCACCCCTGCTGCCACTACACAGGGTGACAGCAGCGGTGGCCAGCAGCTAACCAGCAGCGTCGTAGCACTCTTCAGCAAGCCGACGGAGCCGCTGCTCCAACAACCTCAGCACGCAGCTGCTGTCGTGCCAACACCGGCCTGTGCTGGGCCTAGGCGTCGCAGACGCCAACGTGCCTTCGATATGTCTGCGGTACGACGCAGTGCGCGCCTAGCCAACGCTAGACCCATGTCCCAGATGCAGCGTGCCCAGAAAAATCTTTGCCGAAAACTTGGCCTACTGCATGATGACCTTGAACCTGTGGAAAATGCTTTGCAGGATTACATCGCCATGTTCAATGGCCCGCTGCCGATGGACACCATCGCCGCACTGACGGAGATATTCAACCTGGACACTGAAGAGACGAATGATGCTGATGATGCGCTGCTTCGCGTGGTGGGTGAAGGAGTCGAAGAACTCCGTGACGCAGCCATCCTCACTGCAGCGGCCTAACAAGCATTACAGGCTGCACAATTCGCGTCCAGACATTTAAATATGTATCAAGCTACCTTTTTTCAGAATTTGTTCAAGTGCTTCGTACTTTCCGTCGTCGTCGTAGCTCGGGCGGTATGCCTGTTTGCAAATTTGTTCAGACGTCCTGAGTTATGTATGCCTAAGACTTTCTTCAGTATGCATCAACTTTGCTTCACAACCACCGGTGATGCCTTCAGAGCTGCTTTGTTACTCCTGTATGCCTGGAGTTGCAGATCAGTCTTCAGTGATCTGCCTCCAATTATGCAATGTTCCTACAGGCTGCCTTTCATGCGTACTTTACCCCTCCATGGTTGCACAGAGTATTGACCTTTTATCCTGGAATGTTAGAGGGCTAAACCAGCAAGCTAGAAGAGATATTGTTCACCAGATAATAGCTGCAACGTCATGCAACATTGCATGCCTGCAAGAAACTAAACTGTCCCAAATCTGTCAATACGATGCCTCGTATCTTGGTGGCTATCGCCTGCGTCAGTACGCTTATAAGCTGGGATCAGGGCCTTCTCAAACGCGGGGGGGCATCATCATACTATGGAGCGACTGCCGTGTAAGCTGCACTGACATCACCATTGGAGAATTCCATGTCTCCATGAATGTTCAACTGAAAGACTTGAACACCAGCTTCCTGCTTACTGTGGTATATGGGCCATCACGTCGTCGTGCGGACAAGTTACGATTCCTCGATGAATTAAAAGCACTAAAGCCAGCGCCTAGCACGCGGTGGCTCATCACAGGCGACTTCAACCTCATCTACAGAGCCGCTGATAAAAACAATAGGAACCTAAGCCCACGCCTAATGCGCCATTTTCGCGAGGCGCTAGATGAGTGTGATCTTGCTGAAATTAGCCTGCAGAACCGAAAGTTCACTTGGAGCAATGAGAGGCTTCAACCCACGATGTCAAGGCTCGATCGTTTTTTCTGTAACGCAGATTGGGACGCCACCTTTAGCACCCACACCCTGAACGCGTTGTCGACATCACTCTCCGATCATTGCCCTCTTTTGTTATCTGACCAATCAGGACCTAGAACGCCTAGCTCATTCAAGTTTGAAAACTTCTGGATCAGACTCCCGGGCTTCAAAGACGTTGTCAAGAATGCATGGGATACTACATTGGAGCACCATGAGCCGTTCCATGTCCTGTACCACAAGCTGCGCTCTACCTCACAAGAGCTGAAAGCATGGAGTAAGGAAATTATCTCTGATGCCAAAAAACTTTTTTTCATGGCGCAAGAGATCATCCTAAGGCTTGATATTGCCCAAGAAAATAGGAATCTCACGGCTGCTGAACTGTTGCTGCGGGCAAAGCTCAAAAAAAGAATTTTGGGGCTAGCAGTGATCGAAAGAGCTAGGTCCAAGCAGGCTTCGAGACTGTCGTCCATCAAGCTGGGCGATGCCAACACAAAATTTTTCCACCGCAGAGTAAATGCGAGAAGGAGGAAAAACTACATCCAGAGGTTGAGGCATGGCCAGGGTTGGGCGATAAACCATGACGACAAAGCCTCTATAATACAGGACCATTTCTCGAACTTCATGAGGCACCCTCCAGAACGGCAGCAGGACATAAATTGGGACGAGCTGAATCTGCCATCGCACGATCTGAGCGGACTTGATGCAGTGTTCACCGAAGAGGAGATAAAGCTTGCTATTCAACAAATGCCATTTGACAAAGCACCGGGGCCAGATGGATACACTGGTGCTTTTTTCAGATCGTGCTGGGACATCATCAAGGTCGATGTCGTCAATGCGGCAAATGCCTTCCATTCACTGCGTACAAGTAGTCTTGCGCTCCTCAATTCAGCCAACGTGGTGTTGATCCCCAAAAAGGATGGCGCTGAAGCTATTACTGACTTCCGACCCATTAGTTTAATCCATTCCTTCGCTAAAATACTCGCCAAGGTTCTCGCACTACGGCTAGCACCCCATATGAGCTCCATTGTCTCCCCAGCACAAAGTGCTTTCATCAAAAGGCGAAGCATCCACGACAATTACATGGCTGTCCGCAACGCGATAAGACGCTACCATAATTCTAAGCTACCAACTATATTCCTTAAGCTCGACATCACCAAAGCCTTCGATTCAGTAAGATGGGAATATCTCCTCACGCTGTTGGATAAACTCGGTTTTCCTAGTCGATGGCAAGACTGGATCGCGGCGCTTCTATTCACCTCGTCGACGAGGGTGCTACTGAACGGCATCCCAAACGCGCCTATCAAGCATGGCAGAGGGCTTCGTCAGGGCGATCCGCTATCACCTCTGTTGTTCGTCATAGCAATGGATCCACTGCAGAAATTGCTCGATCTGGCAACCGAAAAAGGATTTTTGTCTAGGCTAAGGGGAAGAACAGCCCAACTTAGAGCTTCAATGTATGCTGATGACACGGCCATCTTCGTGAAGCCAACAAGGAAAGACATCTTAGCTTTGGCTGAACTCCTAACATTATTTGGCGAGGCTTCAGGATTGAAAACTAACTTCCAAAAATCGACATTAATCCCTATACGGTGTGAAGGATTAAATCTTAATGAAATCCTTGCTGGCTCACCGACGGAAATTTCATGCTTCCCAACTAAATACCTAGGCCTGCCGTTAACACCTCAGCGACTAAGGCGAGTGGACTTCCAGCCTCTGGTAGACAAAACGGTCAGCAAGCTCACTATATGGAATGGGCGCCAAATTAACCCGGCGGGTCGCTCGACCCTAGTTAAAGCTGTCCTTACTTCGCAAGCAGTCTACTTCCTCACGTCCCTCCGTGCGCCAAAAGGAATAATCAAGGACATCGATCGGCAGAGAAAGAGATTCCTGTGGGCAGGTGCTGAAACGCTAACAGGAGGAAAGTGCAAGGTCAATTGGCCGAGGTCAGCTAGACCCAAATACTCTGGAGGCTTGGGCATCCTCCACTTGGGGAAATTCGCAAGAGCGCTAAGATTGCGATGGCTGTGGCGACAATGGTCTCCAAATTTTGATGGTAGACTTGGGGATGAGACCCCATGCAACAAGACTGACAAGCTTCTCTTTGCGGCATCCACGACATTGACAATAGGGGATGGGGGAAACGCGTTGTTCTGGACCAGTGCATGGCTTGACGGCCAACGGCCTTGTGACGTTGCGCCACACCTATTCTCCACTTCCAGAAGGAAGAACAGAACTCTGCAACAGGCACTCCGTGATAATAATTGGATTCGTGACATCAACATTCAGCATCAAAGTTTCTCTGCCCAACACTTAGTTGAGTACACACACCTTTGGCAAGCAACCAGGCGCATAACTCTAAGAACGGGCACGCCAGATAGCCTTGCATGGAAATTTGAGGAAAATGGCGAATACACAGCATCCTCTGCTTACCACGCCCAATTTGTTGGTGCAACTAAAAACACCTTTGAGGCACTCATTTGGAAACCTTGGGCGCCACCCAAATGCAAATTCTTTAGCTGGCTTGCGATTCAGAATCGAGTTTGGACTGCAGATAGATTGGAAGCCCGGAGATGGCCAAACCAACGAACTTGCACTCTATGTCGACTCCATGTGGAGTCAGGCCTGCACCTGTTCAAGGACTGCAGGTTCACGAAGCGCCTGTGGAAGGAAATCTCCACATGGGCGCAAAACTCCTACCTGCACCCAAGTGCATGGCCGCCAAGCAACACGACCGAGGAATGGTGGATGGCGATATCAAATGCGCCGAGTACAAGTAGGAAAGGCCGACGTTCACTCATTATACTAGCTTGCTGGGAGATCTGGAAGGAGAGAAATGCGAGAGTGTTTGAGCACAGAGAGTCCGCCAATTTTGTGGTACTTCAGAAAATCAAAGATGAGGCGAGGTTGTGGATTTTGGCAGGAGCAAAGCACCTCTCTTCTTGCATCCAACGACACCATCTTCGTTCTGTACCCTAGTTTTTTGAGCTTCTTTTTGTTGCTTTGCTTTGCTTACTTGTCGTCGGTTCTTTTAGCTGTGTATAGAGCCCAGTTGGCTGGGGTTGTATAGTGCCTGTCTAGGCGATCTCTTCTTTTTAATACAGCAGGCAGCTCTCCTGCCGGTTCGTTTCAAAAAAAAAAACTGAAGTGTTTTAAAAATCAATAGCTAGCTGCATGATATGCAATCTCCACAAAATGTGTTGGCTGAATCGGAAGACAGTGTGCAAGTGCACTTGGCACAACCACCATATTAGAATGGCACTAAGGACACCCAGTTCCAGATGCTTCCCATGCATACTTAGGAGGGACTCTATATGCACGACTAAAGAGTGACATCAAAGCCATCAAAATGCAAATATGCTATGAATGGAGTATGAGAATCCATGGAGCAAAATGGTAGCCATATAGTGGATGAGAATTTCATCTGTCTAAAAGTGACATATATGGAACATATGAGAATAGGGAGTAATACGGTATTCCATGTAGCCCCCATGCACATGCACATTTATTTCCTAACTTCTGGCGTTACATTATGAAGTTGTGTGCATATATGCTAGTAGTGACAGTGCCTTCGGCAGTTCTCATCCCACGTGATATATTTAATTTATATTACTCCATCCCTCTATTCCAGATTGTAAATCATTCTAGCTGCTCTAGATACAAAGCTATTGCTGTGCACATAGATATGCACTATGTGATAGATACATTACATACCTATATGAATGACTTACAAATTGAAATAGAGGGAGAAATTGCTTATTGATTATGTTCGATACTGAAGCCAACACGAAGATTTTGATCTACCTGTAAATAATCAATCTGAGATTTCACTAGAGACAGACCTCTTAAACCAACCACTTCTAGAAGTTAATTTTCACAGGTAGATAGTTGCGTGGCCTGAAATTAACTGAAGCCTTGTTAACTAAATCACAAGAAAACCATAAGTCCCTCTTCCCCGCATCTGTCATCCAACACAAAACCCGTTCTCCTCGCTCCCATTTCTCCCCGACTCTAACAACACAACTCTGTCATCTCCGCAACATCCATTTCTCCCACTAGAAACCACCACCCTTCATTACAATAGAAATGGTTTGTACCAACGCTATTTTCCCAAACTGTGCGTAAAAACTGGTGATATGTTACAATCATCAACGGTACAACACTGTCTCTTATAACATGTTTGTCAACCAGGTTAGTGTAGACAAAATATCCAACCAATTTATTCTTTCATTTGTTCAATCCGATTTGGGTGATCCTGCAGCTGTGTGTTTGGATATTGATTTGTCCTGGAAACCCTATAGAAGGACAAGACGGAGACGGAGCAGCCAACATAGGAAGTCGTATAGAGACTGATGAAGCTGCTCATATTCACAGAGGTCACACTCAGGGAAGCCAGGAGAGATACATAGAGTAGAACTGTCAAAAAAGATTTGACATATGCAGATTAAGCATACCTCATCTACTTAGGTTCTTATGGCAAAACATAAAGTGGTAGTCCGAATGAAGACAAAGAAGCTCATCGGCACCGCAAATCTCTAGAATCCTTGAAATGTCGTTTGCGTTGCTGCCCAGACACTGGACAAGGTTCTTGCCATCGGGGAGTCTACTGCCAAGAATCTCCATGCATAACAGCTGGTAGTTCCAGACATCATGGGGCAGGATGATGTGCATGGGCAAGGACATTCTGTTAACAGGAGTGCGTATTCCAGCAGCTCAGAGTGTGTTTCTAGTTCCAGCAGCTCAGGTTTGCAGGACAATGTGTTAGCTCTTAATTTTGTTGAGGCTGGGTATTCGAGTGATGTGCTTAGGTGGGTTTACTGGGTCACGGAATGGAATGGAGGAGAAGAAACACAGGTCGGGTGGGTTCAGAGAAAGATGTTAAGAGCATGTTGGTAGCAAAAGGAAAACAGGCAAGTACGATTAGTAACAAATCAAAGTCTTGTTCAGCTGCTGATATGCAACCCATGGATTCTACTCACACAAGTTAAATAAAATATTATCATCGATGCAGTAAATAAAACCTGCTAGGGAAGTCGACTAGAAAACCAAGATCCTGTTGTGAATGTACGACATTATTATGCATAGTTGCTAAGAAAATAGTTTACATCTCCTAATTGAACCATATCACTTATAACAAATGAAGAGGTGCGGGTTGGGAAACATGGAGGGACAGCAGCGATGAGATGTTAAGGATATGAAGAGAAAAAGGAGAACAAATACCACTATTCACAGAATGCTATATTTTTTGTGACTATATGGCAAGGTATTATTACCCTAACCTATCAGCCATGCGTACAGCTTCCATAATTAGGATGATGGCACCTTACTCCAGCCCTCCTTCGAAGGAAGAATATGCAGCTACCAGATTACACTTGCATTCTTTGTGCCTGTAATGTTGAAGAAGATTTGATTGGGGCACTCTTAACTTGACAGTGCCCGATTCCCTTGATTCACATGACAGAAAGTTTCAGAGCTCAACTTCAGCTTCCTTTCTTAATGGAGATTATTATAACAATGTGTTGCTCAATATGGACAATGAGAAATGATGCCATCTTCAGCAACATCCCTCACTCAGTGCAAAGGTGCAAATTGGTGTTCAGAAATGAATTTTCTCTGGTTAATCTAAGAGCAAAATCAAAATATCATCCACGTATAGATTTATGGCTAGAAGCATTTGTGTAATTCTTCTTATTTTCTTTCTGACTTTTTTCGTCTCATGAGACTTGTACTTTCTTTAGACACTAGCAATCTTAATAAAGTTCCACTAGGGGGTCAAACTCTCCTGTTTCATAAAACAAATCAAAGAATAATTAGAAAGACATAGGTATTATGACAACAGATTTGGCAGAATGTGCAAGCATAGGAATAGACATAGCAAGAAGGTAGTTGATTTACATTCTGATCAAGTATAACAGAATGGGATCCTGATAGTTGATAGCTCAACCATGTTGTGCCTCCATTGTTGGCACCTCGTATCCAGGGCTCCGCTTCTTGACAGTGCTCACACTACCCCAGTTCTTCATATCACTGTGCTGCTGGTTCAAAGCCCCCCTTCACTGATTTAGAACTGGCACAAGCAAAGAAACAGAAATGGTAGTTCTCATCACTGCCGGTAACTCAAAACTGGCAGTGATATGAAATGTCACTGCCGGTTCGTGGCACAAACTGGCAGCGTCCAGTTGAGCAAACACTGCTGGTTTGTGGCTCAACCCGGCAGTGTTTTGTCAACAACACTGCTGGTATGAGGCTCAAGCAGTGTTGCATTGACCAACACTGCTGAAAAGTGCTCTCCAGAAGGGAGAAACAACTACCATGAGAATCAAGCAATATAGCCATCAAAACAATGATAATTAAGCAACAAAATCAGATGCTTGTTAGTTGTTTGTAACCCTAAAGCAAGAATTTCCCCATTCTTCAAAATCCAAGAGCTTCATCGTGAAGAGTTGCCGCAACAATGGAGGGACTGGGCAAAATGCGTGCCTCCTCAATCGGTGTGCTCAGGATGGGAGAGAGAGAGAGGAGGGAAGAAAGGGCATCAACTTTTGTATAGTTAGTTTATCATCGTTGGTACTTGGCTAAAACCGATAGTGATAGCACCACATCACTGTTGGCTCTTGGCTAGAGCTGGTAGTGATCTGTCACCGTCCACTCATTGTTGGATGGCTGATGTGGACTTTCACTGCCGGTTTGTGCCGACCCCACACTACTACAGAAACCCTTTGGTCACTTGCCCAAAATAAACAATAATCTCGGCCAAAACAGCGTCCGGGACAAAAGCCTAGCCTTTAGTCCCCGGTTGGTGGTACCAAGATTAAAAGCTGTTGTCCCGGTCCGTCCCACCGGCCGGGACTAGTGTTTGAATTTAGACCCGGATTTAAAAGGAACCGGGACTAAATGTCCCTCCCCATATTTGAACTCTTCTTCCCGTGGCCGAGCCCATCGATCTTCACTCTTTTGCTCTGTTCTTCATTTGGAGTTGCTTGTTCTTGCTCTCATCTCCGGCTATTGATTCATTTCATCGTTTCTACACCGTCATCGACTTGTTAAGAGGTCACTAGCTTCATCTTCTCAACATTTAGAAACGGCATATGTCATTTCCTAGTGCTATGTATATTGTTTTTTATTTTATGGTTTTTTAAGAGGTTATTAGCTTCATCGCCATTTCAAAAGCGACGCGTTATTTTAGAAAAATAGTGGTAATATGTTTTTTATTTTAATTAGTTTTGAAAAAAATAAAACATATAATACTTTAATTTGCAATTTTTGACCAATTTAGTTAGTTAATTATAACTAGTATGCATACCACATTTCATGATTATTTAGGAAAATAGAGAATTTTTGTGCTTTTTTAATTTTGCTTGTTTAGATAAATTAGAAATAGAGAATTTTAGGTTTTTTGTTACTTTAATTTCTCTATTAAAAATTAGAAACTTATAATACTTTAATTTGCACTTTATGACATGGTTAATTAGTTAATTATAACTAGTATGCATGCCACATTTCATGATTAGTTAGAAAATAGAGAACTTTTATGTCTTTTTAATTTTGTTGGTTTAGAAAAACCAAAAATAGAGAATTTTAGGTTATTTGTTACTTTAATTTCTTTATAAAAAATTAGAAACTTATAATACTTTACATTGCAATGCAGACAATGACACGTCATTGGATGTACAATGCCGATCGCCGCTCCAAAGAATTCATTGATGGTGTGCATTATTTCTTAAGAGTGGCCGAGGAAAACAAGCGGGGTGGATTCATATGATGCCCATGTGCCTTGTGTCAGAATTTGAAGGAATATTCTAGCTCTAGAAATATTCACTCACATTTGTTGAAGTCGGGTTTTATGCCAAACTATATTTGTTGGACCAAGCATGGAGAAAACGGGATAATGATGAAAGAAGGTGAAGAAGAACAGTTGGAGCCTGACGACATTATTGCTCAATACGGTGACTTCGGTGATACAGCAATGGGAGAAGCTGAAGATGAGGCAGGTGCAGAAGGCGCACCTGTTGAAGATGATGCTCTTGGTGATGTCATTCGTGATGCACAAAAAGATTACGAAAGTGAAAAAGAGAAGACAAAGTTTGACCACATGTTAGAAGATCACAAGAAATTACTATACCCATCTGCCCAGGATGGGCAAAAAAAACTGGGTACAACACTAGAATTGTTAAAATGGAAGGCACAGAATGGTGTATCCGATAAGGCATTTGGGCAATTACTGAAGATCCAAAAAAAAAGTTGCCGAAGCCTAATGAACTGCCCACTACTACGTACGAAGCAAAACAGATCGTCTGTCCTTTGGGATTAGAAATCAAGAAGATACATGCATGTCCTAACGACTGCATCCTATACCGTGGCAAGGACTACGAGAATTTAGATGAATGCCCCGTATGTAAAGCATCACGGTATAAGATCAGGCGAGATGACCCTGGCGATGTTGAGGGGGAAGAACGTCCCAGAAAAAAAATCCATGCAAAGGTTATGTGGTATGCTCCTATAATACCACGTCTGAAACGTTTTTTTAGAAATAAGGACCATGCAAAATTGCAGCGGTGGCACAAAGAAGACCGTAAAGTAGACAACGTGTTGAGACACCCTGCTGATGGGTCCCAGTGGAGAGCAATAGACAGGGAATTTCCAGAGTTTGCAAAAGACGCAAGAAACTTAAGGTTCGCTTTAAGTACGGACGGTATGAATCCTTTTGGTGAGCAAAGCAGTAGTCATAGCACTTGGCCTGTTACACTATGTATCTACAACCTTCCTCCATGGTTATGCATGAAGCAAAAGTTCATTATGATGCCGGCACTACAACAAATCTGGGCTTTTGTGACGATTACCAGATGACAAAACACATATCTGTCATAAACAAAGGTTGTTTATGACGACTGTTTACAGGACGACAATTATCTATGACCAATCTGTGTCTGTGTCATAAACATCGTCACAGTATACTCTGCATGGACTCTATGACGATAAAACAATGACAATAGTTGATTGTCATAAAATATAGAATTATTTTTTAAAAAAAAATCTTATTATACTATGTTGCTGCTAAATCACAAATCATTTATCGTAGGTGGACTCTTCCTATCCACGTTAACTATATTCTAGTCTCATTTTAGTATTGAAGTCAATTCTAGTCTCATTTTAGATTGAAGTTAATTCTTAAATTGAATGAAAAAAAAACTTAAAAAACCCTAAAAAATATGGCATCTCATTTTATGGTTGAGTGAAAAATTTTGAAAGAGAAAAACCATGAGCACTGCGTCGTTTGTACCTATACCACATGGTCTCATTTTAGATTGAATGACTTAAAAAAACCTTTAAAATATTATTATAGTGAAATAGTGTAAAAGTAAAAAAAAGGGCCAACCAGGCACTTCGAACCCGCGACCTCCACGGTGTGGCTTCAATTAAGCCTAGTAACCATTTGAGACGAACTACTTTTAATGAAAAGTGAAGTGTTCCAATGTATTTGTACAAATGCACATCGGGCAGAAACCTCGCGCCGCACAGCTAAAGGTCCGCCGGCCACCGCGTCTCCCACATCCAGACTCGACACATCTCGCTGCAGGTCCGCCCGCATCCACACACTAGACCCATCGCAGATCCACCGCCGGCCATCAGACCACACCACCGGCAGCAGATCCACGCCCCTGGCTGTACGCCCGTGCCGCCGGCCAAAGCCACGGGCTGCCCCTTTCTCCACGGCGGACGCCGTTGTCTGCCTGCCGACCGTGGCTATCTGCCCCGCTGGCCGTCGCCATCTCCAGCTATTCCACGCCCCTCGCCAAAGCCGCCGGCCACCGCTGTCTCCAGCTAATCCACGCCTCTCGCCAAAGCCGTTGGCTGCCGCTGTCTACATTCCGGTTGTCGATGTTCCAAAGTGGTATTGCTGTCTCCACGTTGTTGCCAGCGTCATCTCAGCTAAAAAAGGTAGATATAATAATTTTTTTATCAATTGAATTGATGTTGTAATGCATAGTTCAGTTTATATTTATGGAATTCATGATAGCTGATGCATAGCTTTGTAGTGAGTCTTTTTTTTTACTAGATTTGTAGTGAGTGCTAGAAGGAACAACAGTCTGTTATGTTGAATGGTTAGTTGTTGATTTCTTTATTATTGTCTTATTTCAGTGTGTCGCAGATGGACAGAAGTTGGGTGAATACTAGGCTCTTTAGCAAGGAACATCGAGATAGGGTCACTGATTTCATGAACTTTGTTTCCAATAATTTGGGTGACAGTCAGGAGATATTATGTCCATGCCGTAAGTGTTTGAATCGGTTACATAAACATAAAGGAGAAGTGGAGGATCACTTATATATTTATGGGATGACTAGCACATACACTAGGTGGATACATCATGGAGAAGCATTGGAGGTTGGATTAAATGAGAATTCTGAAACTGGGGATATTGGCTGTAGTGTTGAAACTGGGGATATTGGCTGCCATGTTGAAACTGAGATGAATGAGCCTGAAGATGACCGAGATGATGATAGAATCCATGAGATAGTACAAGAGTTGTACACAGCTGAAGATCGTGGACCAGCAACAAAGTCCAAGTTTGCAGCCATATTAGAAGAGATGAAACAGGAACTACACCCTGATGGTCCCTATACTAGATTTTCTTTTGTGGTGAAGTTGCTACATATGAAATCATTTTACAGAATGAGCAATGTTGGGTTCTCTGCTTTTTTAAAGTTGTTACGTTTAGCATTTCCAAAATGTTCTATCCCTGCATCTTATGATGAAGCGAAGAAAGTTATCCGTGCATTGGGACTTGGATATGATTCAATACATGTTTGCCCAAACAACTGTGTTTTGTTTAGAAAGGAGTTGGCTAAAATGGATAAATGCCCAGTATGTGGTGCTTCAAGATGGAAGGATGAAGATACAAGAAAGCAGATTCCAAACAAGGTTTTGAGGCATTTTCCTGTGGTTCCAAGGTTGCAGAGGATGTTTGCATCCAAAAAACTTTCAGAACAAGCACAATGGCACAAGTTGAAGAGAAAACCAGTGGACAATGAGCTTAGCCATCCAGCTGATGGCGAGGCATGGAAGGATTTTGATAGGAAATATGATTGGTTCGCAAAAGATGCTAGGAATATTCGACTTGGCCTCGCTACTGATGGGTTCAATCCATTTGGGAAGATGAGCGCCTCATATAGCATGTGGCCAGTATTTCTTATTCCTTATAATTTTCCTCCATGGGAATGTATGGAGCAATCCAACTTCATGATGGGCCTACTCATTCCTGGTCCGACATGCCCAGGAAAGGACATGGATCTCTTCTTGCAACCACTGATTGAAGAATTATTAGATCTTTGGAAAGGTGTCCCTACTTATGATGCTCTGACTAGGAAATCATTTGATCTTCATGCTGTAGTTTTATGGTGCATTCATGACTATCCAGCACTGAGCACACTTTCAGGCAGAGTCACTAGAGGTTACTATGCCTGTGTTCGTTGTGACAAAAATCCTTGCTCTAGAAGATTAAGGAACAAGATTTGTTATATTGGCCATCGACGTTTTCTCCCAAGTGACCATGTTTGGAGGACAAAGAAATTTTTTGATGGACAGACCGAAGAACGTGAGCAGCCTGAGGAATTTACTATGGATGAGCTAAATGAACAATTGGTGAGGGTTTCACATGTTAAACCTGGGAACCATCCTAATAACAAAAAGAGAAAGAGGCAAGAAGAAGGTCAATGTTGGAAGCGAAGGTCAAGTTTGTGGGATTTGCCATATTGGTCAAAGTTGAAACTACGTCACAATCTTGATGTAATACATATTGAGAAAAATATATGTGAGGCCATTTTGGGGACATTTCTGGACATTGCAGGGAAGTCAAAGGACTCAATTAGTGCAAGGCTCGATTTGGAAGATATGGGCATAAGGAAAAATTTACACTTGAAGCATATGTGCTGCCTTTCTTATTTTGTATTCCAAGCTTGTCTAAATTAATCAAATGAGTAGTCTAATATTTCTTTTTTTTACTGCATGTACGGGTTGTGCTGGCAGTAACAAATGGAAAAAATCTATGTGCTGCCAGTATTATATAAGTTAAACTAGATGCACCTTTAAGTAAAACTACATGTAGCTTGGGCTTGCTATCCATATTTCTCTTGGTATGTGCTGGTCACTATAACCATATATCATCTATGCATACTATTCAAATGTTTGTTGTTCCTCTATGCATCTATGCATGTTGTTCATACTACTCAAACTGAATAGTACATATAAGTTATTGTAGTTACTTTGTACTTTCTACTTTCAACTTTTGTCAAAGCTTAAGGTTAAGCTATTTGATGAATAGATAAAATTCGCCATTGACACCAACACCGACCCTGTAAAAGCTGCATGTGAAGACATCCTAAAGGGTGGAGTACGCCAGATGAGGTATAGGCTAAAAAAAAAGTACTTTGATGGTGTGCCAGCTAATCAAGTAAGGACTACATCGCCCTTGAAGTCTATGACTGATGAAGAATGGAGGCAATTGGTTGACATGTGGTCAAGCCCAAAGCACAAGGTAATGTTTAGCAGATTTCATTTGATACTAGGTAGATTTGAGATCTTTTGAATCTATTAGTAGGAATTGGAACATGCCAGCTACATCTGATGATTCAGATTTATTATAGAAGTTTTTAGATTATCTGATAAGATAATTCATGTAAACTTCTTGAGTTTTTTAATCACTTAGCTTCCTAAGGTACATTAGCATAAAATTTAGTTGTCTCAGGTGGCAAGTCTAATATTTGAGAGTCTAGATTATAGCTCTATTTGGATCAGCTATATTTGCATTTTTGATATAATAGTGGTATGTGAAAACAAATAAAAATAAGGTTGCTTGGAAATAACAGATACATAGTTGTTCTGTTATTTATGCTATCTAATTGTGTCATGTGCAGGACAAATGTGCTAAAAACCAACTGAATCGTGACAAAGTTAAGTTTCAGCAGCGTACCGGATCTCGGTCTTACATTGCACAAGCCTATGTCGTGGTAAGAAATAATTATGATGTCATCTAGTTGGATGTTGCTCTTGTGTTTCCTGATGGAGGTGTTTAGACCCAATGGAGATCTATATCTGCATATTGATAGTGGCTTTGCATAATGCTATTGTTTGGTCGAAAACCGGGCGAAGACATAGAAAAATAATGTAATGCAAGGGAGACACATGCACACATATTCGAGAACCACATATTTCATTAATTCTTTCTTGAATATACAAAATACATGATCAACGAAAAAATGTCTTCTTCCGTCTTCAGCGTCATGCTTAAGGAGAGGTCGGACTTGTAGAGAAAATTGCGTGGTTCGCCGGTACTTCATTTGCTAATGTAGCAAATTTATTTTTTTCAGAACTGGTATCAGCCGTGGTGTGGTATGACGCAACCATCGTAGGCGGGTGTAGAAGAATACATTTAGTGCGAGCTGCAATTTCGCACTCGGGAAATTTGGCTACACGTTTTAATGTACGTGTCCAAAATTCATTCATAATAGCTTGCCTGACAAGCTTCTTTAATTCAGTTGGCCTATTGGCCTTTACAGATAGCACATAAGGCTCTCTCACAACGTCGAGGAACTCAGGGACTTGTTGCACTTGCTTAGGCGTCGTGCTCCTTACAACGCGTGCGCTTAATTCAGCGTGAAGTTTCTTGACATTACTCCGCTTCCTTCGATAGTTGCGGAGAGCATTCTTCTTGTTCCTAGAGCGTGCATTGCACATCGACCAGGACAAGGAATAAGAGGCGTCGTTAAGCGCCTCAAGAGCTTTCATCTCGGCAGGTTGTAAACCGCGCTCTTGAGCAACTGGGCTGAGCTCAGGCTCATTCAAAAGCCTGCGAGCTTCGACGACAGCAGTTCGTCTTGCTTTTCTAACTTCCGCGGCCACGTGTTTGCGAGCCTTCTTCGATTCCGCAGCTTGAGTTTGCGCAGGCTCTCGCGTGGAGTGGTAGTACTTTTTGTCTCCATAAGTGAAGACCGCCATGAGAGCGTGAGTGCCGAAATAAATCAGACACGGAGCAAGAGAGAACTTCATCGCCTCTTCGATGGTGACGGTAGGGAAGGACTCACCTGCGAGAGGGAATCCTTCAATTAGTACACCATGTAATAAAAACTTGTATGGATGAATATATATTTTTTAAGCTTCACGCATATATGTAAACACGATGCGCTCCTTTCCTATATTTTTCTAAAAAATCTGGCCACTTGAATCAGCAAGCCGTGGAACATCCTTTTTAAAGCGCACTAGGCACTAATCAGCCCTTTTATGTGTATACGTATATGTGAGCCTGTAACGCATAAGCATATCAGGTATAGATTTCCTTCCGAACCAGGAGGCGTGTGTGTCTCTCTTGTCCTCGTGACTGTCTTTTCCTCACGTAGCAGTCACGAGGTATATCTTCAGAGAAAGCATCATCCAATCATATACGAAAACCATGAACAAGCAATTTTTTTTTGACGACTATTGAAGCGCAGCGAAGATGAGAGGAGAATCGGGTCCCACCGGGCGTGCCATTTTGTTTGGTCGAAAACCGGGCGAAGACATAGAAAAATAATGTAATGCAAGGGAGACACATGCACACATATTCGAGAACCATATATTTTATTAATTCTTTTTTAAATATACAAAATACATGATCAACGAAAAAATGTCTGCTTCCGTCTTCAGCGTCATGCTTAAGGAGAGGTCTGACTTGTAGAGAAAATTGCGTGGTTCGCCGGTGATAAATTTTTGGAATATAATATTCCCTGTGCCGAGTAACACGGGCTGCCAGTAGGGAGTGACCCGTGCAATATTTTTTATGTATGACTCTAATATTTTGGAGCTATATAATGAATAAACATATGCTATGACTTATTAGAAATTCTATGGTGCTAATTAAGTTCGTACGTTCAATGTTCTCTGGATCGATCCATGGAGCTTAGTTTTGTCAGGTCCTATGACATGCTAAAAGTTTATTGGAGCTCCTTGCATGCATACATGCATCATGAGTATGTATATATATAGCTAGTTTTAACTAGCTAGCTTTCTAAATAATGTATGCACGATGGAATACATATTGTCGTATTGAACTACCATAGGCCCATACTTATAAAGTTGTTAATTATGGAAAAGCTTATGATACGTGGGCCATGCAACTTTAATTCATTAATGAAGTTCCATCACAAAGCGCATGGATTTTTTTTTTGGCAAGTCCAGATCATGTACGTACGTGTACATGCATGTATGCTAATGTGCCTGGTCAAGATCAGCCGGGACTCTGGTTGGTTAGAGTTGGATCGTGTATGCATATATACGTATATATGTCAGCTGATCTTGCCCTGATGACAAAATGGATTGATAAGATAGATGAAGAAAATCTTAATCTTAATTCCTGTTAAACAGTATCGCTAACAAGTCATTTACGTTGCCATGGTCATAAAACAATAGAAATCATGATTATAACTCTATATTGCTTTTAATTATAAAATTAGGTGCATATATTAATTAATCTAATATTCAACTAAATATATATAAAAATATATGACATAATAAAAGTTAGCACTACTGCGTAGAGCGCGACGTTACGAAACTAACGCAATTGAAACGGAATGAAACGGAGTTAGAACGATTAAATGACGAAGGATTAATGACCATTGGCAAACTTGCTCATGGTTCCATGTGATTCCAATTTGCTCATCAAGTGAGGGTCTAGGCCGCTCGTGACCGTGAGCACGGCTGATATATCAGTTTTACACTCTGCAGAGGTGTGCACGTTCACTCCAAGTCGTGATTCCCATTCGCCCGGGGTCGCGACTCCCCAAAACACTACCAAAGTGAGCAGGCAGGGTTTCACTACGAGACCTTTCACAGGGTCCAACTAATAGGATGCCACTCGTAAGTTTTGGCCGGGACGCTCGGCAGTCGATACCCATAGCCATGGCATACCGATCAACCGACAACTTAATATTCATTACCCAAGTTACTTCCTCACGCCTACCCGGAAAGTAACACCCTACTAGTGGAGGTCCTGCTAATTAGTCAAGCCAGAGCCATATAGCTTGGAGCTGCACTGTAAGTCCTAGGGGGCCGCTCCCTGACTAAGTCCTTACGGAGAGCAGAGACGGGTACGCCCGGCAACCGGGCCAACCAACAATACCCGCTCCCCCTTTCCTCAACAAACCACGATGCTCGCAAGCACCGCAACATCTCCGTCACCGAAGTGACCATTATCCACCATTGAAGCATCAGTCATCATTGAAGATTTCATTAGTGCAAGATTATTACTTTGATTATTATATAGATTAGATGAGTAGAGCAGCTAAGCATCACTACGGTTTACTATTCTGCCCATGTATAAAACCCCGGAGTACAAGGAATATAGTAGAAGACTAGTCAGGTCCTTAGGGTTTGCAGTATTAAGACACATGCAGTGAAAAGTAAATGTATTTAAAGTTCATAGGTACAATATGATGAAAGGGTGCCTGCACTTGCCTTTATTCTCAGTGTATAACTGCTCAGAATTCTTTGGCTTCTATCCTATGATATCTATCTTCTGCTTCGACTGTCGGTCCTCAGCTCCTGATCTTCACTGTTGACGAACCACGCTTCTTCTACTCGTAGCAACCAAGCAAGACAAACAGACAAACAACAATCACGACTAAGAACAAACGACAATCAAAAGAAAAGCTTAGAAAGAGCGCACTAAACGACATGACTTGTTGCTACGATCGAGACAACGCAAGAACGATTGAGAACGGGGCTATCGTTAAACAGACACGACTTTCGAGGTTCGAAGAGTAACGGAGAAGACGACTACAAGCTGGTCGTATTTTATTTAATGAAATAAAATGACAGACATTTTATAGAACTATCCTAATTTTAGATTAACCAAATTATGTTGAATTATAAAAGCCGGAGTTAAATTTCAGTTATATTTTAATTGTAGATGTTTATATATCATTTAAGCCATTTAGGCCTTTGTAATTTTAGAAAACACAAAGCAAGTGAGAGCAACTAATCAAATCCTAACATGCGTCACATTTATATTAAACAAGTTATAACTAATAAAGAACCATTTAAGTTGATATTAATAATGTTAACATTTATTTATTTATAAAAGATCTAAATTATAAACATAAGTTACTTTTAATCCAGAAAGACATTAAATAAATATTAAACAAATTAATAATATACTTTATGTCTAACTAAAAAAATTATAATTAACAAATATTTAAGTTAACATTAACCAAGTTAATATTAGATTATAAAAATACCAAAGTGTAAACCTAAATTGTTTTTTTATTAATTAAAAAAATGACACTCAATAAAAATTAATTAAACTAATTATATTTATAAACATGGGACATGGAAAACAGTATCGCTAACAAGTCATTTACGTTGCCATGGTCATAAAACAATAGAAATCATGATTATAACTCTATATTGCTTTTAATTATAAAATTAGGTGCATATATTAATTAATCTAATATTCAACTAAATATATATAAAAATATATGACATAATAAAAGTTAGCACTACTGCTTAGAGCGCGACGTTACGAAACTAACGCAATTGAAACGGAATGAAACGGAGTTAGAATGATTAAATGACGAAGGATTAATGACCATTGACAAACTTGTAATTAAGTCGTCTTCTACCTTTGTTCACCGTGTTCACGTACGCAGCCATTGGAAGCTGCTGCTGCTGCATCGCACTGGAGGGTCTCAGGGACGGCCGGTGTAAGGGGCGCCGGCCAGCGGTGCGGCTGGCCACAGTGGCCCCCGTCCCACGAGCCGGACCAAGCCATGAGGCCGCGGCGGCTTGAACTGCAAGGCCCGAGCAGCCACGGTGATGGCGCCCAGCCCTATTGGCACAACAGCAGCAGACGCGGGCTGCACGCGAAGAGGGCAGCGACCGAGGTCTAGAGGCGGCGCGCGGTGTGCATGGAAGGGGAGGACGCGGGTTGAGTCGGAAGATGGGAAGCTACCGTTTCATCTATGGAGGTTCACCGGAAAAGAGAGATAGGGTTAGGGAAACTGTGAATAAACAAGGATTCACGAAAGAAACGGCGTGCCGGTGTAGAGACGATCGAGACGAACCTCGCAGCGGTGACGGTTTTCGCAGAGGACGCCGGAGTTGGCCGGAAAACCTCGCCGAACTTTCACCGGAAAAGTTCGCCGGAAACGAGATCCAAAACTTCGGCGATGGATCTGCGGGGCTACGAAAGGCGGCTCGGGAAAGCGATCGTACTTCTGGAACCAGCGCTTCGAGGGCTACGCCGGCATATATATAGGTCTAGGGTTTGGAAAAGTTTCGAAAATTATTAATTTCGGGATTTTCATAAATTCATTTTCAGTTAAAAAAAATCCCAGAAAAAGCTGAAATCATTTTAAATCCCTGAAAAAATATTTTCAAAATTCCAAAAATTCAATAAAATCTAGTAGAGATAGATTAGGATATTATGAATCCAAATAAAGTTTTTGGTGTCCATGAAAAAGAATTTTAGAGCATATAAAAATACATTTTGCTCTAGGAAAAATGGGAAAAAGCCCGAAAAAGTCTAGAAAAATCTCGGAAAGGATCGGACGACATCTAAACGTGTTTTTAAACTCTTAGCACACACAAAAACAATAAACTCAAGTAATAGACAAGCATCACATCAACTAAAGCTCGTCTAATTAATTCAAAAATATTTGAAAAGCACCACTTTTCTTTGATAAAAATATATAAAAATCTAAACTATTGTTGACAAATTTTATCCATATATTGAAACCATTCATTTTATTTAGTATTTTCTAATGACAACCCGAAATAGAAATTTCGGGGTGTTATAGTCTGTCCCCTATATAAATCAGCACCAGACCAACAGGAGGGGGCATCCTTTGGACGCATACACGCCGCCAGGCTTCTGCTCTCGGTTCCAGACATCATCAACTCCACGCCCGGCTCGTTGACGCACTTCGCCGCCAGGCTTTTGGTTCGTTGACGCACAAGCCGCCGGTTCCACGCATCTGCTTGCCCACGCGACGCGCCAAGGCCTCGAAGCTCGTCTCGCCGAGAAGTCAGTCACGAGGCGCCCCTGTCCTACAAGTTAAGTTCGTGCTGAAGCAACACCGGCGAGGATCAAGCAATTCCCTGGTTCTTGCGGCCGCATCATATATACATGATGCTGCCTGTTACGTTCTCTGGTAAGCATCCAATTTAGATGTATCAACAAGTGCACGTATATATCAGCGTTGAAGCATGGCAAGGTGCCGAGAACAATTGGTTCCTTCAATCTACTACTGTGTTGAGTTTAATGACTTGATGACGTTAGAACCCTCGCCGCGCGAGGACGTCATCAAGTTGCCGGTGACTAAAGATCAAAATATGCGTGAGTCAAGATTGCCGCATTTATCACCATGAGAAAAATCTTGATGCTGAGAGGCTGTTGAGTTGCTGATGACAAAGCCAAGCTACATATCAGAAAAGGGTGCAACACGCGCGAGGCAGAAATTTCAGCTCGTCACGGCGGCGGCGGAGGGGTCGTTTTAGCCTACTCCCTATTATTTTTACAATGGCGAAGAGGTCGTATTGGCCTAAACAGATGAAGATTTAATAATTGGCGAGGCGTTTGCCTCTAAAAGTTCTATTCCTACATATAAAAGTCGTTGCCACCAAATTTGGTGTAACGCTCGAGTTAATGTAATTGATGCCGCAAGGCTGTCGATTTGTTCTTATGAGAAAGCGTCATCCAAATCGTATTTGTACCGCTAACTTGTTGCGGATTTTTATTACACAACTTGACGTCTAGTGCCAACAAGGCTAGACGGAACTCTGGCCAAGTGCCGACGAGGCGAGGTCACTAGTCCATCTACATGTTCCAATTGACGGGATCGGACAAGATCGTTGCTGGGCACCGACGAGGCAAAGGCAACTTACACGCGTCCGTGTTAATGAAGGCCGACGTACATGACTGGGCACCGACGAGGCAAAAGTCACTCCCTTTATTAACATATTCCGTTTATTACTCCGACGTGGCGATGGCAATGTCATGACCGAGTTTCGACGACATAAAGCCACCCATAATCATTATGTCGTATATCACATATGGCTACGACGGCGACTAATATATTTGACGACCATAAAGCGCAGCTTAATCGGAGGTTTTCTGCAAGCTCGTCTTGCGGATGTAATTAACCGGACGCGCCTAACAGGCCCCGGGAATCGGCGAACTACGCAATTTCTCCACAAGTCAGACCTCTCCTTAAGCATGACGCTGAAGACGGAAGAAGACATTTTTTCGTTGATCATGTATTTTGCATATTCAAGAAAGAATTAATGAAATATGTGGTTCTCGAATATGTGTGCATGTGTCTCTCTTGCATTACATTATTTTTTCTATGTCTTCGCCTGGTTTTCGACCAAACAGCTATATGATTTAAAGTTGTAGGCTCTCTTCTTTATATGTGATAATGTGCTGCTGTCCGCCATGTTTTGCTGCAGCAGCAGAGGTTGGCCTTTTATTCAGCTCTTGCTGCCCTTGTTTTGCATTGTAGAGGTATGGCAATATGCCATTCTTGTAATGGCATACCTCTACAGTGCAAGACAAGGACAACAAGACTTGACCAAAGCTCTAACCCTTGACGCAACAAAACATAGAGGGAGAGTAGCAGACCATCTCACATTTCAAATATGTAAAAGTATGCTGATGTTTTATCCAGAAATTTGTATTAGTTTGGTTTGATTACTCTGCTCTTGTTATGCTTATGCTTATTTGAGGTGACATCAATTGAGTAATTTATACATAGCAACCATTGTTAATGTTTAATAAAAAGAATCAATGTCAACTAGAATCTTGTGTTAGAGGACATGTTTTTTGTGTCATGTGTGTACTTCAACACAACCATTTCTCATGCCATCATTTTTTCTCTCAACATTGCAGAAGCAAGAAAAATACAAAGACAGTGAGCCCACTGCAATTGATCTATTTGAGGAGTTGCACTGCAGCAAAACTAAAGGTTTTAGTGAACCTGTGAAGAAAGCTATAGTAAGTTCTAAACTCTTACCTCTTCTTTTTTATTAAGTACCTTGTGCAATGAACCTTTATTTATATAGTAATGCAAAATTAAAACCTTGCTTTGATTGCTAGGATGATATGCATGCCTAGGAAGCCATCACTTCAGCATCAGTAGAAGGAGGGCAGAAAGCTAAGACTTCTATTGAAGCTATTTCCAAAGTGCTGCCGAAGTCAAATACATTTCTGCGCAATGTCGGAATTCAGCAGCCTGCCACCAAGACAACCAATGTGATGAAAGAGCTACAAGCTGAACTGAATGCAAAGAAGCTAGAGTCTGCAGGACTTCAGCAGGAGCTTGAGAGATTGAAGGCGCAGGCACAGGAATCTGATGCAAAAGTGGACAAACAAGCTGAGGAGATTGAGAGCCTGAGGAAGATCTCAACTGATACTCAGAGCCTCATTCGACAAATGATAACATTTGGACAGGGTCAAATCAATCCTCCCTAAGCTATATATGCTCAGGTACACAACTTTAATTTTCTTTTGTGCCTTTGCCAAATCAAGACTGTTGTACATCTTTGATTGTCTATCACTCTGCCTATTTCAAATTATTTGTTGGATTATTTATATGTTTTTATTACTGCAGAGTTAGATATTGTTTAATTGTGACTAGAAAAGAGCCATTTGATTGATTTATCTAAATACTCTATTTTTTGTGTGCATATATCATGCCTCTCTTTAGTTTGTACTGTTGCCTATACAACTGCCTACTCAACTCCATCTTCTGTTGTTTGTTTATTTGTTTGTCTCCAAGTCCAAATAAAATAGTTTTTTTATTTACCAGCAACTGAAAACGTGCACATTTTGATGGCAGGAATCAGGTGGCTGAACCTAGAATTTGATGTATGGTGTTAGTGTTGTTGAACTTGGAGGCTATGATCACTTTTGGTACTTGACAACTTGGCGTACTTGGTGCTTAGCTACTGTTGGTGGCTGCAATGTTTTTGCGATGGCTTCTGGTTGCTTCCAGGTTGGAGTATTTTGGTGCTACCGATTGCTGGCTGCAGTTTTTTTTGCATCGGTTGTTGGAATGCTAGAGTTTTTTGGCTCGGGTTGTTGATGGCTGCTGGAAGATGCACGCTGAAACTTGGCACTGGCTACTTGGTGGAATTTTTGGTGCTGGAACTTGGCACTAAGCTGTAGAAACTTCCTTTTAGTTGGCTAGAGGTGTGGAACTAGATTAGTTGGCTGGAACTTGTTTAGTTGGCCAGATCATTTTCTATTCATGTTTTTGTTGTACTTTTGTATGGAAACATGTAAGAAAATGTATTCTGGAACATACTTTGTATGGGCTAGAAAATTAGTTATGGTTGGAACCTAATTATAATATAATTATGCAATTGGTTGTGGTTTATATGCTACAATTAAATTTTTGATTGGGCTAGCTCACAATGGGCTTGAATTTTTGGGCTATAATGACAAAAAAATCCAATTTGTAGTTGGGCCAAAAAAACATTTGGGCCAATTGGGCTGATTGTAATTCAAAATTAAAAAAAGCCCATGCTATATGGGCCGATTGTAATTTGCCACGTCATCCGCCATGTCATTTGCCACGTCACCTGGCATGTCACATGTGCCATATCATCATACATGTTATTATTTGGTTCATTTTGTTATGACGAATTTAGTCTCGTCATTGCATCTATGACAAGAGAATTATCGTCACTGTATTAATGACGATGTTCTCTGGTGGTCATAGAAGTTCTTTAGTGACCCACCTTCTGTGACGACATGCACTTTGTCACTGTAGGCTGACAGTGACAGAAAAATGACTGTTATCGTCATAATCAGATTGTCACAGAAGCCCAGAATTCCTGTAGTGCGGTGCTCATCCAAGGCCCGAAGCAACCGGGCAATGACATTGATGTCTATCTAAGGCCATTAATTGAAGAACTCCTTCTTTTATGGAGTGAAACAGGTGTTCGTGTGTGGGATGAGTACAAACAGGAACACTTCGACCTACGAGCACTGTTGTTTGTGACAATCAATGATTGGCCTGCTCTAAATAATCTTTCAGGGCAGACAAACAAGGGATATAATGCATGCACACATTGTTTTGATGACCTTGATAGTATATATTTGAAAAAATGCAGAAAGGTCGTGTACCTTGGGTATCGTCGATTTCTTTCTATGAATCACCCAGTTAGAAAGAAAGGAAAGCATTTTAAAGGTAAGGCAGACCACCGATGCAAGCCTCGCAACAGAACTGGAGAAGATGTATTTAAGATGGTTAAGGATGTGAAAGTAGTTTTTGGTAAGGGACAAGGCAGCCAACCAGTTCCAAAACATGCAGCGGGTCATGCACCCATGTGGAAGAAGAAGTCAATATTTTGGGAGCTACACTATTGGCAAGTCCTAGAGGTCCGGAATGCGATCGACGTCATGCACCTAACAAAGAATCTTTGTGTGAACCTTCTAGGATTCATGGGTGTATATGGTAAGCCTAAGGATTCACTTGAAGCACGACAAGACTTGCAACGCATGGAAGAACGAGACAACCTGCATCCAGAGAAGACAGATGATGGACGCCAATATTTAAGACCTGCTAGCTACACTCTTAGCAATGAAGAGAAAGAAATCATGTTTGAATGCTTAAGCAGCATCAAGGTCCCATCTGGATTCTCCTCTAATATAAAAGGTATAATTAATGTGCCTGAGAAGAAATTTCTGAACTTAAAGTCGCATGACTGCCATGTGCTTATAACGCAATTGCTTCCAGTTGCATTAAGAGGAATTCTACCTCCACATGTACGTCTGGCCACCGTAAAGCTATGTGCATTCCTCAATGTAAATTCTCAGAAGGCAATCAATCCACTAGAACTAGCTGCTCTACAGAATGATGTGGTTCAATGTCTTGTCAGCTTTGAGTTAGTGTTCCCTCCATCCTTCTTTGATATCATGACACACCTCCTAGTTCATCTGGTCAAGGAGATCAATATCCTGGGTCCTGTGTTCCTACATAATATGTTTCCCTTTGAGAGGTTTATGGGAGTTCTAAAGAAATATGTTCACCAACATGCTCGCCCAGAAGGAAGCATCGCCGAGGGCTATGGGACAGAGGAGGTCATTGAGTTCTGTGTTGAATTCATTCCTGAACTTGACCCAATTGGTGTTCCTGAATCGCGCCACAAGGGGAGACTGAGTGGAAAGGGAACACTAGGAAAGAAAACGTACATCGGTACGGGGGACGATTCTTTCAATAAAGCACACTACACAGTTCTTCAAAACTCATCCGTGGTGGAGCCGTATGTCACGAAACACAAGGACTTCCTACGATCGCAATTCCCAGAGAAGAATGAAGCTTGGTTTATGCGTCAGCACATAGACACTTTCAGTGATTGGTTACAAAAAGAATGTCAGGGTAATGACCAGATTGATGAGCAACTGTATTTGTTGCCTAGGCAACCATCATGGCACATCCTCATGTACAAAGGGTACGAGATAAATGGAAATACATTTTACACCCTAGGCCAAGATAAAAGAAGCACGAACCAAAATAGTGGAGTTCGCGTAGACGCCATAGACCCGAATGGAAACAGACAAACATTTATGGTCATATAGAGGAGATTTGGGAACTAGACTACGCACCTAATTTTAAAATCCCTTTGTTCCGGTGCCAATGGATGAAGGTTACCGGAGGCGGGGTGACAGTTGACAAAGACTATGGAATGACAACAGTGGACCTCAACAATGTTGGTTACAAAGATGAACCATTCGTCCTTGCTGCTGATGTGAATCAGGTGTTCTATGTGAAAGACATGTCTACAAAACAGAAGAGAGGGAAAAATAACAACAAATCAACAAACGAGCCAAAACACCATATAGTTCTCTCAGGGAAAAGAAACATTGTGGGAATTGAGGACAAGTCAGATATTTCAGAAGATTATGAAAGGGATGACCGAATCACGCCTTTCAATGTGACCAAAGATCCGAGCATACTGATAAATGCTGAGGACACTCCATGGTTACGTCAAGATCATGACCAAGGAACATACGTCAAAAAGAAGATCACTATTGTGCCCGCCTAATAAATAGATTGCAATATAGTATGTGTATGTGACAATTGTAACTTAAGATGTTTATATTAGTTTTTCTTATTTTATATCATTTCAAATAATGAAATGACATTTAAGTTTGCTATTATAAGAGATGTGTCAATTATTTGTAAAATGCAAAAATAGTCAAACTTGGTCAAATGAGAAACTAAATTACTTAAAATGAAAAAATTTTGAATACCAAGTTGTTAGATATCATCAAGATCTAAACTTTTTATATAGACAATTTTTCCATTTGAGGAAGTTTAAGTTCACAATACCCACCAATTCTTGAATCTCACACAAACTATATGAAACTACATATGTCAACTGTGGATTTTGAACTACACCTTCGCAACACTTTGTCAAATACAAAAATGGTCTATATATTAAATGTGGATTTTGATGAGTGGAACAATATTGGTATTCATGACTTTGCCGTTCGAGACCATCTAGGGTTCCGAAAACCGATGCGTGGCTATGAATTCTATCAAAATTCAAAATTGAGTGGTTCAAACTTTTCCAAAAGAAAAGTTGACCATTAGACAAAATGTAGAACTTGATGAGCGCAACAAACTTTGTATTCATTACTTTTCCATTTGGGACCATATAGGGTTCGGTCAAAGTGTGTGTTTCTAAAAACCAATGCTTTGACTTTGGTCAAACTTGGTCAAATGACCCATTTGATGACTTGAAATGAAAAAAATTTGAATACAAAGTTGTTATCAAGATCTACATTTGATTTATTGTCCATTTTTCCATTTGGATAAATTTGAGCCAATCCTAAGCACATTTGTTCAAAATCCAAGACGGGTATTGGTCAAATGACAAACTAAATTACTTAAAATGAAAAAATTTTGAATACCAAGTTGTTAGATATCATCAAGATCTAAACTTTTTACATAGACAATTTTTCCATTGGAGAAAGTTTAAGTTCACAATACCCACCAATTGTTGAATCTCACACAAACTATATGAAACTACATGTGTCAATTGTGGATTTTGAACTACACCTTCGCAACACTTTGTCAAATGCAAAAATAGTCTATATATTAAATGTAGATTTTGATGAGTGGAACAATATTGGTATTCATGACTTTTCCATTCGAGACCATCTAGGGTTCCGAAAACCGATGCGTGGCTATGAATTCTATCAAAATTCAAAATTGAGTGGTTCAAACTTTTCCAAAAGAAAAGTTGACCATTAGACAAAATGTAAAACTTGATGAGTGCAACAAACTTTGTATTCATTACTTTTCCATTTGGGACCATATAGGGTTCGGTCAAAGTGTGTGTTTCTAAAAACCAATGCTTTGACTTTGGTCAAACTTGGTCAAATGACCCATTTGATGACTTGAAATAAAAAAAATTTGAATACAAAGTTGTTAGAGATCATCAAGATCTACATTTGATATATTGTCCATTTTTCCATTTGGTTAAATTTGAGCCAATCCTAAGCACATTTGTTCAAAATCCAAGACGGGTATTGGTCAAACTTGGTCAAATGACAAACTAAATTACTTAAAATGAAATAATTTTGAATACCAAGTTGTTAGATATCATCAAGATCTAAACTTTTTATATAGACAATTTTTCCATTTGAGAAAGTTTAAGTTCACAATACCCACCAATTCTTGAATCTCACACAAATTATATGAAACTACATGTGTCAATTGTGGATTTTGAACTACACCTTCGCAACACTTTGTCAAATGCAAAAATAGTCTATATATTAAATGTAGATTTTGATGAGTGGAACAATATTGGTATTCATGACTTTTCCGTTCGAGACCATCTAGGGTTCCGAAAATCGATGCGTGGCTATGAATTCTATCAAAATTCAAAATTGAGTGGTTCAAACTTTTCCAAAAGAAAAGTTGACCATTAGACAAAATGTAGAACTTGATGAGTGCAACAAACTTTGTATTCATTACTTTTCCATTTGGGACCATATAGGGTTCGGTCAAAGTGTGTGTTTCTAAAAACCAATGCTTTGACTTTGGTCAAACTTGGTCAAATGACCCATTTGATGACTTGAAATGAAAAAATTTGAATACAAAGTTGTTAGAGATAATCTGATGTAATGGTGAATATTGTTGTAAGCATAAATAAATAAGAAATAGAGAAAAAATTTTAAAAAATAATTCGATGTAATGGTGAATATCACGTATATCATGATTTTGGAGATAAATGATGATAAATAAATAAAATTTACGTTTAAATATTGCACAAACAAATTTTTCTATCAAAAACATCTGCTTTAAGATATTAAAATTAAATAATATATTTTTGCATTAACAAAATACTAATTATTTTTCATATTTAAGTTTGTTAATATCAGTGATGAAAAGATTTTATGTTTCCAAATTTATTATGTAACCAATTAGACAAAAAGAAATGAAACTATTATTTTTTAACAAATTAATACCTATTAGTCTATTTACTATGCAATTAACAACATTAATCTAATTATTGTATGCATAAATAAATAAGAAACTGAAAAATACATTTAGTCCCGGTTCCTGGCTAGAACCGGGACTAAAGGTTGCCTTTAGTCCCGGTTCTAGCCAGGAACCGGGACTAAAGGGTGGACCTTTAGTCCCGGTGCGTAGCACCAACCGGGACTAAAGACCCTTTAGTCCCGGTTGGTGCTACGCACCGAGACTAAAGGTCGCCGCAGCTATTTATACGAAAAGTCTTCTTCCTCGTGGATCCCGTTGCCCTAATTCTTCATCCGCCGCGCGCCGCTCCTCCCCGCCGTCGCCTCGCCCTCGTCCCCGGCCGAGCGCCGTCGTCTGGAACCCAGGAGCGTCGCCGCCGCCACCGCAGCCGAGGAGCGCCCCCACCGCCACCGCCACCGAGCCGAGGAGCGCCCCCACCACCGCTTCTTCTCCGGCGCCGACGCTTCTTTCTCCGGCGACTGTACTGGCACCGAGCGCTTCTTCCCCGGCGACCGTACGCCGCGCGCGTTCCTTCTTCTCCGGCGACCGTACGCCGCGCGCGTTCCTTCTTCTCCGGCGACCATACACCGCGCGAGCTTCTTCTCCCTCGGCCGCCATAGTACGATGATGAGACCTCTCGGCCGGCACACTTGTTGCATTGTGATTATTTTTTTAGAAATTATATATGTTGTTGAGCGCTTTTTATATATATTGAGATGAGATGTATATGTTGTTGAGAAACTACATTATTTTTTTAGAAACTATATATTATTTTTTTAGAAACTATATATGTTGTTGAGAAACTATAATATTTTTTTAGAAACTATACATGGTTTGAGACTTTTTTAAATTACTCGTCATTATTGCTCAATGATTTCTATTTGCATATACAATTTATGTTCATAGTATTCATGTGTAGACAATCAAGTAAAATGTGTGAACGAGTCCATATATATTCATAGTTATATATACTTTGTAACTTTTAAATTCTATTGTAGAAAGACAATATTTAACATAATTTGTCTTTGTCTTCATCTATTCTGTTCTATGATATAAATAAATTCTTTTAAAAATAATTATCATTGTCTTGTTAAACATGTTAAATATTTGCAAAAGTAAAGTTAGGTGATGCGAACTCAAACATGAAATAAGTTGTGCACAAACACTATATAAGAATGAATTTTATTGGATCATCAATTAAAAAAATTGAGTTAGCAGGAGCAGAAGTATGAAATAAAAATTATTGTACCCAACTCCCAACAATATGTTCGAAGAGTCACCAAATTTAATTTTCTATTTCCAAACTTTAACTATCCTTTCGCTTTGAACTTCCTATCGGCTTCGTCTCGAGCATACTTATATTTATCAATTTCTCAGCGAGTTTTTCATTTGGAATGAGATGTTTTGTTACTAGTGTATTCCGGTGTATCCATACCAGATTTTGTATTTTAGATTTATTTGTAGCCTTTTTTCACTTCGAACTTCCTATCAGCTTCATCCGGGCGATACTTATCAATTCTATTCGAGTATAGCGTTCGGAATGAGATGTTTGCGTACAATTATTGTGACGTACCATTCTGGATTTATCAGTTCATACATTCAATATATTCTAGCCTTTTTGCTTATTACAAATAAAGTCCACAAAAATAAACCTTTAATAAAAACCAAAGAAATTAGTTAGTAGGGATAGATATTGAGATGAGATGTATAATTTCTATTTTATAATTTATCTTTTGTATTATATAATTTATATGATATAATTTATCCTATGTTGTAATTAGTTAGTAGGGATAGATATTGAGATGAGATGTATAATTTCTATTTTATAATTTATCTTAGTTGTTGTATCGAATATATGTCTAAGTTTAGCCTATCCAAATAATTTTTGTTGATCGCGTCAAAAACTTGATTAAATTAGTTGTTGTATCCAAATAACTTTTAACACTTGATTAAATTTACAGAAATGGCCAATCCGAATGACAACATGGATGATACAATGATGGACCTAATCAACAGCGGTGCCAATCCAGATCCCCAAGGCGAAGATGATGGGAGTCAGTACTTTGCTGATTATGAAGAACTTGTGGAAGACAATCCTGATCAGGTCTATCTACAATCTAGTATATATGTATATATATATACGAAATTAAAATAAATGACATTTATACTAATATATTTATACTTGTTTGTGTAGCCCTCTAAATCGGCGACAACTTCTGAGAAGAGTAGAAAAGTGCGCGGCCCGAAGAAGCCGTTGGAGGGTCGGTACATTATGTCGGAATTCAATGAGGGTACACGACAAGTACTTGGAGCTAATTCTAAAAAATTTGTTGCGCACTGTGGCTATCTTGTAAGGGACAGGCTCCCGGTCAGTGCTCGTGAATGGAGGCAACGGAAAGATAACCCTAATATTAGTTTTGTCTCACATCGTGACAAGGAATTGATTTGGCAAGATATCCTTCAACATTTCACGCTCGATACACAGGATGAAGCTTTGAAGGAGAAGGTTAAAATCTGAGCTATGCAGAAGATGGCCAAACAATTTCAGACTTGGAAGAAGACATTATACAAGACTTTTGTTGCACAAGGCCGGACATCAGATTTCACCAACAAGGCCTACGTCCAGTTGAGGCCTTTTTGGGATGAGTTCGTAGAGTTTAAGAACTCAGAAGAGGGTCAGGCACGGATGATCAAGAATCAAGAAAATGCTAAACTAAAGCAATACCACCATCACTTGGGTTCAGGTGGCTACAGGACTGCTATTCCTAAGTGGCAAAAGCTGGAACAGGATATTCTTGGGAGAGGGATCGAACCAGAATCAATGCACTGGTCCGAGCGTGCCAAGTATTGGTTCTTTGGTCATGGGGGAACCATAGACCTAGAGACCGCAAAGATAGTGTATGGCGAAAAGCTCGAGAGAGTAGGACAGAGAATGGCCTATGCTAGAAGATTAGTTGAAAGCGGCACCTAGCAGCCAAATAGAGAAAAGGATGAGCTGAACACGGTGGGCGAACCAGAGGCTATGGGGAGATATCATGGGAGCATGGCTTCCCTAAAGATAGACCGACTTATAGAAGCCGCAAACGAAAGAAGGAAGAGAAAGCAGAGCGGTTGCATAGGTTGGAGGCAATGGTGATTGAGTCACGCGAAGCGACTCGTGAAGCGATAGCGCGAGAGAAAGCGCTTGAAGAGAGAATGAACGAGGAGATCAAAAGACAAGTGCAGATTGCAGTAAGTTCTATACAAGGGCAAACTGCATCAGAGCCTAGAGTCAACATTAGCCCCCCCCCGGTCAGTTGAAAAGTAGTTGTGCTTCCACAGAGATGCCAACTATTCAAGACGACGTGTGGCTGCACTTTCCGGTGGATGACATCACTGAGCCTCTGACAACATGTCAGCTGCACATTCCACAGGGGACTGCCACAGTCATGGTTGCTGTCGCTGTTGTAACTCCTGTCGACCCTACGAGGACACCAAGAATTCATGGGGCGATAGTTCCACCTGGATATGCTAGTGTCTCGGTGGATAGAGTTGTCAAAGGCTTCAGTAATGTGCAGCTTGAGATAGAAGGAGGTGATGGAGAGAAGACTCTAGGAGAAGCAGAGAAGACTTTTATTTGTTGGCGCAAGCGCTACATCATTATTCCTGGGGCATCACCTAGTAGTCTACCACCACCTCCTCGTCATGAATCTAATCCTAGGTGTGGATGAAAATTGAGTATACATTTGTTCACTAAATTTATTTTGCATTCTCTTAGTTAGCGGTTTACTCATATACCTTTTATTTTCACAGGTGGTCACCGACATGTCATAGTGTTGCGGGTGATGATGAGGGAGTGCAAGACATGGCTACATCGCCTCGGTCTCCAACGCCACCACCTAGGGCTCCAACACCGCCACCTCGGGCTCCAACACCGCCACCTAGGGCTCCAACGCCACCTAGGGCTCCAACGCCGCCTCCTCAGGCTCCAACACCGCCACCGGCCGCCCCATCGCCTCCACACGTGGCTCCAGCACGAAAGAAGAGGCCGGCCACACAATCAAATGTGTCGGCCGCCCCGCCGCCAAAAAAGAAAGCCTCCGAAAAGAAACAAGCTATCATTCCTAAGAATCTGTCCTATGAGAAGACTGATGCAGAACTAAATGCTTCAGTAAAATCAGACGTGGATAGTTTCTTCAAGAAACTTAAGACTGAAAGAGAAGCCAAGCGAAACCCTGAGAAGCCGTACCTCTTACTACGGCCAGAAGATCTACGACAAAGGGTTGAGGCTGAACAAAAAAAGAGGCGTGAAGCTCAGAAAGAATCATCATCTTTATCGGACTATGATCGCACTTTAAGGAAATCCATAGAAGAAGAGAAGAAGAATGAGAAAAGAGCACGCAAGGGTGTAGCATAGCTCGGGGAACAATCAAAGCAATCAGTGCCCCCGCTAGTCATTGGAAATGAATATGGTTCAAACATTGACGTGCTAGACCAGCAGATACCGGCAGATTTAAAATTTGAATAGCTTGAATTTTTTTTTGTGGAAACTGGTCTTAGCTTAGCCCAAATGATAGCGGGGGCACCAATTGAAAGTGCTGCACAAATTGATCATTGGCAGAAGGAATATACATATGGCAAGAGTTTATACAACCCTGCGGCCCTCAGCAAGCTTGGAACGCAAATGTACATGCTAAACAAATGGTACATGGAAGCGTGTGTCAGAAAAGCAGATGACTATATTTGTGTCCGAATTAGAAACTATCATTACTTCCGTGGTGATGATATTATTTATGTTCAATTTAATGAGCTACACCAACTATGCCACATGGACGCTCTTGACAAATCTCTAATGAGTTGCTTGTGTCTGTAAGTGATTCTTCATTTCAATAATGTCTCTGTAACTTATCATGTTTATATATAACTAATTACAGAAACCCGCTATACATATGCAGAAACATGATGAGGGACCTCAGAGTTAGAAATGACAAGAAGATTGGATTTGTGGATCCAAATGTTGTATTCAAAGACCATAAGACCCCGTATGTTTTATGGAGAACTCAAACGGAGAGAAATCTACGGAGGTTCTTGATCAACCAAAAAGATAAAAGATATATACTCTTTTCCTACAACTTTAAGTAAGTGTCGTTATCGTGTGTACATTCTATTTAACTAATTAATCAGATCAATATGAAGATATATACTAATTTTGCCTACATATGCACACAAATGCAGCTTTCATTGGATACTAATTGTCATTGATCTCTGGCAATGTTAATTGGTAATCTATGACTCATTGAGAAAACCACAGGATGATTACCAAGAAATGATAGACATTATCCATGGGTAACTCCGATCTCTATATATTAAATTCTGCTCTTTTAACTTGGTAATGGAAAATTAATAATGATCGTTTTATTGCTAGGGTTTGGGCTGGGTTCGTGCAGAAACACCGTCCAGAGTTGAATGCAGCACTTTCAAAGCCCATCTTACTTCAGTGGGTTCTACGGCAGACACCGGGTAACAATTTGTGTGGCTACTATGTGTGCGAGTTTATGACGGTGTATGCCAAAAGAACTAATCTTGAGCACGTAAAAGTATGTAACATGTATATATAATAAGTTTATTTTATTTATTTGTTGCTATTTAATTAATCCTATTCATACCTCTAACTTTTTTCTTTAATGTCTATTAAAGGAGATGTGGCTGAAGGAGCAGGTGTTGGATGCGGTGCGCCTAAAAGAAAGACAATCGCAGGATTTCTTAACGACCAAGTCCTGGATTCCGGCGGCGTGTGCTACTTCAACCCTCAGGAGCAGATGAAACCAAATAACGATGATCATTTGTACGATGCTTGAGTGGTGGAGATAAATTGTGTTGTAAATACTTTGACCGTGAAGCATATGTGTAAATATTTTATTATGGACCTACAGATACATATTATTTATATATATAGTGTTTTATAGTGTATTTATATGTAATCCTTTAAATTATATAAATTATAGGTGCGCGTTCCATAAACTACCAGCAAACAATACGTATTCGAAAATAACAATAACATAATTGTAAACTCTAAATGGAAAACCAAATGAAAAGAAAAAGAAAAAAGAAAAAAGAAAAAAGTCTTTAGTCCCGGTTGGTAGCAACAACCGGAACTAAAAGTGGAGGCCAGGTGGCACACCCTGGCGCACCTTTTAGTCCCGGTTGCTGTTACCAACCGGGACTCCTTTAGTCCCGGTCCAGAGAACCGGACTAAAGGTGGGACATTTAGTCCCGAAACCTTAGCCCCGGTTCTGTAGCCGGGACTAAAGGCGCTTATGGCCCGGGGCTAAAGCCCTTCCTTGTACTAGTGCCAATCATTTTCTGATTTTGAAGCCCAATATCTACAAAGATGTATTTTCATTAGCGATTCCCTGAAATCCAGTAGTGATGATGCCGACGGAGTGGTGTCATGTCCATGAAGTGGAAATTGAGTGCATCTATTTTATATCAAGCGAGTTCACTTTTCTCACTGCCTCCCATTCACATGAGAAAATCAGTGTCAATTTGCACCGGGTGGCTAAGTCATCAATCACAACCAGGAGAGATAGAGGAGACAAAGTGGAGAGTTGTGACCATTGGTTCGGAATGACTATAGTGAAAACTGTGCAAGGAGACACGGGGACTTTTTGGTTTTACGCTCCTCAGGCAGTGGATGGTGATGTGAAGAGGTTTGCTTACACCTTCTCTTTTTCAACTTTGTGAGCTTGTTCCGCAAAGACATGCAAGTCAAAAGTGAAACAAGATCAAAAATGAACTTGTATATGTCATGTTCCCCTTAGTTAATTTTTAGGTTAAAATGTCACATTTTGTCTAAATTTCAAACACTTATGGAAACTCTGTTTTCTTGGTGTCACACATTATTTTGCGTGCTGGGAGAAGGAAATAGGGGGTCATGGTAATCAGTTCAGAATGCTGATAGTGGAAACTCTGTGTTTTATATTTCAAACGAAATAGCACTCTCCTGGGACATTGTGAACAAGGTATATATAGTGTCATCCTTATTTAATCTGAATCCTGCTGTGAGATATCAAATATTTGATTAGCACTGTACAATAACACATGTAAATGTGCATGCTTCTTTAGTACTCTGTATATATTACTAGTACAGAAAAGCTCTATGCTGGTGTTGGCGATTTTTTTACAGGTTGTTTTAATTAAAGAACCCCAGTGGAAAGAAATCTGCGGGCCCAACTCAAGAACGGCCAATGGAAACATATTTTTACTAACGACCGCCAGTGCAAATGACGCATTTCCACTGGTTGTTCTCTTAAGTGAACAACCAGTGTAAATAGATTTGCACACGCGGTTTTCCCGCCAAAACCACCACAAAAAATCATGTATTCCTATAGGCGACTTTCTTAAGAAACTGCCACTAAAAATCATTTTTCTAGTGGCAGTTTGTTAAGAAAACCGCCTTTAGAAATAACTTGAAATTAATTTTTTTGAATTTTTCAAATGACCTTCTATGAAAAAGCCACCAAAATAAAAGTTCTAGATCTGGAAAAGTTATGAAACTTTAAAGTTGACAACTTAATTATTTCAAATCATCTTGTCATAAAAAACTATATTCAAATTTCTCAAAAATTTGAAATTCAAATTTTGTAAACGACCTCGGATGTAGAAACTACCAATATAAAAGTTGTAGATCTTGAAAGGTTATAACACTTTCTAGTTGACAACTTTTTCATTTGAATTCATAGGGCCTTGAACAATCAATGTAAGCTCACTTTAGGATAATATGTAGGGAACCAAACTCTAATATGGACATAAGTGAGAGATGGTTGCAGTGGTAGAAGAGGTTATGCGGGAGGTTGAGGTTGTGTGTTCGAATCCTGCCAACTGCGTAGCGTGTGATTTAATTTACACAAAGAAATTTATGACTTATGTTTAAAACCCATTGAAAATCTTTTTCCCTATTTTAAAAACCAGATCTATGTTTTCTGGACAAGCATTTACACTGGCGGTTGGCTTAACTGAACCACCTATGGAAATCATTCTTCACAGGCGGTTCTTAGTTAACCGTCTGTGGAAAGATCCATTTCAACTAGCCCCTAGAACTGGTGGTTTTGAAAAATGCCTGCACAAATCGGTTATAAATAGTCTACATAGAGCTCCTATGTACTAGTGTAT